>NW_028248959.1:0-307401 GCF_964263255.1 Lissotriton vulgaris
CATATTATTGCCTTGAAGACCAGCTCCTCCCCACATATATATATATATCTATATATATATCTATATCTATATCTATCTATCTATCTATCTATCTATATATATATATATATATATATATATATATATATATATATATATATATATATATATATATATATATATAATATATATATATCACGATATATATATATATATATAATATATATATATCACGATATATATATATAATATATATATATATATCGTGAACTCCGTATCACTCCAGCACACGCTGCTTTTCCAGCCGGCAAAACAGGACACCGGACACGGGCCTCGAGGTACTTCAAACTTTATTCAAGCAGAAAGTGTCACAGACGTTTCGGCTCAACGGAGCCTTGTTCACATGAATATATATATGAGTCAAACAAAAGGCTCCTGCCGAGATACTGGGACCCGTAGAGGGGTGGCGTACACTCCGGCGGAGCGTGCCGGTAGCCACAAATCAAAGTCTTTTCCCAAACATCATTAGTACGCTCTCAGGAAATGAGTCCAAAAACACAAATGCTGGAACACAGGTTTATTCCACACTGTGTGGAATAAAGCTGTGTTCCAGCATTTGTGTTTTTGGACTCCTTTCATGAGAGCCTACTAATGATGTTTGGGAAAAGACTTTGATATATATACATACATATATAAATATGCATATATATGTGTACGTATGTGTATATATATATATATATTATATATATACATATATATATATATATATATTACCTACTGGCGGTCGCCAGTAGATAGTTATAGTTAGGATTTTTTTCAATGCAAAATCTCAAAATTCTATTGTGAATAACTTTGGCACCGGTTGACTAATCTGCCTGAGAATTTCCTCAAATTTGCCTCGCGGAGCTCCGGTCCATCCCTTTAAGTTTGGGGAGGATTCGTCAAGCGGGGGCCGAGATAAAAGGGGGGTCCCAAAACGTGTTTTCCCCATGTTAATTTCCGTAGGGCAGTCAAACTCACTTTTAGCGCGAACGGCTGAATGGACTTCCACCAAACTTGGCAAAATTGTAGGGACTGATAGCCCGATGTGCCTTTGCTATGTCTCAGGATATGTGCTCCAGTGCTCCAGTGGATTTTGAGTAATTTAGGTTCAAAAAAATATATATAAAAATATATATATTTATAGGCGCCCCGGTACGCGCACCAGAGAGCGCACCGGGCGTGCTACGCGACTTGCGCGCGAAAAGCTGATTGGCTCACGGGTGTCTGTAAAGATTCGAAACAGTCCGGAGCGGCCGCCATCTTGTGTCTCGGTAGGATCAAGACACACGAGGTGGCAAAACAAAAGGGGGAAATGACCATAAGGGGGCAGGGTAGACCCCCCTAACACCCTAGGTTTGATGTGGGGGCCATAATAGGGTCCCGCGGGGCAAAAAAAAAATAATAAATTCGATTTGCGCGGGGGGAGCGCCCGGTACGCGCTCCGGGGAGCGAACCGGGAAGCGTAGCATGGGGAAAACCCAGTTTATTCACTGTGTCACCTCTACGACCCTTTCTTGCGTCAATACATCCCTTTTGCATACATTACACCTGACGTAGGTATAATGTGGCGCAGGGGCTTACAAAGTGACGCATCTACCTAGATGCGTCACTTTGTAAATATGACTGAATAAGGTGCATTTTTTACAGCACTGGTGCGTCACAGAAAGTGACGCACCGGTGGCGTTAAAGTGACGCATGGCCTCATAAATGAGGCCTTCAGTCTTCTAGTCATGCGTCATATTAAATATATGACGTATTATGTCGGAAGTACATACAGATACGTCAGTATTTCAGACGTATCTGTAAGCGCAAAAGAGATGCATTGCTGGAGTGTGTCACAAAAATGATGCAACTCCAGCAATGCATCCTTTCACATGGGACCAGGCCCCATGTGAAAGGGCCTGCACGCCTGCTGTGAAACAGGCACAAGATTTGGATGCAACAGCGTCATAAAAGTGACGCAGTGATATCTCATAGATTTCACTGCGTCACCTCTACGACCCTTTCTTGCGTCAATACGTCCCTTTTGCATACATTACACTTGACGTAGGTATAATGTGGCGCAGGGGCTTACAAAGTGATGCATCTACCTAGATACGTCACTTTGTAAATATGACTGAATAAGGTGCATTTTTTACAGCACTGGTGCGTCACAAAAAGTGACGCACCGGTGGCGTTAAAGTGACGCATGGCCTCATAAATGAGGCCTTCAGTCTTCTAGTCATGCGTCATATTAAATATATGACGTATTATGTCGGAAGTACTTACAGATACGTCAGTATTTCAGACGTATCTGTAAGCGCAAAAGTGATGCATTGCTGGAGTGTGTCACAAAAATGATGCAACTGCAGCAATGCATCCTTTCACATGGGGCCAGGTCCCATGGGAAAGTGCTTGCATCAGTCTTACGCCTGTTATGATACAGGCACAAGATTTGGATGCAACAGCGTCATAAAAGTGACGCAGTGATATCTCATAGATTTCACTGCGTCACCTCTACGACCCTTTCTTGCGTCAATACGTCCCTTTTGCATACATTACACCTGAGGTATATTGTGGTGCAAGGGCTTACAAAGTGACACATCTACCTAGATGCGTCACTTTGTAAATATGACTGAATAAGGTGCATTTTTTACAGTACTGGTGCGTCACAAAAAGGGACACACCAGTGGCGTTAAAGTGACGCATGGCCTCATAAATGAGGCGTTCAGTCTTCTAGTCATGCGTCATATTAAATATATGACATATTATGTCGGAAGTACTTACAGATACGTCAGTATTTCAGACGTATCTGTAAGCGCAAAAGTGATGCATTGCTGGAGTGTGTCACAAAAATGATGCAACTCCAGCAATGCATCTTTTCTTACCCTTCCACGCCCCCATTCCTTTTCAACATTTTCTTTGAATATCCACATTCCTTATGTTCACTCTCCTTCTCCTTACTTTCCTTCTCAACACTCACCTTCTTTCAGTCCCCCTACTTCACTTCCTTTCTTCTCTCATACCTTTCTGTTCTTTCTTACTCATTTTCTTTTCCATTATCAATGCACTCCACTTCACTTACTCGTTTTCATTTTTTTAAGAAAATAGTTCTTTGATGAGAATTGGAGGTAGTTCTGAAAAGAACTTTTTTTTTCTTCTTTTTTCTTTTTTTAGAACAGAAACAAAAACAGGGAATGGAAACTGCTCAACAGGAGCTAAAAAAAACAAAAAATTAGGGCTGGGAACGGCAGCGACACTTTGCTCCCCAAAGGTAAGTAGTTGATCGCAGTATCTGCATTTCAGGACACCTTTGTTGAATGCAGGCTGAATGTTTGGAACCAGCTCCTGCGATCGCCCCCTCACAGAAGTAGTTGCTCCTCCGGTGGATGTAGAGGCCCCATCACTGGGAACCTCTTGTGCCAGAGCCCTGTCACTTTCCCGGGCAAAATTCTGGGGGTGCCTCCTCTCCACATGGCGAAGCATTTTGGAGTTCCCAAATGAATATTTCTTAGTGGGGTCACCCCGTGACAGGACTGTATGGCAGATCCTGCACTCCACTTTTGGAGCATTCACCTTTTTCTGGTCATCTGGTATGGAAAAAAATTTCGAGATGAAATGCTCTTTCACCTTTGGCTGAGGAGGCTCTTCATCAATGAATTCAGGCTCATCTTCACTGCTGGATGGTCTGGCAGCCATGATTAACCAAGCAAGATCGAAGAGTACTGGAACCTCCACCGGAGCCACCGCTTCCACCTGACAAGGTACCGGCCATTACGGGGGTGCAAAAACTTCAGCCTTAACCACCTTGTTGTTAGGAGAAGTCTCTTCACCGGCTCCCTTTGCTCCCCACTGCCGCCGACTCCGTGCCTGACCTCAAAATGGCGACCAAGGAGGACATTGCCTGACCTCGCTGGGAGTTACTGACTGCTAAACTTGTGTGGGGCACAAAAACAGGGGGGCAACGGAACGTCCTTTCTCCCTTTAAATACAACCACCTATCCCCTAACTAGCCAAGGAGGTCCTGTGACTTAAAGCCTACCTCTACGCCAGACAGGGTGCAGCTCTATCAGAAAGATCAGGGCTGGTAGAGCCCACTTACAGCAACCATAGAACGGCGTCAGGCTAGACCCTGCACTGTTCCGACTGTCGAAGTGCTTGCCCGGGAGGCAGTTTGCATGTCCTCTCCTGCGCAGAGTCTCCACCACACACCAGTCCCATGGTGCTAGCTCACAAAGGTCCAACTGCCAATTAGAGCCTGGCTACCTACAAACTCCTAAGCAGAATCACCCGGGCTTTAAGACCCCCTCCTAGGCCTGGAGCCTCACCCTCTCCGCTCTACTCTTCGCTCCACTGGTACCCCACGGTTCGCCACCTTGGGCCCATATAGCGCCAAGCCCCTCATCGCAACTCAATCAGGCTCCCCCCCACCCCCTCTCCATCCCCATGATGGCCCGGGACCAGCCTCCTCCACCTTCTCCAGCCCCACCTGCCCACCTCAAACCTCACAGTCGGAACGCCTTCACCATCATCTACCCCCCCCCTTCTCTCTACAAAGCTTCGGCGCACTTTCAAACAGAAACTCATCTGCAAACATAAAGAAACCCTAATCACTGACATCTACCACTCGACCTCCTTAGGACCGATGAAGATGGATCTAATATTTCACACCGAAAGACCCGAATATTGGATCTCCACGATCAGAACGCGGATGCTCATCACTAAAACTACCTCCACTCCTCACAGCTGCAAACTAACTGCGATTCTTCCGCTCAGATCAGCTGGCAGAGGTTATACTACCGTGACTATCTTCACCAATGGCACAGTCCTCATACAAGCCAACAATGATAACCTGGAAGCTTTTGACTCCTTATTTCCCTCTCTCAAGGCAGCCCTCCCTACCCCTCCACACCTCGCCTCTTCACCCTCACCGACCACTCTCTCATCACACAGAGAAGACCTAGACACGCCCCTTCTCGATCCACTCACAGCCCGCCAGGCTCCCCCCCCGCCCACCATATCTCATCCCCTCGCCCACCCATCCACCACCAACAGGAATCCCAACCCGCACCCCCCACCCCGCCCTCTAACCATCTCACCCCCCCCAGCCATAGCCACCGACCACCGCCTAGGACAATTCCCTTCCTGCCAACAGGCAGTCCCCAGCCAACGAGCCTCCCCTCTAGTCTCCCCCCTACTCTCAAACCTCCCCTGTCCAATCCTCCTCCTGTCCCTCTCCCTATCTCTCCCATGTCTAACCCCCCCCTAGCCCTCTCCCCAAACCTCCCCCTCCCACTATCCCGATCCCTATCTCTCAACCCACCCTCTCTAACTATAACACGCTCGGCCCCTCCACAGCTGCTCACAACCCCCCCATTGACTCCATAACAAAGCGGCTCACAGCTCTTGAAAACCAGGTCGACACTATCACCCAAGGCTTAATAGAAATCCTTCTTAACCTCGGTATAGCCTGCAAACCCCACAAACCCCCTCTCCGAACCCCCCTCCCCGCCAACGCCAACACCAACACCACCCAGGGGCCCACAGTAGCCCTCAATGCCCACCCGATCGATCCATATCCCAAGGACCCGGTTTCCAGTCCCAAAAAATTCAAACACTCCAGAGCCCCATGCACCAGGCCCCCGACCACTATCTCTTCTCACTCCCTAGCAGGCTCAAAACACCGGACCTCCAGACCGCGCAGATCAGAAGCTCCTATGTCAGACAGAGAAGCAGCCTTACTAGCCACTACCTACGACCCTACCATCTCAGTTTCACCTAAATCTAAAATCCAAGTAATCACGAGCTACCGGATAGACCTACCCACCTTCAAACGACAGAGATTACCAGTCCTCACCGCTATACCTAGAGAGGCTAAAGACAAAACCACCAGCAATCAGGAGAAAATCACCAACTGCCTCCTAATCAACTGCAGATCGGCCTCACTACATGCAACGGACCTAGCCGAAGCTATCCTCACACATGACATTGACGTTGCGTTCCTCACGGAGACCTGGCTAAACAAGGCATCTCCTCCCTGCCTTGACATGCTGGTACCTCCTGGTTTCTCCCTCATCTCCAAAGACAGGATTGATCAACGAGGAGGTGGGGTTGCTATCATCCACAAGGACAGCTGGAGCATCACAGAAACCTCCTCCTTCGAGTACAACTCATTCGAATATCTATCCGCTGTCATCAAAACCAAAGACAACAACTCTCTACTATGTCATCTACTCTATCACGCCCCGGGCAGAAACAACGAGTTTGGAGATCAACTATCCAACCTGATTGCACAAGTCGCCCTCGGTGATTCCAACAACATAATTCTTGGTGACCTGAATCTCCGATGGAACGAAATCCAAAACCCTCTAATCAAATCGCTATCCAGCCTCCTCGCCGAAAACAACCTCACTCAACATTGCACTGAGGAGACGCACTACAAAGGAGCCACACTGGACGCCATCATCGCACAAAAGAACTCAATCACGGTCAACCACATACTACCTGTTGACTGGTCAGATCATCATATAATCCTATTTCACATCAATCACCCCATCATCCCGCTCAAACCTCCCCAAGTCCCCCCCAAATGGTCAAGAAACCTCTCCCAAGTACCCCAAGACATTCTAGAAGGCCAACTAAGTTCACTTCTTCCAGACAACTCTTTGCACCTCTCGACCAATGATCTCATCGACCACTACAACTCCGAGCTAGTCTCCATTCTCGATAATCTAGCTCCACTAAAGCTCAAAAGAAGCCGTGCCACCCCTTCTAGAACCTGGTTCAATGCGGACCTCAACGCAGAAAGAAGATCCTTGAGAGCCAAAGAAAGAAAGTGGAGAAACAACCCAAAAGCCATCCTTCGCTTACAACTAAAAACAGCACGCAGGAAATACAACAACCACATCAAAAACAAGAAATCCAGCTTCTTCCGAGAGGCACTAGCCAATTCCAAAAACAGACCTAAGGAGCTCTACAACATTATCAGACGTCAAACATCCAAGCCTCTGCCCTCACCCCTGCAGGAGTCCAAAGAACTATGCGATAACTTTGCCACCTTCTTCAACGACAAAGTCCTAAAAATCGAATTATCTCTAGACATCAACAACTCACTCCTCCCGAAGGACAACGCGGCCATCCCTCAGGCCCTACCTTCCGGCTCCTCCCCCCTCCGTTGGCTAAGCTTTCGCCACGTGCAGGAAACTGAGATAATCTCGCTGATCTCGACCTCCAAACCATCAGCTCACATCTCAGATCCCATTCCCCCCTCACTAATCAAAAAAATGAAGCTCACCTTAGCACCTATCTGGGGCAAAATCATAAACAGCTCCCTACAAAGTGGAGTGGTCCCCGACTGTCTAAAAATGGGACAAGTCACCCCTTTGCTGAAAAAACCCGGTCTTGACTCTACTGACTTGAACAATTTCAGACCGATATCTAACCTCCCTCTACTTGCCAAAACACTGGAACGATGCGTTCTCCTTCAATTGACTCATCATCTGGATAACATCAATCTCCTAGACCCCCTCCAATCCGGCTTCAGACAAGGCCGCAGCACAGAAACCGCGATGCTGAACATCATAGACGATATTCACGGTTCCCTTGACGCTGACAAATGCTGCCTCCTCATACTCCTTGATTTATCCACAGCTTTCGACACGGTGGACCATAGGCTCCTCATCAAGACTCTGCAAGTAAGAGCTGGCCTCGGCGAGGTAGTTCTCGATTGGTTTTCCTCCTTTCTACACAACCGCTCGCAAATAATAAAAATGAAGAACTTCACCTCCGAATCCCAGCAAGTCAACAGGGGTGTCCCCCAAGGATCAGTACTTTCTCCTCAGCTCTTCAACATCTATATGGAACCGCTCGCCAAACTACTCAGGAATGCCAATATCCACTTCCACCTCTACGCGGATGACACACAGATCTACCTGGAAACCTCTTCTATTAACGACATCCACCGAGTAAATGCCGTCTTAAATGATGTTCAAGATTGGCTGACAAAGAATCACCTGAAACTCAATCCCGACAAGACCGAAACTCTTCTCATCTCAAACAAAGAAGACAACCCTCAAATCATCGAGTGGCTGAAGTCGATCGATGCTCTTAAAGGTTCTCTCACGCTAGCTGATTCCGTAAAATCTCTGGGCTTCACCTTAGACCCCAAACTAACCTTGACAAACCACATTAAGAACTCGGCAAAAAGCGCATTCTTTAACCTCAGACTGCTGAACAAAATCAAACCTTTCATTCCCAACAAGGATCTCAAACTAGCCACGCAATCACTAGTTTTATCTAGACTGGACTATGGGAACTCAATCCTAACAGGCATCCCCAAATCACACCTGGCCCCATTAAAAACAACATTGCATGCGGCAGCAAGAATGATCACAGGATGCAAAAAATCCGACCGCATCTCCCCTGCACTCAAAGAACTTGAATGGCTCCCGGTGGATATGCGTAGCACCTTCAGAACGGCCTGTCTAACCCACAAGGCCCTCCACACCGGAAAACCAGAATACCTGGCAAACAAACTCACAAAAGCTGGCCAAAGTAGAATCTTGAGAAGCTCTAACTCCCTGCTGCTCATCCTACCAAAAACCAGAAAGAAGAAAACTGCGGACTGCTCCTTCTCAGGAAATGCCCCCAAAATATGGAACTCTATCCCCCCGCAAATCAGAACCATACCGTCCTATGCGGAATTCAAGAGCCAACTCAAATCCTTGTTCCTCATCCGTTCCCTAGGTCCTGGGTAACTAGGATCAACATCCATCCCCAGAACTATGTGAGAACTCTGTATCCTATTGCCAAGAAGTCCTACTGTACGAACTGTCATTTGATGATCACCTTTATTTGTTACTTGTCTTTTTGTCCACCTTCTCATGCCTTTACTGTAAAGCGCTCTGCTACCTTCGGGTCTTGTTAGCGCTATAGAAAACTTCTAAATAAATAAATAAATAAAAAAGGCAGGTCTTTCAGTCACAAAAGTGAAAGAAGAAGTCAAGGAAATGGGCAGGGATTTCATTCTTTGTAAAAAAAACTGTTAGCAACCAATGAAAAGTGTTATTTTAAGGTCACATGACTTGACGCGCTGACGCTGCACGCACCGGAGCACTTCCAGGGGCGCATACGCGGCGCGAACATAGGCGCTTCTGGGGCCGCATACGCGGCGCGAGCGTAGGCGCTTCCTGGGGCGCTTACGCAGCGCGCCGAAGTGACGTTTTGATAGTTTCACGGAAATGCTAAATTATTTTCATTTCCTTATTCAAAAACACTGCTTTTATATGTATGGTACTAAATGTCTTGCGTTATTATTTACTTTTCATTCATATTTTTTTACACGAACGCAAGTAGCGCTCTGGGTGCGCTCTCCGGAGAGCTTACCGGTGCGCGGACCCAGAGCGCCCCAAGAAAAACTAGTAAAAAAAAAATAAAAAATTTACAAATATTATTATTAAAAAAAATAATACTAATTAATACTCACACAAAACAGAAAATTAAAAAAAATCGTAGGTTACAAACTCGATATAGAAAGGAATTAGCATTTAAAAAAACCTATGAAATTCACTGAAAAAACCATAGGTTTCATACCAGTTACAGTTAGGAATTAGCATTTAAAAAACCTATTACATTCACTGAAAAAACCATAGGTTTCACACCAGTTATAGTTAGCTGGAAATTTTACTGACATAAAACCATTGAAATTCCCACGTTATAGTTAGTTGGACTCACTATAACTTGCGCGCCTGCAATGCACTACTGATGATGTCACATATTACATCACTCATGACATGGTCAGTGATATCACTCAGGACATCACTGATGACACCATCCTTGTGACAGAGTGACAGACCTCCTTTCAGTGTAATGTAACCCTTGAAACACATATTCAAAAATAGAAACTAACATTTTCAAAAACATAGAGATTTCACTACCAGTTACAACAACCAATTCAGTAATTCCGCCATCTATATACACATCCACTCATTCACCAACAGTTCTATATAGTCACTCATACATATACTCACTCATCATATGCAGTGATACACCTATACATCCTGTTACACACCGACAGTCATCCAAAAGTTACTCACACACATACTCACACATGCAAATAAACTAGTGAACATCCATTTATTTGCATATACAGCTATACACCCACTACCACCTTACTTCTAAGGAAACTTACACATACTTACTCTCTTAAACAATCACTTATAGAAACACATACTTATTTAAACAGTAACTCTTACAATCCCTCACTCTCACATTTACTCACTTATATACATCAATACTCCATATACTAGATTAAAACATATGTAGTTACTGATAAAGACACTAGTGAGACAGTCATTTACTCACTAACACACACATATACACACTCATCCACCCATACAGTCCTGCACATAAGCTGTCTTCAATACACATACAAACAGTGAGTCAGTCATTGATGCATCTATGTGCTAAGTAATACCCCCACCAAACCATACAGACACTCTTACTGATTCTAAAAAAAATATCTAATAACCCATATACACACACATGTAGCTACTCACTAACCCATGCAGCCACTTATACACAAAGTGAAACACTGATACAAACATTTAAATATTTAAACATTACTCGCTAATATATGTATTCACTAAGATACACTTAATAAGCCAGTTAATCAATCATTTTTTTTTAAAAACATCCATTTAAACACTTATTTAAACATTTATTCTTCCATCGACCTTTACATATACATATATAAAACATATTTATTTTTCAGAAAGACACACATTCACTGGATGATGTCATCAGTGATGTCATGAATGATGTCACTGACCATGTCATGAGTAATGTAATATGTGACATCATCAGCAGTGCATTGCAGGCACGCAAGTTATAGTGAGTCCAACTAACTATAACGTGGGAATTTCAATGGTTTTATGTCAATAAAATTTCCAGCTAACTATAACTGGTGTGAAACCTATGGTTTTTTCAGTGAATATATATATACATATATATATTCACTAAAAAAACATAGGTTTCAGGGTCGTTATAGTTAGAAATTAGCATTTAAAAAACGTTAGAAATTCACTGAAAAAAACCACAGGTTTCAGGGACGTTATAGTTAGTTGGACATTTCACTCGTACAAAACCAGAGAAATTTGTCTGTTACATCACTGATGACATCATCCAGTGACTGTGTGTTTCTATAAAGTTTAACTATGTTTTATATATATATATATATGCCAGGGTGTATTGAAGAATGAGTGGGTGTATAAGTGCCTGGATGGGTGATTTAGTAGGTGAGTGAGTGACTGTTTAAGTGAGTGATTAAATGTTTCTTACTGAATGCATGGGTGAGTGACTGATACAGACATTCACACCGTTTAGTTTGTCGGTTGGTGTGTAAGTGGTTGCATGGGTTGGTGAGTAGCTAAATTAGGCTCTATATGGGTTATTGATTGGTTGTCTGAGTATCTGTATGGGTGCCTGAGTGTCTGTGTGGGTGGGTGGGGGTGTGACCCTGTGCATAGATGTGTGAGTGGCTGATTCACTGGGTGTATGGGTTCAAGAGTGCATCTGTGAAAAGCTGTATGGGTGGGTGAGTGTGTGTATGGGTGTGTTGGTGAGTGAATGGATGCCTCAGTGGTACAAGTGTGAGTAACTGCATATGTGAAAGGCAGTATATATGAGTGTTGGAGTGTATAAATGATTATATGTGAGAGTGAGTGATTGTGAGAGGGGCTGTATGGATCAGTGTGTGCTTGTATTAGTTATCGTATAAGAGTGTAAGTATGTGTTAGTATATGCTTGAATAAGTGAGGTGGTGTGTGTATAACTGTATATAGGTGAGTAAAGTGGAGTGTGATTGATTCTTTGCCTGACTAATTAGGTGTTTGAATAACTCTATGGTTGAGTGGCGATGCGTGAGTGTCCGTATAGATATGTAAGTGCATATGATAATGCCGTATTGATGGTTGACTGCTTGTATGAGTGACTGTATGGGTGAATGAGTAGATGTGTGTGTAGATTAGGAATTAGTGAGTGGGTATGTACTAACTGGTATTGGTGTGTCTATGGTTTCGAAATGGTAGTCCGTATTTTAGAGTGGGTGTATCAATGGTTATATTAGGATATGAGAGGTGCATCCAATTATCACGTGGATGATGTCATCAGTGATGTCATCAGTGATGTCATTTCAGATGTCATCAGTGATGTTACTGACCATGTCATGAATGATGTAATATGTGACATCATCAGCAGTGCATTGCGGGGGCGCAAGTTATAGTTAGCTGAACTATTTCTAACGGATGAATTTCTCTGGTTTTGTACGAGTGAAATGTCCAACTAACTAAAACGTCTATATTTGCCATGAGTTAGTGCTTGGGTCATTGCATGAGTGCATGGTTAGTGACATGATGATTAGATTGCTGCAAAGCGAGTGTATGGTGAATTTATAAGTGCTTGGGTTTTGGGGTAGTGATTGGATAAGTACCTGATGCTGGATGGATGATTGAAGGAGTGCAAAGGTAGTGACAGGGGGATTGCTGGAGTGCATGGGTACTACCTGGGTAATTGCAGGAGTGAATCAGTACTATGTAGGTGGTTAGAGGTCTGCATGGGTAGTGCACAGGGATTGTGTCAGTGCGTGTGATAGTGCCTGGGTCATTGCATAAGTACATGGGTACTGACTGGATGAAGAGAGTACTGCAAGGAGAGTGCATGGTGAATTTATAAGTGCTTGAGTTTTGGCAGAGTTACTGGATAAGTACATGGTGTTGGCTTTGTGTTTAGAAGAGTGCACGGGCAGTGCACAGGTGATTCACCAATGCATGTGTTAGTGCCTGGGTCATTGCATGAGAACATGGGTAGTGATTGGATGATTAGAGTGCTGCAAAGAAAGTACATGGTGAATTTATAAATGCTTGGGTATTCGACCAGTGATTGGATAAGTACAGGGTGCTGGCAGGGTGATTGGAAGACTGTTCAGGGAGTGACAGAGGGATTGCTGGAGTGCATAGGTAGTGCTCTGGGGACTGTAGCAGTGCATGTGTTAATACCTAGGCCATTGCATGACTACACGGGGAGTGACTGCATGATTAGAGTACTGCAAAGACAGTACATGGTAAATTTATAACTGCTTTGGTTTTGGCGAAGTGATTAGATAAGTATATGGCGCTGGCGGAGTGATTGGAAGAGTGAACAGGGAGTGACAGGGGGATTACTGGACTGCATGGGTAGTGTTCTAGAGATTTTAGCACTGGATGAGTTAGTGCCTTGGCTATTGCATGAGTACATGAGTAGTGACTGGATGATTAGAGTACTACAAGGAGAGTGCATGGTGATTTTATAAGTGCTTGGGTTTTGGCAGAGTGATTGGATAAATACATTATGCTGGATGGGTGATTGGAGGAGTGCATGGGTAGTGACAGGGAGATTGCTGGAATGCATGGCTACTGCCTGGGTAAATACATGAGTGAATTAGTACTGTGTAGGAGGTTAGAGGTCTGCATGGGTAGTGCACAGGGGATTGTAGCAGTGCATTTGTTGTGCCTGGGTCATTGCATAAGTACATGGGTACTTACTGGATGAAGAGAATACTGCAAGGAGAGTGCATGGTGAATATGTAAGTGTTTGGGTTTTGCCAGAGTGATTGGATAAGTAAATTGTGGTGACTGGGTGATTGGAGGAGTGCATAAGCAGTGACAGGGAGATAGCTGGACTACATGGGTAGTGCTCAGGTAATTGTAGTAGTGCATGTGTTGATGACTGGGTCATTGCATGAGTACATGGGTAGTGACTGGATGATTAGAGTACTGCCAGGAGAGTGCATGGTGAATTTATAAGTGCTTGGCTTATGGCAGAGTGATTAGATCAGCACATGGTGCTGACTTGGTGATTGGAAGACTGCATGGGCAGTACATAGCTGCTTGTACCACTGTATGTGTTAGTGCCTGGGTCATTGCATGAGTACATAGATAGTGACTGGATGATTAAAGTACTGCAAGGATAGAGTATGAGTGGTTAGATTTTGGTTAGGTGATTGGATAAGTACATGGTGGTGGGTGAGTGATTGGAGGAGTACATAGGTTGCGACATAGGGGTTGCTGGAGTGCATGGGTACTACCTGGGTAATTGGAGTAGTAAATCAATAGTGTGTAGGTGGTTAGAGGTGAATAGAGATCTGCATGGGTAGTGCACAGGGGATTGTAGCAGTGCATGTGTTAGTGGCTGGGCCATGGCATAAGTACATGGGTACTGATTGGATGATTGGAGTACTGCCCACCCCCTGTGGTGCTGAGAGGGGGAGGGCCTGATGTAACAAGTGTGCAAACACACCTCATGGTGCGTTTTAAGTTGGGGGATTAGGTCCCCTTGAACCCTGAGGGTCCCTGGGGCCCAACTAGCTCACCAGGATCTCCAGTAAGCGCCACAGAGCTGCGTTGCAGAGAGGTGTTAAAAGTGGCGTGGCCTCAGACCATCGCGAAGGTTCGTCAACCGGCACCAAAGTTACTGAGAAAACAAAAAATGCTTTTTCTATGGAAACTAGGTCCTAACTATAACTACCTACTGGCAACCGCTAGTAGATATACTATATATATATATGCAAAAAAGAAGCAGAGAACTCTGGGTAGTTTTCAAGTATAGGTGGAAAGCAGCTCTTGTATAGAGCACCCTTAACACCAGTGACACCTCAAATGTCTGCTTTTATATCAAAGTCTTTAAGCATAGGATTAACACATTGGCACAGCACTAGGTTTCTTCAAAATCCAAAATGACTTCTTCTGTAGATTTCTGTAAGTGTCTGGTCCTGCTTATAAAATACACGTGTGTTACCCCAAGTGCTAGAATGCAAACGCAAAACAGTGACTGGATGAGGTATTTGCACATCACATAATATGTTGCTGCAAAGCAACGCTCTGCCTTGTGTGATAACCACCAGCAGCCCTGAATTCAAAAGGTGCGAGCACTGACATTTTGAGGAAATTATCCTAAGAGACAGTCTACAATCCCCATGCAGTATGCTAATAAATAGAAAGCCAGAAAAACTCAAAGGTGGCATATATGCGATGGGGCGCCCCTGTACAACTTGAGATCTAGCACTAGAGAAGGTAATTTCTGAGTCTGCCATTGAAGCAAGAAAAACAAAGAGCACATATCTGAAATAAGTGGTGGTAGACTGGGGGGTAAAGGTAGCCCTGGAAAATGTATACATTTCAGCCAGTGGCTGCTGCTCCAGTGCAGTAGTGGTGGGGCGAGAAGAGGGGTGGTTTGAAAAAAAAGAAAAGATCATTTCACCTACCTGGCTGCCAGCCACCTCGCCTCCATTCTCTACTGTCAACCAGAAGCACACCGGCTCCAGACTCCCCTAGCCAAGCAGATAATTGCTATTACCAGCATTACAGCAGGGTTGTAATTGGTCTGAGCAGCCTGGTTCAGCTCTCAGACAGGGAGTGGAGGCTTGTACATCCTCTCCAATGAGGCTGTGTAATACAGCCAGGTGAAGACTGCTGGTCAAACCGTCATGTGCACTTAAGTGCACCAATCACTCCTCTCCTGCTGGCTGTGAAGACAGCCAAGCCCCACCCGCCCCAAAACTGGCTTCAGTACAGAAAAAAAAATAATAATACCATTGTGTTATTATCATTTATTGCTGAAATGCAGTGGAGTGACACTCCTCCGCCTTTGCGGAGGAGCGCCGCTAATTTCATCCCCATATTCTACCAAATAAGTATTTCTGTCTCTTAGAGGATCTGGGGCCACAAATTAATATACGTATCAATGAGAATTGTGTATTAGTTCCGTGTGTCCTGTTTACAAGTCTGAAAAGCTAATGTTTAGGCCTCCAACCCACAGCCCCTTCTACCCATCCCTAAAAGCAGCCTATGGTCCTCATTGGGGTTTTCCCAATGCCCTTAGGTCAGCCCAAACAGCCAAACAAGCCAGACCTATTTCATCTGCTTTTTATATAACATATTCTCTTCTACTTAGTTATGTGATGTAACGACATCGATGTTGTTTTTTTATAAATACCACCCATAACCAATGCAGAAGGGGAACAAGAAGAGAAGCATTAATGAAACTGCAATGGTTCACTTTCAAATGAATAATAAATCGGGATATATGTTCCTGAAGTAGCCGTCCAGGAGTCAGACACCCTTGATTAATTCATGGGTGTGAAGAGCTGCACAAGGAGCCTACAAGGAGAGCGTGTACTTTTCTAGCAAATTAAGAGGAAACGCTTAAGCACTTGGCCTCGAAATGATACAATTTATTGATTCATTAAGACTGAATATGTCAACTTGTTCATTAAGATACCGATTCCGGAAGAATATCTCCCGCATTGGTGGGTGTTAATCCATGTGCATAGCGCAATGCCTGAAGGCTGTGCGTTTGACCCTGTGGAGCAGTGCCTGGCACAAAATGTTAATATTTACGTTATTTATTATGTGTCGCTGAAGCTACCACTATTTATGTTATTATCGTTTCACCAAAATCCCCTTTGCACCTACCAGGAGGTTGGCAAATCAGTGATAATGTTTTGTTAGAAAAACTTTTACTGCCTGCAGAATTTGAATTTTGGATTACAATTTAGCCAAGAGAGCGGACTGGGGTGTTTGTATCAGTCTACGTTCAATTATGCAGTGCTTGATGGAAGCACCATCTTCCACTTTATAATGCATTGTCCATGGTTGCCATTGATATCACAATAAACTAAACTTTTTTTTAACAGTTCTCAGCTTCTGAAGTCAACGAACCGTATTTCTTGTTGTCTTACTCATTGTCCAATCGAGGCGTGTGGCTTTTTCTGACTAGTGTCCGGCGAGAATTATATATTTTTTAAAATCTTTCTCTACAAGTGCAATAGGATTGGACTTGCCCCAACCTTTCTCCACATCCCTGGCATAGTCAAAAAGATAGGTTTTGGAGGCAGGTTGTCTTATGCTCTAGACACACATTCCATATGTTGGTTTACACTGGTTCCTCAGTTCTCTGAGTCTGTTTGGCTTTAATACATTGAAAATGATTTACAGTTGAATCTTGGCACCATCAAACCATGGCTGCCCATAACATTCCAGGAATTGCCACCATTAAGCCTGGGCCGGCATTATGCTAGGATGGTGACCATGATGTAAAGTATGCCCACAATGTATCGAAATGACCATCATATTGCAATGGAATCATTATAGCAGGTGAGAGTGCCATACATGCCCACATTATGTAAAAAATGCTTTTGTAATGCAGGAGCACCACTATGCCATGGATTGGCACCACATTGTCATGGATGCACTAAATAAATCCTGAATGATCATTCTATTAGCCTCATTATTATGTCAGAGATAGTCACTGTCAGACCATGGAGGCCCAACATCTCAGAAACCACCATCATTATGCCATTGCCAGCATTTTACAATGGGTGGGAAACATGCCCTAGATACCCTCACATGCATTGTTGCTAATGGCCCTTTTCTCAGGGTCACATCCCAAACTTTTCACCTCCCTCCTACTACTTTTGTTGAATTTGTTTTTGCTGGCCTTAGGACTCTGAGGACTTCACTGCTGCCAGTCAGTACTAAAGTGTATGTGCACTCGCCTCTAAACATGGTAATTTTGGCTCATAGCTAATTGATAATTAATTTACTTATAAGTCCCTAGTAAAGGGGTACTATAAGTATCCAGACCTGTAAATTAAATGCTGCTAGTGGGCCTTCAGCACTGATTGTGTCACCCACTTGAGTAGCCCTGTAAACATCTCTCAGGACTGCCATTGCAGAGCATGTATGTTCAGTTTAAACTCCCCAAATAAACCTTTTGACAAGCCCAAAACCTCAGTTGTAATACATATAAGCAACTTAAGAGTAGACCCTGGACAGTCCAGAGGGTAGGCTGCAATCTATTTAAAAAGCAGGACAACCTGTCATGTGTTTCACTACTGCAAGGCTTGTATCTCCTTTAGGATAACATTGGGATAAACTTATCACATTTTATAAATGTAATTTCCAATGGGAAGATATAACTGGTTCCAGTTTGTTGTCTCTGAAATCCTAAATTAAAATCCTAACTTATGGTGAAGTCAAATTTTAAATTAGAATTCTGGAAATATTACTTTTAGGAAGTTTGTATTTGGTGCCTTAGCCATTTGGTGCCTGCAACCTGTCTCTGGTCACATGACTGGGTGTAATTGGCAGTTGGGCTTTATATATTCCTCATTGACAGTCACAGTCAATAGGAGCTGAGGTGTGATTAAATGGGCCATTCCTGACAGGCCTGGAGGGAGGAGCTGGGCCTTGCATCACTTACATCTGAATGGGCTACGTGTAGTCCCCACACAAAGGGCTGCATACTCCCTTTAGTTAGTCAGGAGCCAGGGCTGGCAGGGCAGGCCATCTGTGTACTTCAAAGGCATGTCTCTAGAAGGGAAGCAGCCTGTACAACAGGGCTGACCACGATGGAGAGCAGGCTAGCCTCAGGACTCTCACAGGTTCCACTGAAGAAGTACCTTGGATGAAGAAAGCTTCAAAGGCTCGATGAGAGAAGCAGAGGAGGTGAGACGTTGTTGCTGGGCCCGTGCATGCAGGTGATACATTGGTTTCGATCCATGCAGCTGATGAAGTCTTTGTTGAGAAGCCCCTTTACGTTGTAGACAATTAATCAGCGAGCCACACAGTCTGTCATCGTTACATTGTTTGGACACCATAAACCAGGGGCTTGGTGCCAAGAATGATTCTGCACACCCCTGCTGCATATGTTGGCCTATAGACCAGCTAGCTCAGAGTGCCACCATAAGCACCCCTAACCTACCAGGAGGTGAATGGTTTCTGGCAACCACTGTACATGACAACCCTGACCCCTCAACGATCGTTGAAACAGTACAGAACCTTTTGCTCAGACACTCATGCTTACTTATTCTCAGAGGAGAATACAGAGAATACACAGTGGGATGTTTTTAATATATTTATTGAACCAGCGTTATTCTTGTATAGAATACATGTGCTTCAATGATTAGTACACAGATGCAGATAAAAGTGATTACAAGCACCAAAAGCTTGAATAGTGGATTTAGTTCTACCATGTTGCTAAAACAATGTATATAAACTGGCATATAGAACAAGACAGTAATCGAGAGTACTTCTACTAAGTAAACCCTCCTCTAAGTGTACCTAGAGTGTGTGAAGGGGTAGAGTCAAGAATCCCCCCAAGGGGCAATCCAACCCCATTGCCTGGTGGGAGAGAATGAAGGACCTCGTCTTGGCCATGAACTGGACACCCCTCATGAGATGTCAAAACACTGCATGGTGAATTCTCAGCATGCATGGGCCTCTGGAGTCAGCTGGAGGGCCTCCTCTGCTAATCTATCTGGATGCTCATCTTTCATAATAGAAAGCAGCCTTGTCTTTTGCGCATTGATTAGGGATGTTATGGATATGTAGATAGCCATGTCTCTCCATGGATGAAGATAGAGATGACATTTGTACTTAGGGGCCGATTAGGATGGGGGTGAATCTGCTTCCTTCATGCCGGCGGAAGCCACCGCCGGCCTGGAGGATGCGGATTCACCGCTACGGCAACAGAAAACACCCACCGCTAGATTAGGATGGCGGTGGGAATGCGGTGAGACCAGCGGCGGATGGCAGGTCCATCTGCCGCTGATCCGCAGGTTGTGGAGGGCTATTTGGTGGCGGTGCCTGCAAGACACCGTCAGCTAAATTACGATGTGCATTTAAACATGCTTTTCCACGGTGGCTTTTCCGCCGTGGAAAAGCATGTGGTCTTTGGGGGCCCGTTGCGGGCCCCCAGCATGTCGGGGGTGGGGGGTGCACATGGGGGGTACCTATGGTACCCCCCCAGCATTTGCATGCACAAAGCGGCAGGCACCGCGCGGTGCCTGCCGCTTTGTGCATGTAAATGTAAAACATGCATTTTTAACCTTGCGGCGGGTGCTGCTTCAAGCAGCACCCGCCCCAAGGTTAAAGATACAGGATGTGACCGCCAGGGTGGCGGTCACATCCGAATTGCACCGGAGGGACCGCCGCTGCCACTGCGGACGGTCCCTCCACCTCGGGGGTGGCACACGGACGCAGGTCCGTCCGCCATCCTAATAGGCCCCCTAGTGTGAAAAGAGACCTTGTGCATGATATTCAGGGCATTGTGATAATGTTGTGTGAAGCTAGATTTGTAAACAAGTTTAGTTTCTGGGAAACTAATCCAACATTGTTGCACATGCAAATGTGTGCAAAAGGTTACTGCTGAGAAAATAGGACAATGTAAGAAATAAGCAGCTTTGCTACATGGGTCTAACTCAGGAATATAACATTGGTTCTGATCGGCCCAAAGTCGTCAATGCATCTGTTTTGATAGATCAGCACAGCAAAAATCACCTTTCAAGGGTCTAGGACTGGATTGACACCACTTGGCAGGTCAGGACTCAGAGATGGCAGAGTCCAGGTGCTGTTGAAGGGTTCAAATAAGCCTTTGGTGGCCCTGAGGATTCATAACAGGGGGCAAGCCAGGAAGCCTTTGGAGTCACTCTGGATTCAAGTGATCTGGGTCTGGCCCTTGTCCTCAGCAGGGCAGAGATAAGCAAGCAGCAGAGCAGCACATCAGTTCTTCTAGAGCAGCAGGGAGGCAAAGTGGCATTCCTTGTAGCACAACAGTCATTACTCCTGGCAGAGCTCTCACAGGTCCAGAAGTGTAGTGTTTTGGAAGGGTCAGAGACCCAGTACTTTTACCCAGTTGTGCCTTTGAAGTGGGAAACAGGACACAGCCTATTCACGTGTAAGTGTCACCCCCCTCTCCTCCTGCCCTGGAAGATGTGTCAGAATGCAGATAAATGCATATTAGTTCTTTGTCACACTTACCCTTCCTGTGTTTGTGGCTGTCTAGAGGGAATACACAAAAGGTAGGTGTCAACTGCCCATGAAATGTATTGGAGACAAGCTGCAAGGCACAGAGAGTAGTAAGAGTAGAAAAATGTCCACTTTCTAAAAGTGGCATTTCTCAAACAGTAATGTTAAATCCAACTTTACCAGTAAATAGGATTTATAATTACCATTCCAAAAATATACAACATGATGGAGCTACTCCTTTCTAATCAGGAATTACAGCTTAAAAGTGTAATAAGGAATTCCCAATGCTAGCCAATGAAAGTAGTCAGACTCACAGTAGTGAAAAATGAATTTGGTTGTTTGTCATTACGAGGGCATGCAAAACTTACCATAATATATCCTACATTTTACTTACACTGCACCCTGCCCTATAAACTACCTAAGGCCTGCCTAAGGGGTGACATGTATAATAAGGTAGCCCCTGTGCAGAGGGACAAGGTAATGAACAGAGTGAAGGGCACCCCATGGTATATGGAGTAGTTAAGAGGAAAAAAACAGGACCTACGCCAGTATGAAAAGCAATGGCGGAAAGCATACAATCCGAAGGCCCGGGAGGAATATGAAGCAAAACTAGCCCTCTATAAAACATCTATCATAGCAAAGAAATCTGAATACTGTGAGTTGAAGATTAAGGAGGCCAAGGACACTCAGTAGGAGACCTTTATTGTGCGGAGGGAGTTGATTAAAAAAAATGAACAGAGGACGGTTGCCAATCTGGTCGACTGCAAAAAGATTCAGGACTTCTTCCTAGTAAAAGTCAAGGATATCCTAACAGAAATAGGCAATACCGGCATAAGCTCCTGCACTTTCTCAGTGGTGGATTCACTGGACTTCCAGGGTGGGAATCTCTCGGTTTTTCCAACACTAGATCTAGACTGCCTAGCACAAATCATGGCTTAAGTGAAATCAGGGTCACCAGAGGAACCCTCTCCTCCCAGAGTGTTCAAAATGATCCTCCCCGTGATGGGGCCAGAGATGTTGTCCTTGTTACACTTGTCCCTGGTAACTGGGAAGGTTCCTCTCAACTTTAAGGAAGCTATGGTGACTCTGCTGCTGAAGAAAGCAGGGCGGATATAAATAATCTAAAGAATTACAGAGCCATATCCAGACTTCCCTTTCTGGCTAAGGTAGTAGAGCAGCACGTGCTTAGAACACTTTTCACTTTTTTGGAGGAACCACAGCTGCCCCATGCACAGCAAGCAGGCTTTAGGGTCCACAAAAGTACAGAGCTGTTGATGCCCTCAGTGCTCGACAAGCTGAGGCTCGCAGCTGACAAGAAGAAATCGTTGGCGCTGATCCTTTTGGATCTCTCAGCTGCGTTCAACACTGTAAACCATGCTCAGCTTCTGTCCCATGTTCGGGGGTGGATAATCACTGGCACCGTGTACCAGTGGATTACCTCCTTCTTGAAGGATCAGTCACAAAAGGTCCAACTAGGGGAATGTGTGTCCAGGAAAGGTGCTTTGCCGTGTAGGGTCCAGCAGGGTTCGGCATTGACGCCCCTACTTTTTAACATTTATTTACATCCACTTGTGGAAACACTGGCAAAACTAGACTATCTGGTGTTCAATTATGCTGATGATACACAACTAATTTTGTGGATCGACAATCCAACACAGGCAAAGTCTGACATACAAAATATCCTTCAGTTCACGACGAACTGGATGACCACCAACTCACTGAAAGTAAATCCTGACAAGACGGTGGTAATAGCTATTACCACAGGGGCAACCCCTGGTCCAATTCCTTCTGGCCACAAGAGCTAGGCACTACTCCAACACTGATGCCAGTTGTGAAGAGTCTGGATATTAGGTTAGACAACAAGCTAACTCTGAACAACCAGGTGATCGCTGTGGTGGGGAATTGTGTGGGCCTTATGAGGCAACTCCTCATGTACCCCTCCTGTCATTCTCCACCATGCATACTGTAGTGTCAGCACTAATTGTGTCCCAACTGGACTACGGTAATGTAATATACATCGGGCTACCTGACAAATTGTCAGGGAAGCTTCAGGTGGTTATGAATGATGCAGCGAGACTGATTTTTAAACTTCCTAGAAGAGCACATACCACACCATTGCTGCAACAACTGCACTGGCTCCCAATCAATCAGATGGCTAGGTTTAAAGGTTTGTGTATTGCACACAAAGCTCTGCATGAAGCGTCACCTGATTACATCAAGGATTGTTTGAAGAGCTATGTGCCAGGACGATGCCTCCAATCGTCTGATGCAAGCTTGTTGTCCTATCCATGGTTTGACAAATCCATCATGGGGGACCGAGCTTTCTCAGTAGTGATTTCTCAGCTCTGTAACAAGCTACCGGAGAGCTTGCATAGGGAAGGCACCCTACTCCCCTTTAGAAAGAAACAAAAGACACTTGTTTATACGGGCTTTGGACAAGCTACACGCAGATTGACCGAGCTTCGCATTGTGTTGCCCTTGTATTGATTCACAAGCGCTTAGAGACCATTGGTGATTTTGGCGCTATACAAATGGAAATTAACATAACATAATAAATATGAAGTTGAAGGCTTGGCCAAGGGTATTAATTACCAAGTCGAAGTGGAAGTAGATTGCACACACAGGCCCTGCAATGGCAGGCCTGAGACAAGTTGGAAAGGCTATTTGTGTGGGTGGTACAATCGGTATTGCAGGCCCACGAGTAGCATTTAATTTTAATTTACAGACTCTGAGTATATGGTATACCACTTTACAAGGGACTTAACAGTAAACTAAAAATGCCAATTGTGTATACACCAATGTTGCTATGTTTGAGGGAGAAGCACATACACTTTAGCACAGGTCAGCAGTGGTAAAGTGCTCAGAGTCCTAAGGTCAACAAAAACAATCAGCAAAAAGAGTAGGTAAACAAGCGAAACGTTTGGGGGAAGACTACCCTAAGGATGACAGGTCTTACAGGTGGGAAAATGTTACACTAATAATCCCAAAGTATTTATATGTGGTGCTCTTTATTGATTCTCAGATCTGTTATGGACTGATTTACAAACTGTAATACAATTAACTCTAATGTGTCAAGTAATGAAAAGACAATTTCTTACAAGTAGTGCAGTGTACTGAAATAAATAGTAAAATTCCAAATGGAAACCTCCAGTTCTAATTTGCGAATAACAATTCTGTAAATTGTGATATAGCAAAAGTATATACTTGAAAATCACCATGAAGTGGAAGTAATTGAAACAGTTATGCAAAGTGTTAAAAGACACTCAAAATTGAATACCAACTTTCAAAATGGCAGCTTTCCATGCCATGTGAGATGAAGGAGAAGTTAGAAAGCTTATGCGAGCAGAAGGAGGAGGAAGGAGAGAATAGTCAGTGAAATATAAACATTCTTTGGCCCATATGAGGAGAATGCTTGTGGGAGGCATGTGCTAAGCAGGCAAGTCATATTATACCTCATTCTTGAGCTACTGCCGAAGTAAGGCAGTCTTACACTATGTAGTCAACCAATCCTCATACATGTGCAGACTGTATTACAATTGCTACTGGTAACTACAGATTCACAATAGCTGTAGATAGTGGCATTTACCAAAATAGGAATGTCAGAGGGTCTAGACAAAAGAGGATGTAAACCAACAATGTAAACCATGAGGCACACCGGACCTTTCCACGTGTCTCAACACCTCGGGTCAACCCACCATGAGACCTATGAGATGATCAGGCAAGGATGCCCATCAGTCACCACACGGAACCGCCCTTCATCATATGGGATTCACTTGCGACCTTCTCAGAGGGACGTTTAAAAATTGGGCCAGCAAGGGATTTGTTTGTTAAGGATTCTCAGTTACAGCACAGAGGGGAACTGTAATGAATTGAGTACCCACACTACTAAAAATTAGTGGCTGAATAAAGTTTCACAAATACATATCAATAATGTTACCACACTAACACATTTTAAGAAGTGAAAGAATACAATAACCAGGTATTTTTTAATCAAAAGATTGTTATTTTCTTTGCAACGGGGAAATTAAATCAACAGTGCAGATAGGGTACAGAAAAATGCACTTGGGATATAAAAGGGGATCGTCTTATATGTTCCTATGATATATCACAAAATAAGTTTATACTGCTAACTAATAATGACACGATGATTCAAATCAAAAATTAATTAAAATCAATAGTGATTAATAAATATCAAGCAGAATTAGACTCAGTAGTCGACGTTTCGGTCTTTTGGAGATGATTTCATAAGACCATCATCGGGACTTGAGCTTTAAGCATTTATAGTTGATGACCCTGGAAAAAAATTAAGGTTCTGAGACAGACACTTCCCAGAAGGAGACAGTGGTGCTGTTTGAGATAAATCAACAATGCTCTGTACAGGATTTGATCAGGAGCATCCAAAGCAGAAAATGATTAAGGTTCTGAGACGAACACTTCCCAGAAGGAATCAGTGGTGCTGCTTGAAATAAATCAACAATGTTCTTTGAAGGATTGAATCAGGAGCATCCAAAGCAAAAAATGCTTGTGCATAGAATTCATATACACAGCAAGAGGGGTCCAGATATCACTTGTAGATATTGCTTCAAAAATAGTTGGTAGATATTCAAACTTTGACAGAATGGACGAGGCAACACGCGATCACGACGTGAGAGATGGTAACGTATTTTCAAAACAGCTGATGTTATTTGCTGAAACATGTCGTCCTATTAGTACATCTGGCCAGTTATATGTTTAAACTGTCACTGACTACATTTTAATATTGGAAGGGCGGGTAGCAACAGAATAAATGTTACCTTCAGTACTCGCTCATCCAATTTTATGACACCTTTTTCTCTTTTTTTACTCACACACTTTATTGCACTGCAACATCAGTCACCCTGTTGTTTCAAAAATTTCACACAAAAGAGTAACAGGACCTTAGAAAGGCCTGTCTGACCAGGCGAGGGCTTTTTCCATCTAGGCCCTCGACTGCGAAGACATTTGCCTCCCTCTGAGAAGGTCGCAAGTGAATCCCATATGATGAAGGGCGGTTCCGTGTGGTGACTGATGGGCATCCTTGTCTGACCATCTCATAGGTCACATGGTGGGTTGACCCGAGGTGTTGGGACACGTGGAAAGGTCCGGTGTGCCTTATGGTTTACATTGTTGGTTTACATCCCCTTTTGTCTAGACCCTCTGACATTCTTGTGCAGTTGAATGTATGTGGGGAATATGTCAGAGCCTGGTCTTTAAAACTCCCCTTGGCCCTCTTCAAGTGGTTATGTTTGCATTTACCAAAATGTCTGGTGACGAACATTTAGAAAATATATTGCGTCTTAATGCGAATATGTACACACATAACTTTTCGCGAGATTTCATTGGAATTGGAACAACACTAGGTAAAATTATAAAGAATTAGCTCAAATTTGTAAATGACACTAAGGCCCTCATTAGGATGTGACTCGGAAAGCCTCCAACCACAGGTAGGAGGCTTTCCGAGTGACATCGTAGGTTCCAGTTCCGACTACCGCATTACAATGCAGTCGAACGAAAGTAAAACTGCCTGGTCCTTCTGGCTGGAAACTGATGGGCTCAAGGAGTTCACCAATCAGTTGGAGGCCTCACTGTAATCCCTATTGTCGGCTTTCCGCCATCGGGATTACGATGTCATTTTCTGACAGGCTTTCCACGTTGAACTTTCCAACATGGCTAGACTGTTGAAAAGTGACTTTGGGGGACCCTAGCAGGGCCCCCTTCTACCTATGGCCTATGGTTGGGGGCCAAGCCCTGTTAATCCCTTAGCGTGGGACAGGTCTCTCCGTTGTGCAGGAATGAACAGATTCTCCCATTTTTCTATGCCGGTTTGCCACCGCAGCACAAGCTCCCATAGAGAAATGTGTGTATGCACCCGCACTATGTGGAGGTCGATTTGTCCCGATTCAGCAAAGGTGTCCCTTAATGTCACTGGAACTCTCTGGATACAATGGAGTTTGAAGCATGCACATTCCTACTCAACGCCTGATTAGCTTTTACCTGTCTCTGCTGTGCTTATAGTATTGGCCTCAGCAGAACCCTGAATTCCAGGATGTTTTGGGTGTCTTATATTTATTACTTAGTAACAATTGCTATCCTTTCATCTTTTTCCTGGTTCTTCCTGGCTAATGGTTGATCTGCCTGATTAGGTATAATGGCTGATTTTGCAGGTGATGGAGAGAGTAGAATCAATCAATCAAATCAATCAGTCAGGATTTATCAAGCATGGCTAATCACCCGATAGGGTGTCCTTGCAGTCTTAGGCCCTTGAGGTTTTTTGAACTTCCAGGTCTTGAGAACCATTTAGAATTCCTGAAGTGAGGTGATGGTCTAGAGGTGTGTGTGGAGATTGTTCCAGGTCTTTGCTGCGATGTGGGAGAAGGAGCACCTCCACTTCTGCTTCGGTAGATGCTGGGAGTATGGTCAAGTAAAAGGGAGGTGGAGCGTAGTCTTCTTGATGGATGGTGGGATTTCAGGTGGTGGTTAATTTAGGGGGCTCTTTAGTTGTGCAGAGCCTTGTGGGCATGGATCAGCAGCTTGAATTGGCATCTCTTCTAAATGGGGAGCAAGTAAAGTTTCCTGAGGTGTGGTGTGATGTGGATACGCCGTGGAAGGCAGAGGAGGAGTCTGGTTGCGGCATGCTGTATGGTCCGAAGTCTCTGTAGAAGGTGTGCGTTGATTCCTACATAGAGGGCATTGCCAGAGTCAGTCAGCTGGGGATGAGGGCTTGTGTCACAGTGCCTCTCATGTGAAGGGGTAGCCACTTGAAAATCTTACACAGCCTGTGTAGAGTGAGGTAGAAGAAGGAAGAGATTACGTTGCTCTGTGATTTCATGGTGGGCTTGTTGTCTATGATAATTGTGAGGTTTCTGGAATGGTTGAAGGGAGTGGGTGCTGGTCCTAGATCTGATAGCCACAAGTAGTCATTCTATTTGTTGCTGCTGTTGCCAGACATCAGTACTTCCATCGTGCCTGTGTTCAGCTGCAGGCAGTTCATCTTGTCTGTGACATTTGTCATGCAGCTGTGGAAGTTGATTCTGGTGGTGGAGGGGATGTCGGTGAGTGAGAAGATGAGTTGGGTGTTGTCAGCATAGGAAATAATTTTGAGACTGCAGGATATGACAATGTTGGCCAACAGGGTCATATATGTATTGGGGGACACCACAGTTGATGTCCTTGGGTTCAGAGGTGAAAGGTGGTAGGTGGATCATCTGTATTCTTCTGGTGAGGAAAGAGGTGATCCATCTGAGCCCGTCCCCTTAGCTGCCGATGTGGTAGAATCTTTTGAATCAGTGTGTGGTGAAATATGGTGTTGAAGGCTGCCAAGAGGTCGAGTCGGATCAAAACTACTGTTTCTCCTCGGCCAAGGAGGGTTTGGATGTCATTTGTGGATGCGATCAGGTTGGTTTTGGTGCTGTGATTGCTGTAGAAGTATGATTGGGAGGCGTTGAGTAGCTTGTTCTGCTCCAGGTGTGTCACAAGTTGATTGCTGATGATCTTTTCCAGTACTTTCATTTGAAAAGGGAGCAGGGAGATTGGCCAGTAGTTTTTGAGTTCATTCTCCGAATGTTTGCTGTTTCAATTCACTGTTCTGAGTTCCTGGTTGTACCAGCTGGCCTTTTTGGAGGACTTTCTCTGGATATACTGCTTGATGGGGACGATGCAGTCAGTGCACTTTGTGATCCACACCTTATAGATTTTCACTCCCTGTTCGAGGTTGGTGATGGCACCGGGGTTGGTGGTGTAGAGGGCATTTTCCCAGCTGATCTCTAAGATTTTGTTTCACCTCCAGTGGTGGGTGTCGGTCATCTTTGGGGTGGTGGTGTGGGGGCTTCAGATGCTGAAGTGGACGATGGAGTGATCGGTCATTGTAAGTTCAGTGACATGGCTGTATGTGACGTGGTTGTTGGGGGTGAAAATTGGGCCCAGTGTGTGTCCAGCAATGTGTTTAGGGTTGTGGATGATGTGGGTCAATTCAAGGCTGCTCATACTGCACAGAAGGTGTGTGATGTTTTTGTAATTGGGTTCGTTGATGTGGAAATTTAGGTCACTGAGAAAAATGTAGCCTTTGGAGTCTAAGTCTAGGGGTGCAAAGAAGTCTGCTATGCTGTTGCAGAAGCTAGAGCGCAGGCCTGTGGGGCAGTATGCAAGGGTGCTTCTGATGGTTCTCTTGTCGTATTCGTGGAGATTGAAGTTGAGAGGTTCCGGGGGGTGGTGGTGTTGTCGGTGGTGGTGGTACACTGTATGGTCTTTTTGTGGATGATGGCTGTTCCTCCTCCCGGCTTGTTGGTGTGGTCCTGGTGAGTGATTTTATATCCATCGGGGATCCCTGTGGCAATGTCTGGAATGGATGTGGAGTTGAGACAGGTCTCAGTTAGGAAGACGATGCCTGGTGCAAGGGTGGCGAAGACGTCCCATATTCAGTGGAATGCTTGCATGGAAAGCGTGAGTTCAGAAGGGAGCATGCGAGCTGGTGTTTTTGTTCAGGTGGTGTCTGTGATGTGTTTGAGGCGGGGCTGCTGTGTGTGCCATGGCAGGTAAAGTGGCAGTGGGTGCAGGTAAAAAGTCCTACTGTGGAGTGTGGGCGGCACAGTGGCAGTGTTTTTTGCGGCATCTGGTGTATAGGGTGTAGAGCTCGGTGATGGTGGTTCTTGAGTGAGGTGGTAGAGCCACGGGTCATGGCATTGGGCATGGCCCAGGCACAAATGGGCGGAGACAGAGATTGCCTTTGGCGCAGTTACGCTGCAGCCTGCATTAAGTAGGTCCTGGAGTGGACGGGTCTTCTGTTGGTGGTAAGGCAGGAAGAACAGGAAAGTGGAAAACCTGATCGGGAAACCCCAGCTGGAAAACCCGGGCAGCTATGGTGTCACTGATCAGTCTGGAACAAACAGGAACTGGAGGCCACAGGCAAGTAGCAAACTAGGTATCCAGGTGCCAACTCACACCTCCACAACCTCTTGCATATTCCACCTACAGATTTGCTTGCAGCACGACAACAAGACAACAGCCCATCATTTTTCTTCTTTGTGGCATCTGTCTCAATTAGGGAACCTCACTAAATTTACTTAGGGAAAACATTTTGAAAAATACTGGGACAAGTGAATTTCGCTGCACAATCCAAAAGTTATGTCCATTTTGCTTGAGTGAATTCAGAATAGGTAATCATTATCACAGCTAATAATTATCGATTTCCATGGTGTATAATTTTAGCAGTTGTAGAAATAATCGTTTGAAGGGTAGGACCATTTGTAATGAGGCGCTACGATTCCTATTTTGTGCTACTGAATCAAACAGATTTGATTTCCTGCCACGGCCAATCTGCATACATAAATTTAGCGACCGCAATTTGTGAGTATAATGGATACTCTCAATGGGGAAATACTAAAATGTACATTTGTACAATGGTTCCTCAGTCTATTGGAACTGTGGTCTATTCTTAGGTCATGTGAATATCATTTACATTTACAGTTAATTTTCTTTTATTGGAGACTCTTGTGGGTGGACTGACTTGTGTAAGGCACAGTAATATTTGTTCTTAGAATGTGAACATGTAATCTTGCCACAAAGTTCCACATTGACAGGTGACTGGCGTACAGACTTTATAGCGGTGATCAGAGGTTTGTATGATACTTATATAAAACTGTTTACACTCAAACTTGCATTTCATTCATTTGTTTGTAGCTTAAAAAGCTCTCCTTTCCAATAATGAAAAAACGTCCTCGTTATTCCACCATCAGAAGTACGGATAGACCACAATCCTGAAATGCATATTTTTGTTTGGACAGCAACATTTCTCTATCGGGAACATCTCATCTCTGGAAAAAAATCATAAACATTGCTCACATCGAGTTAGAATTTTAGATGTTTGGGCTGAATAACATATATACATCATTTAGTACAAAGAAAAGCATGGTTTGGGAACACGGTATGATTTCGAAGAAAGAGAAAGACAAACAATTAAACAATAAAAAAGAGCTTTTTCAAAGAGCAGCTTAGAAAATGGCTGCCAGTTTCTAGAGCTCCCTAACATCCCCCTTGCATACAGGGCAAGACTGGGAGCCAAAACCGGCCCTTGCAAAGTGTCGCCCCACCCCCCCCCCCCCCCCTCCGCTTGTGTGTGGGGGGTTGGTGCCGCCGAGCTCTTTGCCAGTGCCGGTTTTTGTCCGATTTTGTTACATGGCCGATTTTGCTAAAACAGCCCTGTAACACAAGCATTTGCAATGCAATAGGTTTCGCATTAGGAAAGTTTGAGATATTGGTATTGTAAATGACACATTTTTATTTATGTGTTTGTTTTGAAAATAGCTAAATTAATAGCTTTGTCATTTACAATTCCAATAGTTTTAATGTGACACCTAGAACATGTGTAATGTGTAATGCAATATGTGTTGTCTTTACGTGACTTAGATGTATTGATATTACAAATAACAATGGCTTTTATTTTTTTAATAATGAAAACTTAAATAAAAGTTATTGTAATTTATATTTATATTGGCAATAGCTTAAACTTTTGTAAATAACTTTTTTGTGAAGATTATGTTCAGTGTATTTTATTGTGACGAAAATCCAAGAACAGAAGTGAAATATTAACATCTTTTTGTGACATTTGTAATAAAGCTTGAAACAAGGAGAGAACATATTTGAACCAGTTGTTGTTGAATGGTTGCACAGATTGATGCTGTGGTGGCGACGAGTGATGCTGTGGCGTTGAGTGATGCTGTGGTAGCGCATAGTGATGTTGTGGTGCCCCTGAGTGATGCCGTGGTGGTGCTGAGTGATGCTGTGGTGATGCGATAGATAGAGGGAGGGAGGGCGATAGATAGATAGAGGGAGGGCGATAGATAGATAGAAAGTGGGAGCGCAAGGTCGCAAAATCAGACCGGCCTCTGGTTCATCGACATTCTCCAATATTGAAGCGAGGGAGGGTGTGCAGTAGCAGCATCACACACACAACCCGCTGGTTAGAATTAACATAAAATAATCAACGCCTGTCCGAAGTGGTATAATCTGGGTATAGCGCATTGAAGTGGCTTTTCCCAAGAACTCGCTGAGAAGACAGCGGTGGTAGAGGATCAAGCGGAAGGCGCTATATCGAATCCCACAGCGTGGAGGAGAATGCAAGTATTGACCCTACTCCGAGGGCGGTGCCTCCGAGGCGTCCAGTGAAAAGTTCCACTCTGACAAATAAATATTTCCGTCAGGGCGGGGGTGCCAGGGTCCGCCCGGCACATCTTCATCCGGGCTCCCTACACCTCCGCTAGAGCGCTAGAGGTGTGCCCTGTTGACCAGGATAACACACTTGCTTGGGGACAGGCACCAGGAATTCCCCACGCCCGGTCAGTCACATTCCACAAGACATGTACGGTTTACTTGTTTTTTTTTTTAACCCCGTAGTACTTACACTGTTACTCCATCCCCTTAGATCGCTGTGGATGCCCCCTCTCCCCTTAAACCCGATCCCATCGTGAAACAACAGCTCGAGGCAACAGGACATTAAAGCTTTGCAATATGGAAGATCTCGACTTCATCATTGGGCCACAGGTAATGAATTCTAAACACGGGAGACGGGATATGAGTGATCATCAGCAGGCCAGAGCTGGCTTCATTACCACACTCTTTTTTGTTCCTCTAATAATACAAGGTTTAAAGACACCGAAAGAAGGATGAAGTAGCGCTTAATCCCGTGGCTGACACATGGCTCAGCTCGAAGCGCCCACTTTTCTAAGCGCCTCACAGATCCAAGCGCTACACCTGGTCCTCCACACCCACGTCATGTAGAAAAACAGAATTGGACGCACATTAAGCTTTGGAAAGACAATCTCCATGGCTAGGATACAACAAGGCGGTGTTTAGCGCGGCCGCGCCAATCTGCTGCAGGCGGGGCAGGAAGCGCTGCGAGGCTCCGCCCACCGGCAGTAGAAGTCTAGCCGGGCCGAGGCGGCCGGATAGTGACGGATGCCGCACGCGGACACCAGGGATGGGGCGCGTGGGATTCCAGGATACCCCGGACCACTGACTGACAACGGGACTCTGCGGGGCTCATTACAATACGTCCCCGTTTTCGAACAGGCTAGGTGATGCGGCGGAGATACCAGGGGAGTCGCGACAAAAGAGCCAGGTGAGTGGGGGGTTGGGGGGGGTGGCTGTGTGCATGCATATGTGTGTGCGTGTGTGTGTGTGTGTGTGCATGTGTGTGTGCATAAGTGAGTGTGGCTGTGTGTGTGTGTTTGCGCACTTCAGGGAATCTGAGGCAGGAGATGGGCACGGCGCCGGCCTGGACATGCGCGTCCAAAGATCCCAATTGCCGTGCGTGCCCGACCCCTGTCTCAGATTCCCAGGAGACGGGCAACTATAGTTGTCGAGCTGGACGCCATGCTTCGCATAGCTTTCTCCAGCTCGACCTAAAAAACGTCCCCCAGGGGCCCCAAACTGGCCCCGCACCCGTGCGGCGCACCGGGGGATTGCCCGGTGACCGCTACGGCCAGTCCGGCCCTGCTTGCATAACTTCTAATTTAATAATTTTAACCTAGCCTGTTATAATTATCTCCATATCATCTATAGTATAAATGGAAAGCATCACAACTTGCAGAATTTGACCACGAATTGCGGAATGCAATGAAAGGGTACATGAAATGGTAGATACTGTTTTATTGTTGTCGAGCTACAATCTAAAAGTTGTTTTCCATGAACATTAATGCTGCCAGGAGTTTTGGCACTGAAGCTATCCTTTCAGGTATGCCCTTTGCTGCACGCCCTATAAATAGGTGCAGACCTCCTGCCCATATTTGTTTTTTCCTGCAGTATGTTATTTTGTTGTCTCTCTTCATGACCTTAGATGAAAAGTGATTGTGCTCAAAATAATGTGAAAAATAAGATATCCCCTCTCCTTTCCGAAAACTCCCATTATTGAATGGTGCAACTTTGTTGTATGATGGAACAACGCATTCCATTGCAATGCATGCCTTTACCACGCATGCGTTACAACATGAATGCCTTTACCACGTACTTTCTTTGCCACGCTTGCTTTTAGTTGTGAAGAATGTATGGTGACGGTCTATGCGTGTTAAACGTTTTCTCTAACCCCTGCCTCCAGTCTTTAAGCCAGTAACCTAAACTCTAACTCTAGACCCCAGCGCTACCCCCACTCTGTTAAAATTATCCTACCCTTCCCTAAGCCCTAAATCTAGACCTACAGCGTGACACCCGCCTTGTTAAAAATGACCTGACCCTTCCCTAAGCCCTAAATCTTGACCACCATCATGACCCCCTCCCTGTTAAAAAAATGCTGATCCTTCCTTAAACCCTAAATCTAGACCCCCAGAAAGACCATTCCCTGTTAAAAAATACCCAACCCTTCCCTAAACCCTAAATCTAGAACCCTGCGGGACCACCTCCCAGCCTCCAGCCCTTATAAAAATATGCCCTCACCACGTACTTTGTCTCCGGTTCAGGGAAGACCTGGCTTGGTAGATCGGGCTGGACTTTTCTCATGAGTCACAGGGTCAAGACAGATTTGCATATAGCTGGGTCTGAACTGAGGTGGTGAGGTGAGCAAAGAACAATTATGGATTCAACCCAGATCTGTGACTGGGGGTGAGCGTCTGAAAGGTTTCAGCTCTCTGTCCATCATCTCCCTGTATTTGCAACAGTGTATGCGTGGCAATGCCTATGTGGTAAAGGCCCTGCATTGTAATGGCTGTTTCCAGCATCACACCGATGACTCAGAGACGTGGCTGCACACTATACATAAATATATGCAAGCACTGAGACGTTACACATCCAACACTATAGTTATAAACCGATGCTGACAACATTTTCCCTCCTTCTCACCTCGTACTCTAACGTTTGTATGCCAAACTCCAGTGCTGGACCTGACATCCCTGGTGTCTTTTTTCCCAAATTTTTGCCTTCAATCCTCCTGTTATTTCTGACTTCATTGTTGCGGACCTTAGGACTCTGCAAAGTTTACCACTGCTAATGTGCTTGTGCTCCTTCCTTAAAACATGGTAACATTTCCATCCACCCATCTGGCAAACTTGTAAGTCCCTAGTATTGTGGTGCAATCTGTACCCAAAGCCTCTAACCTAAATGCTACTAGCAGGCCTGCAGCACTAAATGTGCCACCAACTTAATTAGCCTTTTAAAACATGTCTCAAGCCTGCAATTGCAGCATGTGTCTGCAGTTTTAAACTGCAATGTTGACCTGGCAACATTAACCTTTTGCCAGGCCTAAACCTTCCTTTTAACCCTTTCGATGCTGATGAAGAGCTCAGCTTGTCATCACCCACGGGTGGCGTGTGCTGATGACGAGCTGAGCTCGTCATGTTACGCGGCTTTTAAAAAAAAGCCGCACAGCGCAAAAATCGCCGCAGCAGCGATGCGGTTAATACATGTCACTCCTAGTGTAGGCCTTAAATAAGGCAGGGTGCAGTGTATTTAAAAAGTTGGGCATGCACTTTTAACTTTTAAATATCCTGGTAGTGAAACCCCCTAAATTAGTTTTTAGGTCAAGCCTGGGCAGCGCATGCACTGCTTTTGAGGCATGTAGTATTCAGGTAGGGACTTGAAGCTCCACCCATTCTTCACCCATATTTTTAAGTGGCTTGTGTCATTGTCCACTGTAAACTGTGGCTGTTCATTGGTCAAAATGCTTAGTAGTCCCTTTTTAGTACTGCCTTGTCTCATTTTCTAACCTCCCATGGCAACACCCTGTGTTTCATGTGTTTTCACTCGATAGGCTTTAATTTCAGCCTCCAAGCAGTATTTTCTCAAATAGTTTTGTCCTGCCTGCTGTTACAAGCAAGGCATGCTCTCTCCTAGCGATTTTTTAGATTTTTTTCTAGCACGGGCACCGAATGCATTTGCAATGCAGTAGGTCTCACATTTGCTGGAGTTTAAGCTATTTGCATTGTAAATGACAATGCCTTTTATTTATCTGTTTTAAAAACAACACATAAATAAAAGGCATTATCAATGCCAATAGCTCAAATTCTCGTAAATGCGAGACCGTATGCATTGCAAATGCTTGTTCGCTATTGCAAGGCCTCTCTCTCCAATAAGATAGACAAATGTAACTTGTCATTGTAAACTTGCAAACCCAAGGCGAATTCCCTGAAAAGATTCCTCTAGTGCTCACAAGAAAACCGGACTCACACCAACACGAGCAGCGCTTTGGTTATCTTACTAAGAGAAGGAGTTCTAAAGTACACATGCAGCAGATTCTATCCATTCTTAGCCCTGAAGAGAATCCCAAGAATCAGATTGGGATTTGAAATGCATCAGCATGCTTTACCACTGGGGAAACAAGTGTATGGAAATTGGATTAGCCAAAAAGGGGATCACTTCTAAATGTGTAAACCTATTAAGCTTGAATATTTGTTCCCGCTGGTCAGCAACCCCCAGATGTATTATTTATACAATCACAAACTGTGAGGAGTGTTGACTGGTTAAATATTGGAATTTACTTTGTAACCAATTTATTTTGTATTGTTGTTTTAGATCATTGTGGTGATTTGTCTTTATGTTAAATGTTTAAATAAGAAGTGTTTTCCAACTCTGTTTTTGAAAAATCTAGTGAAATGGTTTTTCCAAAAAACAGGTTTAAATAAGTAACAAAATGAATTATGGAGACCAAGACATCTTCGAGTTGGGTCCTAGTCTGTTGAAGTAAAAAACAGCATTGTAAACTGTCAGCTAGATAAATTGTTTTGTTGTATTTATCGGCGCAGTCTAGCTGAGTGAACTAGGGCCAACCCCCTCTTTGGAGTAATGGTTTTTAGAAAGTTAGCATTTTCTTGTCCCAGTCATTTGGTGCCTGCAACCTGTATCCTGGCTCACATGACTAGGTGTATATGGTAGATAAACTTAGTTTATTGCTCCCAGACAGTGAGACAAAGGGGAAATAGGTGTTGGTAGATTTGGCCATCTCTGTCACCTACCACACTTGCATCACAAAGACTCCCTCACTATGGGGTCTATTAGGAGGGTGACCGGAAAACCACCCCGACAGCCATGGTAGCGGGAATCAACCGTCCGCCAGCACCGCAGCAAAACTGGTGGTCCAATTAGGATCAACCACTCAAAAAATCAGACCGCGGCGGAACGAGGGCACCAAAGACCACCCATAGCATGCGGAGAATGCAAAAATCCATCCGCGGAGGTCGGATCCTTGGCGGAAACACACCAAACCACCGCTAGGACTGCCGAAACACTGCATGGAAAATTAGGATATCCTCGATGTGACCGCGGTACATTCCTCTGTATCCGACCGCCGCTGTCACAAACAGTGATGAATGGGAGAGCCAGCAGAAGGACAGTAGCATAACCATCGCTGCAGGCGCTCTGTGGAAAAAATGGCAGACGACAAAAAAAAATAACAAGAAGGCCACCAAGTGCACACAGCAAACTAGCCTTGCCCCCCAAACACGTCCCAAAGACACACCCCCATGGCAAATTCAAAAAGTATCAATCCCAGGTCAACCCACACAACACACCTGACAGCAATACCCCATCTTGACACACCCATATAGCTGAGCATAAAACCGGCCCCTTCCCTGACCAGAATCCTTTGCAATACTCCTCAACTGAAGGGCTCAACGCCAGTGGACAATGGAGAGGCAAACCTGCACACATCACACCAGCACATCAACACACACAGCACCGCCACTGCCCCACCACCTCATAACTGCACCCCAAAACATTAGCACAGCACACACCATGGCACCACAGAAAATGCCCAAATTCACAGAGAGTGAGCTGTCAGTCATGGTAGATGAGATAATCAGAGTAAAATGAGCTGAGTGGGACAGACATGTAAATCCCTAGGATGTGTGCACTTTTTGATGAAACAACATTGTTTATTTAAAAAAATTATATGTTTTTTCAAATAACTTGCTTGAACTCTTTAAATTTGTTCATCCATGAATTTATTCATTCCATGTAATTCAAACCTTGAACTTCAATAATTAATTCATAGTTTTTGGCTTCATAGCGCTATTAATAACACGCCCAATGCATTTCGGGTCCTTCATAGACCCTTCATCAGTGGTATGTAAGATAAATACAAATCAAATCTAATGAGCAAGTCTCAAACAAAAGCATACAGTAACAAAACATGCTAGTATTTTGAATACTATCAATGCATGCTGCATAGTGAACTTAGAGCTATGAATTAACACATTAGTTTTAGAAACAGCAACAGCGTGCATACATGGACACTCTATCCAAAAAAGTTGTGGCTTAAGTTTGGACAAATGACACCCAAAAATCAAAGCACTACCTACAGCCTTCGCTAGTTAACAAGCATTCAGGGAACAACCGAGAACCGGTAAAAAAGTCTGGGCGGCTTTCCCTGCACATTACACAAATACGAGCATGACTGATAATAGTAAAAAATTAATCAAAAACAACTAAGTTCTAAATGTACATACATAGTGCTCGAACAGCACAAAATAAAAACATACTATTTCACGCCTTTAACTGTTATTGTGTGAGCAGCTTCATTAGGTAAAGTAAAAGCCATTAACCGATCGGCAAAATACAAATAGAACCCGGAACGTGAGGCTGTCTCTCACTCTGCTTGTGATGCATGCCAATATCGCGCTGACACTTTTACGACCGTGTGAGGATGTTACAGGCATACTATGCGAATGAGGATCATCACACTTATTCACGAGACCTATTTGTTCCACCTAGCAGCTTTTAGAAAGGATGCGATCACTGATTGGTTGGTTTGAATCACGTGTTATTCTCAGCTTATTTTTCATTTACTTTTTAGCTTCCGCGCATTTCTTTATATTTTTTATGTGTGCACTACAATGTTTAGCGCAAATATTCCTCATTAGCATAGAATGCCTGTAACAACCACACACGGTCTTAAAAGCATCAGCGCATTTATAGCATGTATCACATGCAGAGTGAGAAACAGCTGATAGGCCGGTGCGCCTCACGTGCAAGGTTCTATTTCTATTTTGCCGATCGGTTAATGGATTTTACTTTACCCGCCTAAGGAAGCTGCTTACAAGATAACAGTTGAGACGTGAAATAGTAAGTTTTTATTGTGTGCCGTATGAGCACTATGTATGTACGTTTAGAACTTAGTCCTTTTTGATTCATTTTTTACTATTATCAGTCATGCTCGTATTTGTGTAATGTGCGGAGAAAGCTGCCCAGACTTCCACACCGCCACCTTCCCGGAGAGCTGGAAGCACGCCGAGCTGACCGCCCTCCTGAAGAAACCAACGGCGGACCCCACCGACCTCAAGAACTACCGTCCCATCTCGCTCCTTCCTTTTCTGGCCAAAGTCATCGAAAAGACCGTCAACAGACAGCTTGCCGCCTTCCTCGAGACAAACAGATCCCTCGACCCCTCGCAGTCCGGGTTCCGGGCCAACCAAAGCACCGAGACTGCCCTCATCGCAGCCACCGACGACATCAGAACCCTGATCGACAACGGGGAAACAGCGGCCCTCATCCTCCTGGACCTCTCTGCTGCGTTCAACACTGTCTGCCACCGCACCCTAGTGAAGGGCCTCAGCAACATCGGAATCCGAGAGAAAGCACTGGAGTGGACCATCTCGTTCCTCGACGGAAGTACCCAGAGAGTCCGCCTCCCTCCGTTCAGATCCGAGGCCACCAAAGTCATCTGCGGCGTACCACAAGGATCTTCACTCAGTCCAACCCTCTTCAACGTCTACATGAGCCCCCTCGCAGCCATCGCATGCCAACACAACCTCAACATCATCTCCTACGCCGATGACACCCAGCTGATCCTCTCCCTCACCAACGACCCCACCACCGCCAGAGCCAACCTACACGAAGGGATGAAAGACGTCGCCGACTGGATGAGGAACAGCCGCCTTAAACTGAACTCAGACAAGACGGAAGTCCTCATCCTGGGATCATCACCCTCCGCCTGGGACGACTCCTGGTGGCCCCCGGCCCTGGGCACCGCTCCCAAACCAACGCACCATGCACGCAACCTGGGCTTCATCCTGGACTCCTCCCTGTCGATGACCAGGCAAGTCAACGCCATCTCATCTTCATGCTTCAACACCCTGCGCATGCTACGCAAGATCTTCAGATGGATCCCCACTGAAACCAGGAAGACCGTCACCCAGGCACTCGTCACCAGCCGTCTGGACTACGGGAACACCCTCTACACCGGAACCACAGCCAAACTTCAAAAAAGACTCCAACGCATCCAGAACACCTCCGCACGACTCATCCTGAACATCCCCCGACACAGCCACATCACCGGACACCTGAGAGACCTACACTGGCTCCCCGTCAGCAAGAGAATCACGTTCAGACTCCTCACCCACGCACACATGGCTCTCCACGACCTGGGCCCCAAGTACCTCAACGACTGCATGACCTTCTACACGCCCACCCGCCAGCAGCCAAGACTTGGAACTCCCTCCCCACCCACCTTCGGCAAACCCAAGACCATCTCTCCTTCAGGAAGCAGCTCAAGACCTGGCTGTTCGAGCAGTAGTATACCCCCCTCCCCCAGCACCTTGAGACCCTCCCAGGTGAGTAGCGCGCTTTACAAATGCTGTGATTGATTGATTGATTGATTGATTGAGATGTAACATACACTCCATCTAAAACACCCCAAAGGTAGCCCTTAATGCCAGGGTTGCATGTGTATAGGCAACCTGCACTACTACTCCCACCATGCCCCCTGTCCCACCCCTGAGCATAATGGAGCAGCCCCTCCCACCCAGAAGCATGTGGCAGCCAGTGCAGTGTTCACCTTCATCTAACAGGAAGGTAGCAACCTTGCCATGGAGGGCTGTTTGGGGGTAGGAGGCCTGCACTGCAACTTCCACCATGCCCCCAATGTCCTACTCCTCATCAGGATGGAGCACTACCTTCCACCCAGAAGCATGTGTTAGCCATTGCAGTGTTCACCTTCATCTAACAGGTAGGTAGCCTTCTTGCCATGGAGGGCTGTTTGGGGGTGGGAGGTCTGCACTACCACTCCCACCATGCCCCCTGTCCTATCCCTGAGCAGGATGGAGCACTCCCTCTCACCCAGAAGCCTGTGGCAGCCATTGCAGTGTTCACCTTCATCTAAAAGGTAGGTAGCCATCTGGCAAATATAGGCAGTGTTGGGGTGGTAGGCTGCACTACTACTCCCACCATGCCCCCTGTCCCACCCTTGAGCAGGATGGAGCACTCCCTCCGACCCAGAAGCACGTGTCAGCCATTGCAATGCTCACCTTCATCTAACAGGTAGGTAGCCATCTTTCTTGGGAAGGCAGTTTGGGGGTGGGAGGCCTGTACTACAACTCTCTTCAGGCACCCCAGTCCCAACCCTGAGCAGGATAGAACACTCCCTCTCACCCAGAAGCATGTGTCAGTCATTGCAGTGTTCACCTTCATCAAACAGGTAGGTAGCTATCTTTCCATGGAGGGCTGTTTGGGGTTGGGAGGCCAGCAATACAACTCCCACCATTCCCCTGTCCCACACCTGAGCAGGATGGAACACTCTCTCCCATCCAGAAGCATGTGTTAGCCATTGCAGTGTTCACCTTCATCTAACAGGTAGGTAGCCATCTTGCCATGGGGGCAGTTTGGGGGGTGGGAGGCTGCACTACTACTCCCACCATGCTCCATGTCTCACCCCTGAGCAGGATGGAGCATGCCCCACCCCAGAAGCATGTGGCAGCCATTGGTGTTCACCTTCATCTAACAGGTAGTTAGTCATCTTGCCATGGCGGGCTGTTTGAGGGTGGGGGTCCTGCACTACAACTACAACCATGCCCCCTGTCCAAACCTTCAGCAGAATGGAGCACTCCCTCCCAATCAGATCATATGTCAGCAATTGCAGTGTTCACCTTCATCTAACCATTAGTTATCCATCTTCCCTGGGAATGTAGTTTGGGGTTGGGAGGCCTGCACTACAACTCCCCTCAGGCACCCCAGTCCCACCACTGAGCAGATTGGAGCACCCCCCAGAAGCATGTGTCAGCCATTGCAGGGCTGTTTGGTTGTGGGAGGCCTGCACTACAACTCCCATCATGCCCCCTGTCTTACCCCTCAGCAGGATGGAGCACTACCTCTCACCTAGAAGCATGTGTCAGCCATTGCAGTGTTTCCCTTCATCCAACAGGTAGGTAGCCATCTTGCCATGGAAGATGTTTGGGGGTGGGAGGCCTGCACTACTACTCCCACCGTGCCATCTGTCCCACCTCTGAGCAAGATAGAGCACTCCCTCCCACCCAGAAGCATGTGTCAGCCATTGCAGTATTCACCTTCATCTAACAGTAAGGTAGCCATCTTCCCAGATTGTGCTGTTTTAGGGTGGGAGGCTACACTACTATTCCCACCATGCCCCCTGTCCCACCCCTGAGCAGAATGGAACACTCCCTCCCAGATGTGTGTGGCAGCCATTGTATTGTACACTTCAAACTAACAGGCAGGTAGTCATATTCCCAGGGAAGGCAGTTTGGGGTGGGAGGCCTGCACTAGTACTCCCACCATGCCCCCTGTACCACCCCTGAACAGGATGGAGCACTCCCAAGCACCCAGAAGCATTTGTCAGCCATTGCAGTGTTCACCTCCATCTAACAGGTAGGTAGCCATCTTCCCAGGTTGTGCTGTGTGGGGGGTGGGAGGCCTGGACTACTACTCCCACCATGCCCCCTGTTCCTCAGCTCATCAAGATGGAGCACTCCCTCCCACCCAGATGCATGTGGCATCCATTGCATTGTACACTTCAAACTAACAGGTAGGTAGCCACCTTCCTTCTCTCTTGTCCCACCCCTGAGCAGGATGGAGTCTTCCACCAAACACACAGAGATGTGTACAATTTAAACCTAACTTTGACAACAGAACAGGTAAGTAGACAGTGCATGTGTCCAGCCATTCCTCTAGAAAACATGGTGCCATATGCCAACATCAGCCCTCTCATCCTACAAAAATTCACACAGATCCAATTGCCACTTACAGTGTGCAGACCGCTAAGCAAATATAACTGTCACAGCCTCCATAGTGTGAATCACTAATTCACATGTTGAAGAAAGTCTGTGCCCAGTCACGCACAGCACTGAATGCATGTGTAAGTGCCATGTGGGTGAGCATCAATGACCATATGAAAAACAAAGCAAGCAGGGAATGTAGTACAAATTGAGATTTGCACATGACACAACAAAGGTATGTATGAGATAACAGTGGCTAGTTCATGCTCAGATGAAACATCTGCCAGGCAGAGTAAGCAATAGAGATGCCACTTGTAAAGTCGTTGTGGCGCTAGTCGTCAGATAACAACATGTCCTTGTAATGACAAAATATGCATGGGCCGCATGGTATGTACTGACATGTCACACCATGGACAAGTAATGCATGTACCTCCACATCATGTCAGGATGCACAGTAGTGTGCAGACCAACAATGTGATAACTAGTACACTGTGTGGTGTATAACCTGTGCATAAGTTACATCTAACACCAAGCTTGAAGGGTGCACTTCAATGAACATTTCCCCTCTGTGCAATTATAACAAAGGAGGGATGTAGAGTAATGATGTAGGATTCTTACTCCACGGGCTTAGTTACATAAACAAAGGGAATCCTACTGACAGTGGCTAAGGGAAGTGTTATCCACAGGAGTGTGGGAGCACTTAGTGTTTTGTAAAATACCCCTCACACACCAAAAGGCCCCTTGGTGTCATGCTTTATCATAGGGGTCTTCGCACCCCTCTAGCGGGATGCGGCGTGCTGCGACCTACGACTACGTGGGAGCACTGATAGTGATGACTATGTGTGTTGCGAGTGATATGGAAATTTATGTGAGTGGTGGGATTTAGTGAAGAGTTAAAAAGTACCTGGCTCGTGGGTGTCTAGGAAAAAACTTTATTCGCAACCCCGGGCTGGTACTACTAAAAGAAGTGAAGTGCAAGGTTTAATCTGTCGTATTTATGGACAGAACCTCATGTGTGCGTCGACATGTTTCGGAGCATGTGCTCCTTCTTCAGGACGGGGGCACAACTTCACCACCTTACTCACATTTCACTAGTTTGTAACTTAAAAGTTTTGTGTAAGTAACAAAAAGTGAAAAATAATTTTTAAATGTATAAAAATATAGGCTATAATGTGCCTACAGCGTTTTTTTTGCTCAAGTTACATGCAATAGCATGCCTTGATAGATATAGCTTGCTTGCTTCATGAGCACTCTAGAACGTCGGGGGGGTGATTGCTATTTGTGCAATAAACTCGGGATGAGTTGTCCTCCGTCTTATCCCACACGATGCTCCGCCGGAATGCAATTGCATGTAACTTGAGCTCAATCACTGATCACTGAATCAACAACAGGCTGCAGTCACAAAGCTCACATACACCTTGCCAACAACAACATCAGCAGACAATGGCTCTTTTGTACCTTGCCACTCACCTTCAGGTGCAGTGGCGGTTGATGAGCTGTTGACGCAGGTCGACACCTTCCTCCTCTCCACTATCCAGGGCCCAGGGCCAAAAGGCCGGGTAGAGGAAGATTCACACAAGCTCTTTCTGCTGATGAGGTCCATGGACATCCGCATGGGGCAAATAGTGGACCTCTTGGGCCAGCTAGTGGCTGTCCTGAGGGACAGGCCTGCGCCACAACCAACACCTCCACCTCCCTCTGGTGGCCTGCAGGATGACAGTTCACCATCCTCCCCTGCGGCCAGAGAGAGGGGGGAGTCCTCAGTCCGCCCTGGCCCCACAGCCGAGGCCCCCTGCCAAACAATCAAGGGGCAGCCCCAAGAAAAACCAGGGAGGATCCTGTGGCAATGCACCTGCCAAACACCAGTCACAAAGCCAGCCATGATGGCAGCCCTCTTCACTACTGCATTGACTTTTTTGACTATCCTTCCCCACACTGCCCTGTGAATGGGATACGCCTGTTGGATTGGACGTGAATGTGGTGACTACTCGAGTGTCTCATGTACCATCCCTGGCAACTCAGTGCCTCACCAATCACCTTATTGTAAATATTCACCCCCGTCACATGTCCCCATTGTAAATAAACACTCCTTACATACACATGTTGTTGTGTCTGCTCCATGTTTATTCCAGGATGTGCAGACTTCACCATGATTACAATGTACCTGGAGTATGTAATGTGTGTAGGCAAGGATAGGCTGAAGGGACCTAGGAAAACACAACAGAACATTATTCACTAGTCAGGTGTTGGCATCACAGCTATCACACAACACTTGTCATCAAGGTACTCCAATATACACACATTACAATGAGCTACAGTCCCAACATAAACATCCTGGAGATTTGTCAAACTCCCCTGTCCCGGAAACATTGGCAGACATCACTGAATCAACAACAGGCTGCAGTCACAAAGCTCACATACACCTTGCCAACAACAACATCAGCAGACAATGGCTCTTTTGTACCTTGCCACTCACCTTCAGGTGCAGTGGCGGTTTATGAGCTGTTGATGCAGGTGGACACCTTCCTCCTCTCCACTATCCTCATCACTGGACATGGGTTGGTTTGCAGACGGGGGCCTTGGCTTCTCATCAGCATCCAGGAGCAGGGGGATCTCCTTGCACAAGGCCAGGTTGTGGAGCATACAGTATGCAACTACAATCTCACACACCTTCTTAGGCGAGTACATCAGTGCACCTCCGGTTTTGTCCAGGCAACGGAAACGTGACTTCAAGAGACCGAAAGTACGTTCCATCACACTGTCCTCCCATGGGCATCATTGTAGCGGACTTCAGCCAGGGTATTGGGATTCCGCAGTGGGCTCAGCAACTAAGGAAGGTTGGGATATGCTGAATCACCTAGTTGTGAGATACACAGAGCAACTTTGTAATTTAACTGTGGCAGAGGACAGCATGTCACACACACAGCACGCTAGCGGACTCTTCGTACGAGTCATGGACCGAGCCTGGGAATTTGGCACAGACATGTGCGATGATCATATCCGCCTAGCACACCATTTGCACATTGATGGAATAGAAATGCTTCCTATTCCTGTAGATGTGCTCATATGCCTGTGGTGGAGCCAGGCCAACATGTGTGCAGTCATTGGCACCAACAACTTTGGGGATGTGCCCAAGTGCATAGAAATCTCCGTTCACAGCCGCCAACTCATGCCTCCTGGGGAAATGGATATATCTGTCCTTGTAGATCATCATAGCAGAGAGGACATAACGTAGCACCCTGCTGAACATAGGTTGCGACATCCCACCTGCGCTGGACACCGTGAGCTGGAAAGATCCAGAAGCAAAGAAATGCAGGGCTGCCATCAGCTTAGACGTTGGTGTGAAAGCACCTGGGTATGTCCTGCGAGGCTGCAGGTGGGGCTCAAACAAAGCACATAGGTCTTGGAGGGTGTCTCAATCCAGGAGGAATTTCTGTATGACCTCCTCATCCTCCATGTCTGCCAGCACTGTAAAGGGACGATGCACATTTGGTCTCCTCCTAGGTGAGATGAAAGCGGACACATGTCAAAGCAATCCACCATGAGATGTGTCCAACATCTTATGTTCTGACAGACACAACGCAAACCATGACTAGCATCACAATTCAGCTTACGGCACAACTTACATGTAGGGACACCCTTAGCTACACCACCCGTACACCTGTCTACTTTTCACACAGCTAGCACCTCGCAAACAATATCCAAATATGTGAATGCACAAAGGTACATGGCCACATCTTGCATTGGCAGCCCTGAGAGTAGTACCAACAGCATATGTTAGAAACTGCCACACTACTGCCTCCTACCTAGCTGCTGTACCTGCCACACCTTCTTGCGTAAGTCACACAGGACACACATCAACCACACAATGACCCAAAACTGTGAGTTGATTGACAAGTATGTGCATGATCCAAGAAAAGTAGGCATTCAAATCTGCACATTTTGAAGTCAGACATTCATCACTGTGAGTTGCTCAACACTCACACACGTTGACATGTGTAACCACTGGAGAGTCCATCACAACACTGTTCTGTGTACATGCCCAGCAAAATCACAAGTGGCATGTGAGGGAGTACATGCCAATGTTTCTAATCATATTCAACAACATGGCATGTTTAGTCAGCAGTGGGGTTAAGGTTACATTGGCATTGAGTACACAATCTTGTGCCATGAATCATGTGTCCAATGTGCACTGTTGAAACCTGGCCATTGGCTATTCACACTGCATGACATGTCCATAGGTGCTGTCACGGTGATCTGACACCCAAATCACGGTCACTGGCTCAAATGCATGGCAGCCATTCTGCGATAGCGACAGCCTGGCCCCTGCGGTGTGTCACAGCCAATACCCAATACACAACTGCCGTAGTGCTAGGCATATACACATGGTCAAATGGTGGTTGGCATGCTCTGCCACCCAAATCACGGTCATTCATAGCAATGTATGGCACACAAATTGTGGTAGCGACCCCCTAGCCACTGCGGTGTGTCACCTCCATGGCCCTTGCCCTTACAGCCAATGGGAACCAGAATCGCGGTAGACTAATGCCATTTTGAAAATCGCAGAAGGTGTGCTCCGCCACCTTGCAGCTGGTCATTGGATGCAATTGAAAAATGCACGACCACAGTAGCCATCGCCTGGCCCCTGCGGTGTGTCACTGCCATAACCCATGCCCTTACAGCCAATAGGTACCACAATCACTGCTCCTGTCTCCCGAGCCTGCTGCCTGCACCCCTCACCACCAACTGCTGCTGATTCTGCTCCTATCTCCAGAGCCTGCTGCCTGCCACCCTTCACCAAAACTGCTGCTGCTGCTCCTGTCTCCCGAGCCTGCTGCCTGCCACCCCCCACCACCTACTGCTGCTGCTCCAGTCTCCCACTGCACCATCAGGATTCAAGCAAGCCGGGCCGACAACGGCTGAAATGCCAGAAACCGGTCCCCGGAAGCTTGTCTCCTTTCTGGTGAAGAATTGGCTTGGTAGTTTGGTCTGCCCTGTTCCCATGATGCACTGGGCCAGGGACAGACTAATTTGCATATAGCCAGGTTCTGAGCTGGGATGGTGCAGTGAGCTAAATAACGGTGATGGATCAAGCCCTAATCTTTGGACTGGGTAAGAGTGGTCTGCTTAATTCAGACACTCTGTTCATCACCACCCCCTTTTTTGAATCGTTTTTGGCCACTATAGGTGTGGCAGGGTATACTCAGACATGAGTCCCTTGCTCACTGCACCATCAGGATTAAAGCAAGCCGGGCCGGCGACGGCTGAAATGCCAGAAACCTGTCCCCAGAAGCTTGTCTCCTTTCTGGTGAAGAATTGGCTTGGTAGTTTGGTCTGCCCTGTTCCCATGATGCACTGGGCCAGGGACAGAGTAATTTGCATATAGCCAGGTTCTGAGCTGGGATGGTGCAGTGAGCTAAATAACGGTGATGGATCAAGCCCTGATCTTTGGACTGGGTAAGAGTGGTCTGCTTAATTCAGACACTCGGTTCATCACCACCCCCTTTTTTTGAATCGTTTTTGGCCACTATAGGTGTGGCAGGGTATACTCAGACATGAGTCCCTTGCTCACTGCACCATCAGGATTCAAGCAAGCCGGGCCGACGACGGCTGAAATGCCAGAAACCGGTCCCCGAAAGCTTGTCTCCTTTCTGGTGAAGAATTGGCTTGGTAGTTTGGTCTGCCCTGTTCCCATGATGCACTGGGCCAGGGACAGAGTAATTTGCATATAGCCAGGTTCTGAGCTGGGATGGTGCAGTGAGCTAAATAACGGTGATGGATCAAGCCCTGATCTTTGGACTGGGTAAGAGTGGTCTGCTTAATTCAGACACTCTGTTCATCACCACCCCCTTTTTTGAATCGTTTTTGGCCACTATAGGTGTGGCAGGATATACTCAGACATGAGTCCCTTGCTCACTGCACCATCAGGATTCAAGCAAGCCGGGCCGACGACGGCTGAAATGCCAGAAACCGGTCCCCGGAAGCTTGTCTCCTTTCTGGTGAAGAATTGGTTTGGTAGTTTGGTCTGCCCTGTTCCCATGATGCACTGGGCCAGGAACAGACTAATTTGCATATAGCCAGGTTCTGAGCTGGGATGGTACAGTGAGCTAAATAACGGTGATGGATCAAGCCCTGATCTTTGGACTGGGTAAGAGTGGTCTGCTTAATTCAGACACTCTGTTCATCACCACCCCCTTTTTTTGAATCGTTTTTGGCCACTATAGGTGTGGCAGGGTATACTCAGACATGAGTCCCTTGCTCACTGCACCATCAGGATTCAAACAAGCCGGGCCGACGACGGCTGAAATGCCAGAAACTGGTCCCCGGAAGCTTGTCTCCTTTCTGGTGAAGAATTGGCTTGGTAGTTTGGTCTGCCCTGTTCCCATGATGCACTGGGCCAGGGACAGACTAATTTGCATATAGCCAGGTTCTGAGCTGGGATGGTGCAGTGAGCTAAATAACGGTGATGGATCAAGCCCTGATCTTTGGACTGGGTAAGAGTGGTCTGCTTAATTCAGACACTCTGTTCATCACCACCCCCTTTTTGAATCGTTTTGGCCACTATAGGTGTGGCAGGGTATACTCAGACATGAGTCCCTTGCTCACTGCACCATCAGGATTCAAGCAAGCCGGGCCGACGACGGCTGAAATGCCAGACCGGGCCCCGGAAGCTTGTCTCCTTTCTGCTGAAGGATTGGCTTGGTAGTTTGGTCTGCCCTGTTCCCATGATGCACTGGGACAGGGACAGACTAATTTGCATATAGCCAGGTTCTGAGCTGGGATGGTGCAGTGAGCTAAATAACGGTGATGGATCAAGCCCTGATCTTTGGACTGGGTAAGAGTGGTCTGCTTAATTCAGACACTCTGTTCATCACCACCCCCTTTTTTGAATCGTTTTTGGCCACTATAGGTGTGGCAGGGTATACTCAGACATGATTCCCTTGCTCACTGCACCATCAGGATTCAAGTAAGCCGGGCCGACGACGGCTGAAATGCCAGAAACCGTTCCCCGGAAGCTTGTCTCCTTTCTGGTGAAGAAGAATTGGCTTGGTAGTTTGGTCTGCCCTGTTCCCATGATGCACTGGGCCAGGGACAGACTAATTTGCATATAGCCAGGTTCTGAGCTGGGATGGTGCAGTGAGCTAAATAACGGTGATGGATCAAGCCCTGATCTTTGGACTGGGTAAGAGTGGTCTGCTTAAATCAGACACTCTGTTCATCACCACCCCCTTTTTTGAATCGTTTTTGGTCACTATAGGTGTGGCAGGGTATACTCATACATGAGTCCCTTGCTCACTGCACCATCAGGATTCAAGCAAGCCGGGCCGACGACGGCTGAAATGCCAGAAACCGGTCCCCGGAAGCTTGTCTCCTTTCTGGTGAAGAATTGGCTTGGTAGTTTGGTCTGCCCTGTTCCTATGATGCACTGGGCCACAGACAGACTAATTTGCATATAGCCAGGTTTTGAGCTGGGATGGTGCAGTGAGCTAAATAACGGTGATGGATCAAGCCCTGATCTTTGGACTGGGTAAGAGTGGTCTGCTTAATTCAGACACTCTGTTCATCGCCACCCCCTTTTTCTAATCGTTTTTGGCCACTATAGGTGTGGCAGGGTATACTCAGACATGAGTCCCTTGCTCACTGCACCATCATGATTCAAGCAAGCCGGGCCGACGACGGCTGAAATGCCAGAAACCGGTCCCCGGAAGCTTGTCTCCTTTCTGGTGAAGAATTGGCCTGGTAGTTTGGTCTGCCCTGTTCCCATGATGCACTGGGCCAGGGACAGACTAATTTGCATATAGCCAGGTTCTGAGCTGGGATGGTGCAGTGAGCTAAGTAACGGTGATGAATCAAGCCCTGATCTTTGGACTGGGTAAGAGTGGTCTGCTTAATTCAGACACTCTGGTCATCACCACCCCCTTTTTTGAATCGTTTTTGGCCACTATAGGGGTGGCAGGGTATACTCAGACATGAGTCCCTTGCTCACTGCACCATCAGGATTCAAGCAAGCCGGGCCGACGACGGCTGAAATGCCAGAAACCGGTACCCGGAAGCTTGTCTCCTTTCTGGTGAAGAATTGGCTTGGTAGTTTGGTCTGCCCTGTTCCCATGATGCACTGGGCCAGGGACAGACTAATTTGCATATAGCCAGGTTCTGAGCTGGGATGGTGCAGTGAGCTAAATAACGGTGATGGATGAAGCCCTGATCTTTGGACTGGGTAAGAGTGGTCTGCTTAATTCAGACACTCTGTTCATCACCACCCTCTTTTTTGAATCGTTTTTGGCCACTATAGGCGTGGCAGGGTATACTCAGACATGAGTCCCTTGCTCACTGCACCATCAGGATTCAAGCAAGCCGGGCCGACGACGGCTGAAATGCCAGAAACAGGTCCCTTGAAGCTTGTCTCCTTTCTGGTGAAGAATTGGCTTGGTAGTTTGGTCTGCCCTGTTCCCATGATGCACTGGGCCAGGGACAGACTAATTTGCATATAGCCAGGTTCTGAGTTGGGATGGTGCAGTGAGCTAAATACCGGTGATGGATCAAGCCCTGATCTTTGGACTGGGTAAGAGTGGTCTGCTTAATTCAGACACTCTGTTCATCACCACCCCCTTTTTTGAATCGCTCCTGTCTCCCAAGCCTGCTGCCTGCCACCCCTCACCACCAACTGCTGCTGTTGCTGCTTCTGTCTCCAAAGCCTGCTACCTGCTGCCTGCCACCCCTCACCACCAACTGCTGCTGCTGCTGCTACTTTCTCCCGAGCCTGATGCCTGCCAACCCTCACCACCAACTTCTGCTGCTGCTCTTGTCTCCCCAGCCTGCTGCCTGCCCCGCCATGGCCCATGCTCTTACAGGCAATAGGAACCATAATGGCTGCTCCTGTCTCCCGAGCCTGCTGCCTGCCATCCCTCACCACCAACTGCTGCTGCTGCTGCTCCTGTCTCCTGGACACAGTGATGGCGAGGACTGAGAAGATCCGGGCCAGCCCCTTCACCAGTGAGTAGCTGGAGGTCCTGGTGGACGAGGTGCTCACACAGTGTCCGAGACTATATGGTGCTCCAAATGTTGTGGTAAGTGTTTCAGAGTGGAAGTGAGAGTGCATGGGGGGGCACACATGATGTTTATCTGCTGCAGTATGTGCCTGAGAGTGTGGGGTTATGTCATGGACTGCCTAGCATGCTGTCTCCATGTGAAAGGAGTGTGTAGCCTATTTCACACGTTTTCCTGCCTGCACATCATGATTGGAAGCACATGTATTGTCTTGTCAGCCATACAGTGATGCGGCAAATTGGTAATGCTGGAGTCAGGGCAGTATTTGCTTGTGATTTTGGATGTGGGGGTCCCTGATGTCCTTCAGAGGCTCGTCTGTGGCCTAAGCAAGGGTTTAGTCCAGAGGGTAGTAATAGAATTGTGTCTGACTCAAAATTTACATCAGCCATGGTTCAACACTATGCTCGGGACATTAATACCAGAGGGTGACACTCTCAGTGGTCATTCACTTATGACACAGCAGTTTTGTGCACAGCCCCTTCCATTTCCACCAGCATGTGTACTGACTGGCATGTGTAGGCACTGTTTCCGCTCTCAAATTGTCCCTTCATGGGACATTTCTGATGCCCCATGTTGGACCTCCGTGTGATCCCACCTGGCCTGCATACTCCCTGCCCATTCAGACTAGGACACATCACTGAATGTACAGAGTGTAACATGTGTGTGGTTTGCTGTACTCTCCGTCGAAGAGCCATCTCAGCCCTGTAGAGTGCACACACCAGGCCTTGTGAGAAGGGTGTGGGATTGTAAGATCATGTCTCTCGATGTAACCTCAATGACACAGTTAGCCATTCACAGGGATCGGACATTGTTGGCTGCGCAGTGTTGGACACAGTGAGTTGGCCCCTAAACATATTGAAATGTGATGTATGTCTTGCTGACCCTCAGACTGGATAGTAGATGTGGGCGTCCTACACATGACTTCTTTATTTATTTATTTGCTTGTAGAGCGCCTGAGTCAATTCCCGAAGGGATATCTCTGCGCTGTTGCTTGCATTTTTGGGCGGATTGCTGTATGAATTGAAGCTGAAGGGGAGAATGAATAGAATTTATGGCAAGGTAAAGAGGTAGGTTTTCAGTTTTTTCCTAAATGGTTCTGGATTCCTGATCTGTTTCAGTTCGGTGGGTAGGGAGTTCCAGAGGATGGGTCCTTTATAAGACAGGGCTCTGCCTCCCTGTCTGGCTCTTCTTATCTTTGGGACCTGTAGCAGTAGATGGTTGCTAGAACGTAGTGTACGTCCAGGGGTGTATGGTACAAATTTTTCTTTGAGATATTTGGGGCTAGTACCAAACAAGCATCTGTGTATCATGTTACAGATTTTAAATTTGATGCGCTGCTTTACAGGTAACCAGTGAAGTTGGCGAAGTAAAGGGCGGGAAGGCGTGCTGGGGGGGGGCATTGAGGGCCAGTCTAGCTGCTGTATTTTGGACAACCTGAAGTTTATCTAGCTGTTCTTCATTCGCCGATAAGTATAGTCCGTTGCAGTAGTCCATTCTACTTATTATAAGAGTTTGGATAAGAGTTTTTCTGTGGTAGTCTGGCAGAAATGGAAAGACACGTCTCAGAAGCCCCACCACATGGAGGCAGGCACCCGCCACTTGTGTGGTGTGCTGTTTGAGCAGGAGCGCCTGGTCTAGCTTGACGCCAAGGTTTTTCGCTATTGGTTTAGGGTTAGGGACAGGGCCTAGCTCCAGAGGCCACCATTCTGGGGACCAAAGAAGAGTCGCCCCTCCAAACAGCATGACCTCGGTTTTGGACACATTGCATTGAAGAACATTTTTTGCCATCCATTGTGCTACTGTTCTCATCCCGTTAGCAAATGATGATAGAATTGCTGGTGAGAGAGTTTGAAAAGGAAACAGAAGCTGGGTGTCATCAGCGTATGACACCGGAGTGAATCCGAAGGATCTTATCAGGTTTGCTAAGGGGGCCACATAAATGTTGAAAAGCGTGGGGCTAAGGCAAGAGCCCTGTGGCACTCCCTTAGTTAGCACTCTTGATGGAGAGGAATGAGAGCCCAGTCTGACACCTTGGGAACGGCCAGAAAGAAAGCTTTGCAGCCATGATAGAGCCGTTCCTCCTCCCCCCGCATCACTCAGTCTTTCGAGAAGAAGTTCATGTGATACCGCGTCGAAGGCAGCGGATAAATCTAACAGCACTAAAATCACGGATTCCCCCCTGTCCAGTGACATCCTGATGTTGTCGGTCACGGAAAGGAGGGCTGATTCAGTGCTGTGATTAGGCCTAAAACCAGATTGGGATGGGTCCAGGCCTTCCGCTGCCTCGATGTATATCGACAGGTAGGTGTTAACATGCTTCCTTTTAAGTTTACTGAGGTAGGGTAGGAGGGAGATGGGTCTGAGGTTTGATAGGTCAGACCAAGGTAGTGTGGTATTTTTCCGAATGGGATTGACTACTGCTTGTTTCCACTCAGTTGGTACCTGTCCTTCGCTAAGGGATTGATTTATGATGGTTTGTATAAATGGGCCTAGGAAGGAGGTTAGAGGGGCCATCATTTTCGCCGGTATGAGGTCATTAGGGGAGCCAGATTTAATATGGTTAGTTAGAAGGGGGAGATCGGTGTTGGACACTGGAGGAAAGGAGACTAAGGATAATGTTTTCTGTTGCGATGCAATGGGAACAGGGTTGCCGCAGTTGGTACTGGTGGCTTTCAAGATTTTATCGTATATGGTGTTGATCTTACTCTCGAAAAACAGGGATATCTCATTACACAGTGGCAATGAAAAATCGTCCGAGCTTACACAAGCTGTAGGTTTTACAAAGAATTCAAGTATTTTATATAATTCCTTCGAGGAATTGCCTGCCTCTGACAGTTGTAGGGCCATACTATTTTTGCGAGCCTTTCTAATGTTTTAATAATATTTCGATTGGGCTTCTAGGTTTGCTTTCTTATCCTCTGCGAGGAGCGACCTCCTCCATTTTTGTTTCCAGTCTTCTACTTCCTTGCTTCTCAGTTCTTAGTATGTCTGTGTACCATTTCTCCTTTTTGTGAGTGGGGAATTGTTTGTGAAGTTTTAGCGGGGCTAGCTTATCTATTGCTTCCATTAGAGAGTCATTGATTGAATTTAGCGAGCGTATCTTCTACCTTATCTGTTTCAAGGGATATGGGTTTTTTCCAGATCTTCTGTAGTCCTTCTGTGGTGACTTTATGCCACTGACGTCGCCATATAGGAGGAAGAGTTTTGTTGGATGTCCGTTTGTATGTTACAGGAAGGTCAAATTCTAACAGATAGTGGTCTGTCCAGGTCAATTGAGTGGTGGCTTTGCAAGGCAGGGTAGGGCAGTTAGAAAAAAGTAAATCTAGACATGCTGACATCCTGCATGTGTCTGAGATGGGCAGGTACTGTGTCCACCCTCATGCCTGGATGCATTTTCTTCTGATTCTCCCATGCAAATGTGCCATATGAGATGCAGTATTGTCTCAGCTTGACATGTCTGTGAAGTTGGACTGAGTTAGTATCATGCACCTGTACTGTGATATAGTGGTACAGAACACTGTCACTGATTTTCCCCCCTTTTGTCTCCCATGCCTGCAGCTCAAAGTCTATCCGCGTAAGACCGTGTGGAGGCCCATTGCACGCAAGGTGCGGGCTCTGGGTGTCTCCAACCGACGGCATACACACTGTCACAAGAGGTGGGATGACATCTGCCGGCTGAGTAAGAACGTGGCAGAGATGTCGCTGGGGCTGCTCCCTTGGACTGGCAGGTTGGCGCGCAGGAGCATGACACCAGTAATGGCCCACATCTTAGCTGTGACACAGCCTGAGCTGTATGCACATTTGAGGGAGCATCAGCAGCAAGCTGGGGGTGAGTATTCTGGGAAGGGTGACTTTGGTTCTGAGTGGCTGCATGTGTTCCAAGCCTGGGCCAGCGTTGGTCTCTGTGATGTTGGTAATGTGCTGCAGTGGCTTGTAAGTGGCCTCTGTGTTGTGTGCAGCTGTCATGCATTTGCCCTAAATGTACTTTCTCATGTCATCAGATTAATGGCCCTTGACATTACATTCCAAGTCATGGCCTTCTGACATCGTCAGCATTGGTGTAGTCAGGGACATCCCTTGGAAGGGAACGGCAGTGTGCATCATCTTAGCGTGTGTACCTCAATGTGTGCATTGATGTACGTCATATTTGGGAGGACTAGACATCTGACACCAATGTGCAACTGTAATTGTACCCCAAAGAACGACCTGGTGGATGGCATGAGTTCATGGCCATTGTGGACTGATATGTTGGAGTCTGTATCTGTGTTGTCAGTTTCTGCTCAATCCAGATGTGACAGTGGCAACATGTTTGGAGGTAAATCGTGCACCCTCGGCGTGCTCAGAGGGATGCGCGTGTCCGGTTAAATGGAGCCACCAGCAGGCTATTTGGCTGTGTGGTCATCACATGGCTCACTTATGCCACGTTTGAATGATGACACGCAAAATTCGAGATTTAAATTGAGGTTGCCCATTGTTAGTGCACAGAGTGATGTGCAACATGGGGATGTCATCATCTTGTTTTGTGCTTTGCTTGCATATGATCGTTGTGTTGATGCCACTGAATTGACCGTACATGTCTATCTCTTGCAGCATCTTCCTTGGGCACGGAAGGACAGGGGACGGACACCAGTGGTGAGGTATCAAGCACAACTACTGCACAGGAGCACAGTGACACAGATGTGGCCAGCGCCTCGGAGGGGGACAGGAGTCTGCTTGAGGAATGACAGCCAGAGACACCAAACTCAACATCATCTGACGCCAGCGGTGATGCATCTATGTTGTTGGGCACAGGGAACGGGGACTCCTCCTCTTCCGCCACACAGCAACCAGTGCCCACCCTCCCACCTACTTCCACTAGTGCTGCCCGTGTTCGCACCAGAAAGAAAGGTAGAGCGTCCTTCAACCCAGGCACCACTGCCCCTGCCCCTGTACCCCCTGCTGCCATCAGTGCTGAGTCTGTGGACCTTTTGCACCAGCTGTGTGTGGGCAAGATAACTCTCATGAATGCCTTCCTAGACAACGACAAAAAGTTGGCACATATCGTTGCTTTCATGGAGGGCATTCATTCAGACGTGGGTGGGCTACACCGCACTGTCCAGTCTTTGTGCTCCTCAGTGACGGCAGCAATTCAACTTGCACAATCTTAGAGTCCAGCTCCAGTCCCTTTGGCCACCCCCCCTGCCAGTAGCTACACCTGACGATAGTGACCACACACCACAGACCTCTAGGGCAAGATACAGCACACACAGCACACAACAGCAGCAGCCCAAGTGGCCCAGGGCGCATACACCATCACCACAGAAAACTAAAGCCACCCCAGAGTGCAAAGGCAAAAGCCCTTCAGGCAACACCCAGGGCCATAAAGACAAGAAGCAGGCCTCAGGCTCACATGCCTCAGAGGCATCCCCAGCTAAGGACTCTCCTGTCCAAAAATCATCTCGTAAAGACAAGCAGCCAGTTGCTGTGCGAGCTGAGAAGCTGGTGCCTACTAAGAGTACACATAAAAAGATCTCCAAGGGTGATTTACCCACAACATCAACTCCCATCCAGAGCCCTGTGAAGCAGGGAAAAGAGGCCATTGCAGGTGGTACTATCAAGGAAAGAACAAACGGCAGACCAAGGTCAAGCACATCTAGTCCATATGTACTATAAATTCAAAGGGTGGTGCAATCTCTTCCCACACCCGCCGTCCATGGGTGTCAAATAGTAACCAGGTTCACCAAAGAAGAATGGAAGGTTTATTCATTGTGAAGTCAGTACAAACAACGTTAAGAATTATTCCAAAGTTTTTTTTTTATTCAATAGATCTTTAAAACTGGCACCAGCCAATGCATTTCGTTCCCAATTCTTTTCCAGAGGGAACTTCGTCAGGGCTCCTATCTGTTCTGTTAGTCAAATACTAATAGAGGTGTATAAATTCCGGAAATACAATCCAATAGGGCAAAAGATAAGCCTCATTTATGGTGCATATGATGAAGCTTCTCACAATTTCAAATATTAATCGTTTGCTCAATAAAGCAAAAAGATTGGCCTCAATTCCAGTACGATGTACAGGGTTTCTCACCACTCCAAGTGATAGGCGTGAAAACTTCCTATGTAGTTAGGTAGCACTGTAAATAGCATCCAAAAAGTCTTTATTCATCAGCAGCTATAAATTTATGGAGAATCGATGTATAGGTTTATTAAAGAAAGGCTCTGCGTAGCATGGCATGATAACCGACAATACCTGTAGGGGGTACAACTAATAAACAGGGGATGGAGGGGCAGAGGCAAGGCCAGGCCAAGAACACCACTAGATCCAGCATGTCCCCAGAAGGAGGGCCATCGGCTGCACCTGATGCAGCTTTGGTGGAGAATGTGCCTGTTGTGACCGCCCCACTTACCACTCCTACCAAGTAAGAGAAACCATTTAGAATCCCCAAGAAGTGGAAAGGCACCCCCTACATTCTCCCACCAACACTGTATCTCACTGCAGCATGACTCCACCTGCCACTACACCACCCAGTCAAAGCACCCCTCCGGCTTCCAAAGCCACTGAGACCTCTACCTCAGCTGGGCCTCTTACTCCCCGGTCCAGTCCTCCAACTGTCCCCAACACTCAGCCACCTCTCAGTCCAACTGACAGCCAAGTCTGAGTGGAAGTTCCCCTTCAACACCTGTCTCTCTCACAGCGGTGCCTGGACTGCCCATTGTTACCCCCTGACTATGTTGCTGACCATGGCAGGGTACAGTTTCACCCATTCCCTGTGCAGGATCTCATGTACTTACTTTGCACCTAGGACTGGCCACTGGCATTGATGTTCACTGCTGTTTACCCCTTCCCTGTGCAGGATCTCGTGCAACTACTCTGCACTTTGTACTGGCCACTGGCCTTAATGTTCACTGCTGTTTACCCCTTCCCTGTGCAGGATCTCATGTACTTACTCTGCACCTAGGATGGCCACTAGCCTTGATGTTCACTGCTGTTTACCCCTTCCCTGTGCAGGATCTAATGTACTTACTCTGTACCTTAGACTGGCCACTGGCCCTGATGTTTACTGCTGTTTACCCGTTCCCTATGCAGGATCTCATGTACTTACTCTGTACCTTGGACTGTCCACTGGCCTTGATGTTTGCCCCTTCCCTGTGCAACTACTCACACACTTACTCTGCACCTTGGAGTTGCCACTGGCCTTGATGTTCACTGCTGTTTACCTCTTCCCTCTGCAGGATCTCTTGTAACTACTCTGCACTTTGTACTGGCGACTGGCCTTGCTCTTGTCTACTTTTGGTGCCTATCTGTGTGATATGTGAATAGAAACAGTTACTCCTGTTGTCTGCCTCATCAGTGTCCTTGCTAAATAAAGGGTTTTCTGTGTAGTTATGGTTTACTGTGACACATGCTCTATATGCCACTTTAACATTGCCTGTTTGAGTTTTTTCAGGGTTTTACAGAGGTGACAGGCACTTCAGTTCTTCTTGACTCTGGGGCTTGGGGCTGCAATGATGTTCGTTTGTGATGAACTACTGTTGTTATATTCACTGTTTGGTCAGGTTAGATATATTGTACACATGTCATGTTTGTATGCACTGCCAGCACGAAGTGGGATTCTATCCAGAGGATTGCAGGCTGGCTGGCAAGGTCATCATGACTGTGATCTTTCTTGCTGTGTGACCAGCAGTGTTGTATATGCTCATCTTGTGATGGTCAGTCATCCTTGTCACATGGGTGAATTTCAATGTGTGCACTTGGGTGGTCAAGAAGTGTGCAGTGTGAAGGGAGTGACTTTGTCAGTGGTGTTGATGTGTGTGTGCCTGTGCAATGTCAACTGCATACATGTGTCGCCCAGGAGTTGAGTGCCTGTTATTTGGATTGGTCAGCTCTGTGCTTGTGATTGTGTGCACATGGGGTGGTTGTAGGTTGTGCACTGTGCATTGTGTTGGTGTATCCTTGCACTTCTGGGGTACACCTACTTGTTGTTGGTGGCAATTGTGAGTATGCAGCGGGTATGACTGGCAAGTCAGTGTTCTGTTTTGTTCATCAGCCATGTGTCTTGATACTGTTTGTGCTCACTGTGCAGCCAGGCTCAGCCACACTGACATTGTGGGTGTGTTTACTCATGCATTGCTGTCACCTGGGGCTTTTATGGTTCCATTATGGCATGTGGGGTGTGGAGTCATACCATCCCCTATCTGTGCCTCTGATGCCTACCCATTGTGAGTCTGCACTCCATCTATTTTTGTGTGGTACACTCCTGACCTGTCCACTACTGATGTACAGACCACTTCACTCTCATGTCAGCTACCCCCTTGGGTTGCCAGTGTGTGTGGCTCCCCATAACTTCATTTGTTACACTATGCTTTGTGGTGCTGATCTGTGCACAGGACCAATGTGCCAACCTGGACAGTTTCCCAGTTGGTTATATGTGATTTTCTTGTCTTGTTTTGCAGCCATGGTTGCTCATATGCAGTTCAACTGTTTGTGCTGCACCGTTCTCTGGTCATATTGTTTTCACCTGGGTGTCCCAGACTTGTGCATCTGTGGGTGTTGGGTTTGCTGTATGTGTGTTTGCTGAGGTAATGCTTCCCTGCCTGAGTGTGATGTTGTCTGTGTTCTGTGCTGATTAGTGTTGTGGGGGCTCATGGTGTGTCACTCATATCTGTATGGAACTCGATTGTGTGGTATGCACTAACTGCTTGTCATGCATGCAGTGCTGTGAGTGTATGTTGCCTTGTCCTTGCATGATGTGCACCCCCTGATGTCCAGTTTTGTTTGCAATGTGATGTATTGGCATGTGCTTCTGTTTTGTGTTTGATGCAGAAGTGTGCAGTGTGTGGCCTGTGTTGTCTCTTGTAGCTGACAGATGCTCTGTGTGTGATGTTCTATTTGCATGTCAGTATGTGTGTTTTGTTAGTGGGTTGTGATTCATTCAGATGTGTGTTGCCAGTGTAGTGTGCATTACTTGTGTGTCTGTCACATGCACCTAGGGCTATTCTTGTTCCTGGGCTTGTTTGGGTGCATCCTTGCGGGTTTCTCATCTCGTATGTGACATGTCATTTGTCAGGATTGTGCATGTGCATGCATGTGGTACACTATGACACCATGTTGACTTGATGGGTGGTGTGGTATGTCTGTCAGTGTTTCATTGTAGGCCCATTGGTCTCAGTTTGTGTCCATGATTGTTTTGAGATGATGCACTTCTTGTCTGTGTTTGGGTACATTGTTCCTGGGTGAATATGTTGTGTAATCCTGTTCTGTCAGGGCTCCAATTACCTTTCCACTGTTTTGCTGCACAGGTCTGGTCTTGTCCTTCTGTGTATGTTGATATTGAGTTTTGTGTTTGGCTGTTGTTTTTGTGCCAGCATCGGTAAAAGGTATCCTTGAGTGTGTGTGTGATGTTTGTGTATGCCCCCCAGGGAGTGTGATTGTTTGTCAGTGTATTGAGTGGACATTATTGGCACCCTTCTGTGTGTTTGACACAGGTTTTGTGTGCTGTGAGTATGAGGTTGGGGGCGGTGGGTATGTGTGAAGGATCCTACTTATGTTTGACAGTCATGGAGTGTGTCCTTGGGCCTTGTGTGTTGTGCTGCTGACATACACCTGTCAAGTAGTTGGATGCAGATGTGGGGCTGCTCACTGTTTGACTTCAGAGACTTCCTTTTATCCCTGTGCCTATACATGGTTTGCCTTGCTGTCTACCTGAGTTGTTGCACAGAGGTAACTGTGGTTTAATTTCATTTTCTGTGCCAGCCATGTGTGATTTTATGTGCCAAGGGTGTTGTTATTTATTCCTTCTCTTGCATGTGATGTACACATGCTTAGTGTTTGGCTCCTTGGCCTTCCATTTGTGTGCACCTCACTTTAGCTTTCCTATTTGTTGTCCTCCATTGCTGCTGATATCTGGTCTGAGTATGTGGCTGTGTGTCAGTGTGGGGTATGTCTGTGTGACTTGACAGGCTGTCTGTCTAGTTGGATGGTTGTTCATATTCTCTGTGGATGTTCATTTTGTGCTTGGACTCTGTTTCCTTGCCGTGTGTGTAGTGTGGGTGTGATGTGTGGATTGCCCAGGCACTGAACTTCTATGCTGTGTGTTCCTCTGCAGCCCCACCTGCTGAGACTGTCTCCCTGGTTGTCTGGTGTGTGGTGCAGGGTGTGGGTTTACCTGGCTGGTTCTTATGCATGAGGGTCCACAGGGGGGGGGGCACATAGCATGTCTCTTTATGTTTAGGGGGCTAGTGTGTTGAGGGTGGTGGTGTGGCCTTTTGGTCTCTGTATACTGCCGATGTCTGGCACTGGCCTTGACTTCTGCATTGTTTGCATGTTTTCCTGCATCTTCACTGCTGCAGTGACGTGACCGGGACATTGCATCAATATCGCGGTTGGTGGGTGACCTGGATGCGAAGGGGTGATTTCATGACAGGTAGGACATGTATGGGTAAACTTGTAGATGCGTTCCTGTCCCCACCAGGGTGTCTTCTGTGGACAGGAACCCTATATCTATTCAGGTATTGTGTGTTGTTGTGTGAGGAGTTGTGGTATTGTGTACCTGTGGTGGTGTCCGTGACGTTGCATGAGTTGCTGGTAGTGTATCAGGTACAGCACCGAGAAGACATATAGAGCTGGATCCATTGCGGTCGGGACCGGGCGGAAAAAAACGGGACTCTGGTTTGGCGCTCCGCAGTAGTGCTTCCGCCATCTCTGGGTGGGCCGTTTCTCCATGCTGTGCGACTGGCTGTTTGGGGCATTCTGATTTGTACAGCGGACGGGACGTCATTCCCCACGGCAGTGGGTCTCCATAGGCTCACACCGCCGCAGTGGAGTGCGCCTTTTGATGGCGATTCACGTCGGGCAGATGTTAAATGGGCTATGTGTGGCCATATTAATATGGCGGCCATGAGGACTGCTGCTCTCGTGCGGAAAATAGCATTTTCCGCCAGCACCCCAGTGGTGCCTCCGCCCACCATCATAATGGGCCCCAAAGAGTTTTACACTATCTTCGGTGCCCTCAAACAAGCTGGGACCAGGGAATGGAGGAAGGAAATGCCAAACACCTTTAGGGGTGGAGCGCTCTAGATACTTCTCCTACTTCAAAGCTGGCACCAAGTATCAGACTCAACTCTTCAGTACACACCTGGACCTATGGAAGACTCAGGAAACTGCCTGCTGTGCTGCTTTGCTGCAAAAAGGACTACTACTCTGCTGCATAAGTGAGAAGGACTGGACCTGCATCTTGAACAAAGGCCTGCCAGAGTGACTCCAGGGGCTAGTTGGCTATCCTCCTGATCAGAGCCTCAGGGACCGAAAAGTCTTCAACCACCCTGAACCTTTCATCAGGGCTCCTGAAGCTGTGAGTCCCCACAAGCGGATGTTGATTACACATGCATTATTTATAATTTATTTCAATGCGCATTATGTTAAATTTGTTTTAATCAATTTTCTATTTGGAAATGTATCTGCCATTCTCTAATAATGACTATAGATAACCGGGTGCAGTGGAAGCACTATTAGAGACAATGGACCACATGTAAAAAGATTCCTTTTTGCGATATCCTAATAGTGAAATTTTGTGATACACTGTTAGGAAATCCGAAACAACTACGTACCACAGTGTGTATAACACTTTGCAATTCCCGGTGGGTTGCAATTGACCTACCTTATTAATATTTATGAGATAGGTTGCAATTTTTGACCTATTGGGAACTACTAAATGACATAGAGATGGTGGTCTGCTAGGGACAACAGACCACCATGTCTGTGTTTGCTTTTAAAAAAAAGCAACTTTTTTTTAATGGAGCTCGTTTCCCTTTAACCCCTTTGCTGTAGCTGCGATTTTACCGCTGTGTGGTAAACAAAAGAACAGGGCGGGCCGTGACGAACCCCAGCCGTCATCAGCACACGCCCACCGCGGGGCGTGACGGCTGGGGTTCGTCACCAGCATGGGAGGGGTTAAGGAAAACAATGCGTTTCAATAGAAATAATTAAAAGGTTTCTTTTCGTTTTTGAAGAGTAGACAGTGGTCCGTGGGACCACTGGCTGCAGTTAAAACATTTTTTTGCCTACATTCACAAAGGGGAAATGGTCCCTTGGAACCGCTTCCCGTTTGTGAATGGGTTACCACCAACTTGAAGTTAGTGGCAAAATGTGAGTGCTTTGCAACCAAATTCCGGTCGCAAAACATTCATATATGCCCTTGCGAGTCGCTTTTAGAAAGGGGCGCCCTTAACACGCCCCTTCCTAATACTGAATCGCGAACCCAGGTTACCGAACTACAAAATAGGGTTGCAACATGTGGAAAGGCTTTTTTGCATTTGAAAACCACTCGATTCTGTGAATTGGGCTGTTTGCAACAAGTAAAAGCTTTGCACATGTGTTTCAATGTTTTTACTTATGTTGCTGAGTTCTGGTATATTTATTGTTGCATAGATAATGCTCCAAAACAGTGCTTATCGGGATCGAGACATACTCGGGTCAATTTAACCCTTGAAAAACAAGAATGTAAAACCCCTCTTCTGTTATTCTACTCACAACACCATAAGCAAATGGAGGGGGGATTCTGTATGCCGGAAATGGTTTAGATCGGAGTTTTTTAACCTGTGGCCCATGGACCCTCATGGTCCATGACACATGCTCAGGACATGCGTGACTGTTTAGAAAGGTAAAGCATATTTCCCTATTAATAAAGTACATATAAAGATGTAAAACTGAAAATTGAATTAAGTTCCCAGATTTCAGTAATTATTCACTGGGGGTCCACAGAAGCTAGAATGTAAACCACTAGGTTAAAACATGGAAAGGGGGCTTTTTTCTCTGGACTAGTTAACTAGCTGTACACATGCACCAGCTTGTGGTAGTACAATTCATACCAAAATAAAAATGCGTTCACTTTTTTAATGCAATGATTGACAATGAGCAATTCTTTTTACCTAAATCTAAGACCTTAGTTTTGTTGATATAAACTTTCAAAACGGTCTCTTTTGAATAATTATCCATTCCTGTTAACAGGTGTGCTAGGTGCAAGCAGAGACAGTGCGCCCTATTCCAAATAATGCGCTGTGCCCTGGGCAACAGTGAACTTCTGGTGCCTGAGGGCAGTGCGTTAGTGAAATACGAAGCAGCTGCTTGGATCAGCCACGCTGGCTTTCCCGTGCGGTCCCTCCTGCATGTTAAAGTTGGGACAGAGATCCTCTTGATAGCAGACACACCTTGTTTAGCACAGAAACTCCATGGGGCTGTCATTGTCTGGTCACATGCAAACCACAGAAGTGTTTGAAGGGGTTGGTATTCTTTCCCACACCAGTCATCTGAGTGGTTGTCTAAGTGGCAGTGTTTTTACATGGAAATGCAGTGCACATGTCACAGGCAAACAATTCAAGAGATGATTTTGTCTTCTCTGTTTTACTTTAGAGTGCAGTTAAGTAGCTTCAGCTGGGAGGAGGCTGAATTAAAGTGACCCAGGATAGAAATGTGGTGGGGTGGACACAAGGATGGAATTTATAATATTAGACACCTTTGCATCTCGCTTCAAAAATTCCATATAATTGGTTATTAACTTGTACCACAAGCATGGAGTTTTGGAGTTTGATTAATGATAAGGAACTGAAGATGAGGGCAAATGTGTCTGTTTCTGACCCTCTATTGCTGGCTGACCTCTCCAATGGCCCCTCGGGTGGGGTGGGCAGGGGGTCTTGTGCGGGTGTACCAAGCTAGGACACGATTGCCCTGGCAAATCTCTCAGAAGAGTGTCAGGGGTTAATGAAGGGGACAGCTGGCGTGATTATTCTGATCATCTGAGCGAGCTTAGCCCCTTAGTGGGGGAGATGAGTGTTCTTGATTCTGACAGAGGTTCTTGGTGTCTATGAAGGGCTGGATTATGGGGGCGCAAAAAACCTATTTTTGAGGCTCATCTTTAGTCCATTAATTACCACTTAAAACAGTTAGGACATTTTATGTTATTCACTGATATTAATTTGCGCTATAAAAGTTTGTTGAATGATGGTTGATAATATGATCTTACAGTACATTTTTCCAAAGAAAGATGCAATCTCTGAACATATAAATGTTCAGAGGGAATTCTACCTTTACTACGAGGTCATTACTTCGTATTACCATTGCTACGCATATTTTAGTTCGCAGATGCAATTACTTAGCATGCATTGACTTAGCATGCATTTACTACGCATGTTCCATTACTTAGCATGCACCTACTAAGCATAATGGAGTTACTGTGCAAATGAAAGTTTTGGGGTACAGGGTATATTTAGGGGTCAGGGTGGGTTAGGGTTTTGTGGTGTAGTGGGGTAATTTTAGGGTTCAGAGTGCATTTAAGGTTATGGGGTGCTGGGGTATTTTGGGGGTTCAGGATGCTTTTAGGTTTAGGGGTGCTGAGGTAATTTTAGGGGTCAGGGTGGGTTAGGGTTTTGGGGTGCTGGGGTATTTTGAAGGTTCAGGGTGTGTTTAAGGTTTTGGGGTGCTAGGGTATTTTTGGGGTTTGGGGTGTGTGTTCAGGTTTTGGGGTACAGGGGTATTTTTAGGGGTCAGGGTTTTGGGGTGTAGGGTATATTTTTAGGGTTCAGGGTGCATTCAAGGTTTTGTGGTCCTGGGGTATTTATGGGGCTCAGGGTGTGTTTAGGTTTTGGGGTGCTGAGGAAATTTTAGGGGTGAGGGTTGGGTAGGAAATGTGGGGTGTTGGGGTAATTTTAGGGTTCATGGTGCATTTCGGTTTTGGGGTACTGGGGTATTTTTAGGGGTCAGGGAGGATTAGAGTTTTGGTGTGTATGGGGTATTTTGAGGGTTCAGGGTGCGTTTAAGGTTTTGGGGTGCTGGGGTATTTTTGGGGTTCAGGGTGCATTTAGGTTTTGGGGTACAGGGGTATTTTTAGGGGTCTAGGGTGTATTTAAGGTTTTGGGGTGCTGGGGGATTTTTTGGGGTACAGGGTGCTTTTAGGTTTTGTGGTGCTGAGATATTTTTAGGGAGCGGGGTGGGATAGGGTTTTGGGGATTAGGGGGTATTTTTTAGGGTTCAGGGTGCATTTAAGGTTTTAGGGTGCTGGGGTATTTTTGGGGTTTAGGGGGTGTTTAGGTTTTGGGATGCTGGGGTCATTTTAGGAGTCAGGTGGGAAAGGGTTTTAGGGATTGGGGGGTATTTTTTAGGGTTCATGCTGCATTTAAGGTTTTAGGGTGCTGGGGTTTGGGGTTTGAGAGTGTTTAGGTTTTGGGGTGCTGGGGTAATTTTAAGGATCAGGGTGGGTTAGGGTTTTGGGGTGTAGGGGGTAATTTTAGCGTTCAGGGTGAATTTAGGATTTGGGGTACAGGGGTATTTTTAGTGGTCAAGGTGGGTTAGAGTTTGGGTGCATGGGGTATTTTGAGGGTTCAGGGTACGTTTGAGGTTTCGGGTGCTGGGGTATTTTGGGGCTGAGGGTTTGTTTAGGTGTTGGGGTAAAGGGATATTTTTAGGGGTCAGGGTGGGTTAGTGTTTTGGGGTGTAGGGGGTATTTTTAGGGTTCAGGCTGCGTTTAAGGTTTAGGGGTGCTGTGGTATTTTTTGGGGTTCAGGGTGCATTTAGGTTTTGGGGTACAGGGATATTTTATGGTGTCAGGGAGAGATAAGGGTTTGGGGTGTAGTGGATATTTGTAGGGTTCATGGTGCGTGCCAGTTGATAGGTAACTATTACGATTATTTTTTTGTTTTAGCGTACTAATAGCGCATTGTAACGGTATGCATAATAAATAACTACAAAGTAAACGCATTTTTAATGTATTTGTATATATTTGCGAAGTAAAAGCATGCGCACTGAAATCATGCGTAGTAATGGTCTTTGCGAAGTAAAAACTCTGAATAAATACCTGCGGAGTAACGGTATGGTAAGTAACATCATATATTCTGTTCACAGTCATGGCTTTTTTCTTGGTGTGTTCCTTGCTGTGGCCCCTTCCGGTGACGAGTTTCCTCCCATGTGGTTTTACTAAGATGTACATCAGTCTTCTCCACTCACACTGTGAGCTCCAGCTCTTTCATCCTCTGCACCTCATAGAGGGTACTAACAGAGAAAGCAGGCTAGAAAACACAGGCTTGTTGAGGCATCGTAGCTCGTTCTAGTCTCAGGAGTGAGCCTGCACTACAGTGGTGTGATGCTATCCAGTGCTTCACAATCCATGAAGGAGGAATAGTGGATTAAAGAGAAGGCTTGGGTTCCACACAGCAGACTAAAGGTATCACGTCAGGTGGAATGATTAACTCTCAATTAGTGGCTATCTAAGCCTCTGTTGTGTCGTAAACCACAGATACACATTTTTAGCTGAGCCTGTCAAAATCTCTGAGGTACAACCCTTCACTGAGAGTTCTGGAGAACAAATCTCACTCTAGGTTCAAGTTCCTACCCACATAAAGCACTGTAAATAAGTTGCATTTTACAGAGCTACGTCTGCTAATTTTATATATTGAAAGCTTAGAAACAAAGATGAGCAAGTGGCTCAAAAAGTGATGAAACCGAGTAATGAACAAATCAACTTCTTTTCCCGAATATTTTCACATAGTGTTGCTACTTTTAGGAGAGGATTATAAGGTATGTGTTCCTTCAAGGGATTTATTCGAATATTTACTTAATTTGTTTTTGTAATCAAATTTCAAGGCCAGACAAATGGTTACCTAGCTAATTGATTTCTTTCACCAACTAATTCAACTGCACAATTTCTTCATATAGTGAATCTAAATCACAGACATAAACAATATACTTCATACAGAACTTGAATCACAAGTGCAAAGTCATGTAAAGAACTAGAACAAAAACGGGTGTATATAGAAAAATATTCACTTTTTATCTTGAAAAATCAAATCAGATAAGGGAACTAAAGAATACAAACAATGTGACAAGAAGGAAACAGTATCAAATTTAAAGCCTTCACTGTAATAATTGTCAACACTTTTCTTCTTTGTTTTTTAAAAAAATTTTATTGAACAAGCTGTAGGAAAAGCATTGGTACATTAAATACTTCATAATTAGACAAAGATTTCCAGACAATAAACAAGAGGCAACACTAGACAAAAGAATACCACCGAAATAGTACACAAACTGCAATAGCATACGACTAAGCGTCTTGCCTTTCTAAAAGTGCTAGTACAAAGACGTGCTCAGTTGAATAGTATAGAAACAGCTGGTAAAAAAAAAAACATCAAAATTACAATACGGTTTGTAAAGTGCTAGTGCTATGAGGTATGAGAGCTGCTGATTTAAAACAGCGAAAATATTATTGCAACTCTTTAAGTGCTAGTGCAGTAACGTGCAAAATTGGCATATATAAAGTGACTAGTGCAATAAAGTGCAGAAACCGCCGATATATAGCAGCAAAGATATTATTACATTTCTTTAAAGTGCAAATGCAGTATCGCGCAAAATTGACTAATGTATATACAATAAAGTGCACAACCAGCTGATATAACAGAGCAAATATATACTTTCAGTTCTTCGAATGCAAAAGCAATATCATCTAAAAATTGACTTAACTAAAACAATCAACTTCCTTTTATCGATTCAAGCTTCTCAAAATATTTCCAATTCCTTTCGGATCTTGCGATCGCACCCACTCTACCTGCATAAGCTCTCTCAAAATGACATGTTCTTCTCATTTTATTAATCCATTTTAATTTACATGGGATCACCGTAGATTTCCAATTTTGTAGGATCAAAGACCGTGCACGACCGTTGAGATAAAAATAAACACTTCTTCTGATTTGTTGAACCTATTCCTTTCTTTGCAGATGCCGAAGAGGGCCACCTCTGCCTCTGGTAATAACATTTTCCCAATTGCCATCTCCAAGTCTGCAAAAATCCCCTTCCAGAAGGATTCTAACTTTGGACAAGGGAAGAAGATATGATACCAACCACCCTAATCCCTAGTTTTACATCTGAAACATTTATTCTCACATTCAGGGAATATTCTCTGCAAGGCCTCAGGGGTATAGTATAACAGCCAGTGAGAAAAAAAGGACATTCGTTTATAATTAGCTGCTTGGAGTGCTTTGTTTCCTAAATGACATACAACTTCCCAGTCTTTTTCCGAAAAAACACACTGTAACGTGAGGCTTATTTTTTTCTAAATGGCTAACAATTATAGGAGATGATCGAGAAGGGTGTAGCTTTTTATACCAAAATCCAATACCCGTATGTTTCTCCCCATATAGAGCTGTTAGCAAAGCATTGGGTGTTGTATCTAACCCTCCTATTTCTTTTCTTATAAAATAAATCAGTTGCAAGTATTAAAAAAACCTGATCCGTCTGGGATGCGCTCTATCTGTTACCGTTGGCCAGCCAATTGCCGCATTTTGAATAAGCAAGTGCCTTATTTCACAAAATCCGACAGATTCCCATTCTAACAGGTGACTCAAAGACATCTTAAGACCCATCTCAGCACATTCTACCAGTTTCAAATATATAGATCCATCTGAGCCGTGTTTTTTAAATAAAAGCCGTAATCTTGATGAATACCCTATCAGTGTCTTATATCTTGTTTTCTTAGGAAGTTTTGCAGTTTTTAAAAAGAAAACAAATTGAGAGCCTGATTCCTCAAGCATTTTATCCCAAAAAAAATGTCTCTTGTCTGTCTAATCCTTAATAATCCTGCCACTATGTCAAAAAAAGCTGCTTCATAATATGTTTTAAAATGGGGAAGAGCAAGCCCACCTTGATTTACAGAGAGTTCTACCACCGAGAGCTTGGCTCTCTGGGCCTTTTATTCCAAATAAATCTTCTCATCATGGATTCAAGTTCATTAAAAAAGGCCATATTGACTTTGATTGGAATATTACTAAACAAGAATAAAAGCAAAGGCAATACGTTCATCTTTATCAATGCCACTCTGCCAATCAAAGACAAGGGCAACAGGTCCCATTGTTCAAACAAGCACTTGATTATGTTCTTCATTTTAATATAATTCAATCGAAAAAGTTCTTGATACTCCCTGGTCACATAAATCCCTAGGTATCTTATTGGATCCTATTTTTCTGCTTGAGGCTGAAGTTCTAACGGAAGAAAATCTAAATTTGAATTTAAAATAAGAACTTCTGTTTTTTTCTCATTGATCTTATAGCCCCCAATCTTTTCATATTCCTTAAGATCTTTCATAAGATGTAAAATATTTTCTTTATCGGGAGCCATATACAAAATAATATTGTCCGCAAACAATTTTAACTTTGACATTCCAGAGATTGGGGGAAATATTGCAACATTATTCCTTATTTTTATTACTAGAGGTTCTATAAAAAAGGTAAAAAGCAGAGGAGATAAGGGGCAACCCTGTCTAGTGCCACAATTTATTTTTATCTTCCCTGCTTGCCTAGCATTGATTATCACCTGGGTTGATGCCCCTTCATAGATATTCTGTAACATACTAATAATTGGGGCAGGGAACCCAAAGTAACCCAGGGAAGAAAATAACACTGACCAGTTGACTAAATCCAACAGAATTCCAATAGAGTCGGTCAGGGAGATGGAGGCTGCAGAGTTCCACGCCTCTGCGTAGTCTCCCGTGACTCGTGACCCACGACCCCACCTCCGGAATGGCGTTCGCGTTACCGTGATGCTAGCAGTCTGCTGCAGGTTGCTGCTTTGGAGCTAGGAGCCGTGAGTGTTGAAGTGCGGGCGAATGAAACAAACGCGGCGGGAAATCTTTGAAGACTGCAACAAAGAGGAGCCGTCTAAAGCATTGTCCCGCTGATCCGGTTTGATCTCTCGCTTCGGTACGTTCCCGGGCTGCCCTCCCGAGGTGAGCTCTTTTCAAGCCGCGGCTATCTCTGCTGTGTCAGCTGGGCTGGTTACAAGGTTCGAGGAGTTGGGTTAGCTCGCCAAAAGAGGGAAAGGAAAAAAAAAAGTAATTTGATTCAAATGCTACTGGAGGCAGAACATAGCGCCTAATAGAATCAATATATGAAAATCGGCCAGTTGCCAGGTGATAGGCGATTTATGAAGAGTCTGGTCCAGCAGGAAAAAGTAATTGTGGTCTCAGCATTTGGACCCTGTAAGGATTTGTGAGAAGTAAACAGTGAGAAACTTTTGGTGGTCATTCAAAACCCGGAATGGATTTCTACAGTGAAAGTTAAAGTTTTAAAAGCCTTTCGCAAAAAAAAAAAAAGAGGGAGGGGGTGCGCTTCTAAAAAATGGGCAAACCTCTAAAGGAGGGTGAAGATGTGGTCAAACTTAGCAAAGTGGAAGCGGCTGCCCGACAGAAGGCTAAAACTCTTCTCGCTTTGGCTAGAAAGGCGGCACACAAGGCTGCCAAGGATAAAAATAAAGTAGGCAACAGGGAGGCAGTTGAAGATACAACACCTGAATCTTCAGATGATGATGAACCGACCCTCCCCTCCACCCCCCTGCAGCACGAAGAACACTGAAAGGCAGCAATTGAGGGGGGCAACATGGTCGATATCAATACTGCAGATTCATCTCCTCAATTAGAGGTGGAAGTTCATCCTCAAACTCCTAATCCTTTTCCAATTTTTGCCTTGCCAGCAGCTCAGACAGAAGAAGAGAAGAGAAAGAGTGGTACTGGAGGGAAGGAAGTGAAAGACTTTCCACTTTTCGCGAAAAGAACGACTCCAAAATTGATCCTCCCTCCTTCTCAGTCTCCCTTGTTCCCTATCATTGTGGATACACCAGCACCTAGCGCCTTGTCTAAGGGCCCCGACATGACAGTATCTGTACCTCAAACCCAGCTTCCAACAAACGAGGAAACAAGTGGTGGGGAATCATACAAGCTACAACTCCCGGGAACGAAGGAGCAACAGGGCTCGACTCAAGTCTACTGGACTCTGAAGTGAGAGCTGAAGCGAAATACCAGCTAGACATTCGTGAGATGCTCAATCTAATTCTTGACGAGATCCGCAAAATTAAAAATAATAAGGGAACAGAGCTAGCGGCCATCCACGCCAGAATTGATAAGTTGGAAGAATTAACATTGGCACTCCCTATTAGGGTTCAGGAAGCTGAGTCGAGGATATCAGGCTTGGAGGATCAAATGAATATGATATCAGGAGCGACTAAAGAGGCTACAAAGAAGAGGATCTCTATGGAAAATAAACTCGAGGAGTTGGAGAACCATTCTCGTAGATCAAACCTGAGGATTGTGGGGGTCCCGGAAGGAACAGAAGGCTCCGACACAGTACAATGGGTTAACTCCTTCATCCAGAAAGTAGTTCTACCAGACTTTGAGGGGGACTTAACGATAACAAGGGCCCACAGAGTACCAGCTCAGCGTTTTGCGAATTCTCCATTTCCAAGAACTATCTTATTGAATTTTTCGGATTTCAGGATTAAGGAGCGTATTCTCTCGAAAGCCTATCAACAACGTCAGTTCTCTATTTCTGAAACTACCAAATGCAGGATATTTTCGGACATGACAGCGGCTGCTGCCAAAAGAAGGAAAGAATTTGTAAAATTGCTGCAGCTTTTTAAAGCCAATGGTGCTCAGGCTTCGATTGCGCAGCAATCGAAGCTGATGGTTCTTGTAAAAGGAAAATTCTTTCTGTTTACCGATATAGAGGAGGCTCAGACTCTTCTCAATGAGATATCCACAAAGGCTTAGGCTTAAAGGCTTAAAGGAGATTAAATGAAAGGAATTTAAGTTTTTGCTAGCAAAAAGGAATAATCAAAGGCGGGTGTTCCTGGGTTAATGGGTCACATCAGGGTGTGACAAGAAGACACCCGAAGAAGAAAATGGAGGGAGGGATGTGGGCTGCGTGGACAGGCAGGGGACTCCCACGTTCCTGGGGGGGGGTAAATGCAGTAAAAAAACACAAGCACAGTAGGTTTGCTATTCTTAAAATTGGTTGGTGCAGAATATGTTTAAGATTTTTTTGTTTTTTAGATGATATTTGATCCAAGTAATATCCTGTCTATTAATGTGAATGGGTTGCTCAACAAACAGAAGTATGGTGCCCTTTTGAAATGGGCTATAGCCCTTAAGCCCCAGGTGGTCTTCCTTCAGGAGACTCACCTGAAAACAAACTCTCCAAAGTTGTTTCTGCCAAGATATTTCTCCCACGGGTTGTTTTCCTCAGCTGGGGTTGCACAGAGGGGTGTCGTTATCTATTTCTCAAGGAATTTACCTTGGGAAATTGTGCAGCTGCAAAGAGACTCTAAAGGTAGATGGCTTTGGGTTATAGTAAAATTGCTGGGAACGGTATTCAACTTTGTAAATTATTATGGCCCAATTTTTGAAGACACCTCAGCCCTGACTGAAATTATTGAAATCTTGAGGGGTACACTGGGGCAAATTATATTAGGAGGTGATTTTAATTACATCCAGGATCTAAAGAGGGATACCTCTAACAAGAACAAGAAACAACTAAAACCAAAAATGAAAGGGGTGTTGGAGACTTTTATGTCAGAATACCAATTGCGGGACTCTTGGCGCTCCATGAATCCCAATACTGAGTCCTACACATGTTATTCTAATAGGTTTCATACAGCCTCCAGAATAGACTTTTTTTTATCCTCCAGATCTCTTCCAATTTCCAGCACTTTGATAGGTTGTAATCCTTTTTCAGATCATGGGAGGGTTGAAATTGAATTGATTCTGGAGAGTATTGAGGGGGTGCGTTCTAGGTGGCAGCTGGATCGCACCCTTTTACAGAATACCTTATGGGTAGAGGGTTTCAAAGAGTGGATAAATGATTTTTTTGTTGTAAATAAGGATTCAGCAGAGCCTTTTGCGGTATGGGGCGCATTTAAAGCAGCAGCCCGGGGGCAGATTATAGCATTTACCAGCAACAAGGCAAATGTTCGAAAGGGAAAAATATCTGCCCTTCAGTGTGCTGCTGAGAAGGAGTATGCATTAAAATTGAATCAAATGCCTAATAAATGGGAACAAGCCAAAGTATTGCTCAGGGACTTCTTTACTATGGAAGAGATAAACAGCTCAAAGGCCTTTCAGCAAAAGCTGTATGAAGATAGCCAATTGATGGGGAAGCTTCTGGCTAACTCGATTTGAAAAAAACAAGAGTCTTCTATTATTTTGAAAATTCAGGATCCCCTCGGTGGTACAGTTACTCGGAGGGAGGGGACCGCGAAAATATTCCTTGATCATTACGAGAGAATTTACTCTACAGATATTCAAGTGGAAGAAATATTGATCAGGGAATATTTTGATAATCAGGATATACCCAAAATCTCCGACTCTAGGCACAATCAAATAAGCGGCGAAATAAGTCTCCTGGAAATTCAAAATGGTATAAAAGAAACAGCGGGAGAGAATGCTTCAGGTATGGATCGGTTCCCGATCGAATTCTATAAGGTGTTCTTGAAAGAATTAGAAGATCCCTTGAAAAATGTATTTAATTATATTAGAGTAGGCGGTAAAGTTCCCTCTGAGTTCAAAGAGTCCACAATTATTAGTTTTGTTAAGAAAGATAAGAATCCGGAGGATGTGAATTCCTTTAGACCAATTAGTCTATTGAACTCAGACTATAAGGTTTTTATGAAAATTTGGGCTCAAAGATTTGTGTTCGCAGCCCAGGAGGTAATACACCAAGACCAGACGGGGTTTATAGCCGGTCGATATATGGCAACAAACACAGAATATTTGATACAGGCACTAGATTATTTTAATATTAACTCAATCTCTGCATGCATCTTAATGATCGATGCAGAACACTTTTCTTCTTGATAGAGATTAAACAAATTTCAGAAGAAAAAGCGTAGTTCGACGTTTCGGTCTCTACTTTTTCATTAACGAGACCATCTTCAGGACTGACAAGTATTGTAGTAGAAGACCCCTGGGTTTAAAAAGTCGTACACTTCAGCTAAATGTTTTCTCAGATTGTTGGCCTGACGAGTATTAATCATAATTTGGCCAAAAGACAAGTGTTTGATGTATTGTGTTTGTAGATAAAATATTGAAAGATCTTGAAATAAGATGGTGCCACTTACAGCAGAGCAATTCCAGTTATATTATTAATCTTGCTAGTGCCGAGCGTGGTAATTCAATGTTGATCTGGAAACCATTCAAATTATGAGCGTATTTAATCGGTCATTTTGGACAGCGCGAATTGTACTTTAACTCTCTGAAATCCCTCCAGGTTCCCACGCTTGAGAAGCATTCAGTAGCATAATATCAGGGGCGGCGTTAAAATTATCACCAATTTTGCAGCAGAAAACTGCTGCTAAAGCGCCGATAATGGGCTTGATAATATGCCCTGGAGAATTCCAATAGAAGCCCATTTTCACACCAGAACATGGACTTCTATTGGAATTCTCAAGGGCTTATTATCAAGCCCATTATCGCAGTTTTAGCGGCAGTTTTCTGCCGCTATACCGCCGACAATTTTTAACGCTGTTCTTGATAATATGCCCCTCAGATTGCAAATTTTATATAATGAAAGCTTAGAAACAAAGATGAGCAAGTGGCTCAAAAAGTGATCAAACCGAGTTATGAACAAATCAACTTCTTTTCCCGAATATTTTCACATAGTGTTGCTGCTTTTAGGCTAGCACCATATATTCTCCAGCATTGCGCGCAATATTTAATAGTGAATGGGCTAATTGCAGGAATATCAAAAGCTTCCTTGGAGCCTGCTTTTAAGGCATATATAGGTAATTTGCTGCAGCAGCACTGGGTCTTGCATAGAGCAGGGTCTTGAGCAAGCAAACCATGCTGCCCTCCCTGTGATGTCCAAGGTTAACTGGCAGTTAAGTAGCTGAGATGCAGTCTTGTTTGCTTTGGTGGCATGGAGCCTTGCAGCAATGTTCTGAACAGTGCCTTAAATTATCATCATGTTTCTGCTTTACTTAAATGGGTTTCAAGTTGAATGAAAAATTGTGTGTCTGGCAAAACTCCCTTGGTTAACAACATAAATTACAAACTTAATTTAGTCTCTTTTGTATAATTATATTTTAAACAAAGCAATGTAACTTAATCTGCTCCTCGGAGGACAAATCGTAATATGCGTTTCATTTAAATATTACTCTCATAAGCGTTTTTGTCTTTTTTATATTTTGTCGGACTTTTGGGCACCAAGTCAAAAAGAACATTTAAAAATGCAAATGATGTATGATTTATTTGATGTTATATTCACGAAGTCAACAACAGCCTTTAGTTTCTGCTGCAGTCTCTCGCATTATGTATAATAGAGTGTGGCTAGAGTATACCCGCTCTGGAGAAGCGGTTTTGGAGCCCGAGCGAAAAAGGCCACTATTTTGCTTTGTATTGACGTCTTTTGTTGCAATCTAGTGCACCCCTTCGGCCAATTGTGATCGTTTTGTAATTCAACTGTCTGCAATGGTGTAACTGTAGCAGCAGTACCTAGACGACATTGTGTGAAGGAACTCTACAATATCTCTAGGGGCTTATTTACAAGCACCTTGCACCACTTTTGCGTCACTTTTCCCATGTTAAAAGTAACGAAACGTGGCGCTAGGGGCTTGTAAATCTGCCCCCTAGTCTCTATAATCATTCTAGACCCATGCTTGCTTAGGAGCGCACTTACAAAGATTCAAAGCTTTAAAGCTATATGTCAAAGATGTTGCCTTTTCATGAGTGGAGGTTTAATAATCCATTCGAGGTTTGAGGTTGATCAGTTCTACCATGTATGAGCAGTGATTGATCACACAATGTTCTCTGTGTGCTTGCCCTCATTTTCAAAAGACTGCTGAATAGTGTGATGTGTCAAAAGCTGCCTTTCTTGTTTTATTCGTGGGACAATACATGTTTCACCATGGTCAATTGTGCCATGGTCTTCCTCAAGGCACTAGGTTACATTGGGAACATGTAAGGAATTTTGCACCGTAAATAGCAAAAACATATTCTTAAATGTCCACAACAAAATTGACAATGCACACCGTGAAATGAGTGTATTAGAACAATATTAAAAATATTCAACATGAGGGCTTAATATATTAACCTACTTCAAAGCTATGAATCAGAGGTCAGACCACATTGCTCAGCCGGGATCTAAATAGTCGATGACACCCTGTTCTTCAATGACAAAACTGACCCATGCCTTCTGGTTCTGCTGACCTCTCTGCAGGTTTCAATACCATCAACCTCCCAACATTGATGCCCACCATGAAAACCTGCGTGAGTTCGCTAAGATGTATGGATGCCAGCGCCAGGGTACAATACATTGAAGGCTGCACATGTGTGTTTTGGTGTTTGCTTGTAATGGACACAACACATGACATAGTTCTATTTTGAGAGGCCCACGGATTGCTGGAGGAGCAGAGAGAAATAGAGCTTCCCACAGACAGATTTGTGGATTGCTAAATTACTGTGCTGTGTTAGACACACATTGAAGGAAGTAAGAGACACGCTCTTTCAGCCTGATTCATGTAGGTAAATTGCACTCGCAAAGGGCCAGATTCTCAGAATCTGGCCCTTAGCGAGTGCGATTTTTGCATTTGGTATTCATGATACCAAATGCAAAAATCGCTATGTAAGAATTCGCATATTTGCGTGGAATGGCATTTAAGGAATCTCTAATAGAGATTCCTCAAATGCTATTCATGACACACAACAAAATTGCGATTTTGGACTTTTGGGGCCGCTATTTACCGACAGGTCAGACCTGTCGGTAAATAGCAAAAACTCAGAAAAATGCTTTTAAAAGCATCATTCAAAGTTGCATGTAGCACACACACATGTCCTTTGGACATGTGTGTGCGCAACACCTGTCCAAAAGTGCATTTTAGGGGTGCTACAGGGCGTCCTTTGGACACCCCTGGCACCCTTAAAATCGCTATCTCAGTTGCGAGTAGCAAATTGCTACTCGCAAATCCCCATTCATTCCAATGGGCCTCTTGGCCCATAGGAATGATTGGGGAGTATTTGCGAGTAGCAAATTGCTACTCGCAAATAAAGAACATGTAGGAATCGCTATTTAAGTAGCAATTCCTACATGAATGCCGTTTTGCGTGTCCTCAATAGCGATTCGCTATGATTCGCTATTAGGGACACGCAAAACGGCATGTACATGAATCAGGCTGTTTGTTACATATAAATAGGAGCTCTTTGATTCTGAAAGGAGGTCACTGGTCAAAGGGGCCTGAGCACATTTGAGTAAGAAGATGGGGATGATAGGAGAATAATAAAGATTAGAGTTGGGGTCCTTTGGTAACCTTCTAATGCACAAATCACGGACGTCCTTATAGTCACTTCCATGGCCTGTGTTTGGGGCTATGAATATTGGAGACTGTCCTGATTTAACCCCTCCCCTGTGGGGCTAATTCCCCCTCTGTGCTGGGGGTGGGGGGGGGGGGCGCGCCGCTGCTCATGACGAGCTCAGCTCATCATGCAGCACGGTGGCGCTGTGCTCAGCTCAGCTTGTCATGACCATGCCCGTTCCAATGGAACACTCAGCACAGCAGGGGAATTATCCCCGCGTGGGCGCGGCGCAACGGTCATGACGAGCTCATCTCGTCATGAACACAGCGCGACCGTGCCTCATGACGAGCTGAGTTCGTCATCAGAACGCAACAGGTTAATTGACTGCTCTCTGGAAGAAGAGCACAAAAAGGAGGGGGCACTTCAAAGTCGACAACCCCCGAACAAAAACTTCAAAGACAGGGACACTAAATTACAATTGTGTCTGAAAATGGATTATAACAAGGGGAACTTGAGACTCTGAAATTGTAAAACTGAAGCTGTACATCAGTGCACTGCGGCCCAAGAGTGTTATGAAGCTCTATTGAAAAACTTGTAATCATTCACAGTATTGTCCTTTTCAAGATTCTATCAGGTCAATAGAGAAGGGTCGTCCCAAAGCCTCAATTCATTTTACCGGAAACCCCACCACTGCTGTATCAGAAACCCACCACTGCTATGCAGGACCTCGGTGCAGACTTCAATGGTTGCACATATCTACTGAGCTCTCGGCAGCCAGTCTTCTGATGAGTGTGAACACCACAATGCCACTGCCTTTCCCCGGTGGCTCGTCTTTACCGGGGTAAACACAGATCTTGTCTGCCACCAAGGCCAAAATCTTGAGGTTCATCTCCCAATTTTTAGAGGAAACATGCTTGCTGTAGCCTACCCAAGCAGCCACTTGCGCCAATGTAATTCAGAGGTAGAGCAAAGTGTCTTACCACAAGGAGTCAAAACGAGGGGTACAGCAACAACAGTTCTGAGCCACGGAGTAGTGCCATCTGCACTCCTGATGCCTGCCAACCCTACACCCAGTACTGGGAGACACAAAAACTGGAGCAGGCTGCTCGTCAGAAAAAGACATTTCTTTGTGCTACTCCACACGTCCACATCCATCTTCTTTCTGGGATAAAGGAAACATCCTTACTGTCCCTTGCCACAATCTCAAAAGCTGGAATGCAATGATATGCGCTACACCGTCCTTCCCTTCCCCCTAAAGGGATTAGAAATGCTTGACTGTTAATCGTGTAAATGGCGTTTCAGACGCAGAATATTATAAGAGGAAGCCAGCCATAGCAGCTGGTAGCCCTGCCTTACACTTTGATATCCTTGGCACCAAGCTTTCTATGTCAGGGCTCTGGAATTATGAAGGCAGCAACAAAAACAGAAGATACGCAGGGTTCTAAAACCATGTTTACTTTACTTAGCATTCACCCTTTTCCTTATACTAGCTCATCAGCAGCAGTTAGAAAAGCAACTGAGGGGTCAAGCCTGATTAACCTGTAATCACAGGCTATGTGTTATGAGGATGACTAAAGCTTCTCTTGACGTTTTGGTGAATTTGCATCTGTGGTTTACCATATATCTTTTCTATCCTCACATGTTGCCATATTTAAGTACGCATTGGCAAAGTAAATAAGCCTAGGTTTAATATGCCAACACATGGCAAACATAATGTGTGTATGCTCATGATTGCTTGCAGTAGCACATTCATGTCAGGCCTGATGCCTTCAGCTTATGCATTTTTAATGAGGAAAAGAACAAGTCTAGTTCAGGATAGAAATGAACTTCGAATGAACTGTATCACAATGGTGTTGTTTTCAGTATCTACTTTCAAACATTGTACAGCCTTTAAAAAATGAAAGCAGATGTGACAAATTCACACAATAAACCTAAAACCCCATTTGGAATAGTGAAAACTCCCCGGCGTCCCCGCACTACCGAACACTTGGGAGCCCCAGTCAAATTGAACGTTAGGACAGCTTCACTGAATCCCCGTTATTTGCAATAGAACGATATATATTTGACAGAAATTTAGTATGCTACTTTGAGTTTATAGAAAGGCGAAGTTCCGCGCACTTTATTCCATAATCTGCTTCAAACGATTCTGTGGCTAACCTGTGGGAATTATATTTTCTTTAACGCACATACGAAAAACTTTGAGTTGGAAATTAACCGTCAGTTTATATTTCTTGCAACACTGTTTGGTGGAGATGGTCCGTGCAAGGCGTAAATATTTCTGTCTGTATGTTTCGTTCTTTGGTACTTGCAGCAACATTTTACTTTTTCTGCGTAAAATGTGCGCGTCTATGGGCTATTCTATTAGGACAGGAGGACATGACCTAAGAAAAGAATACATTTTTAGGTCGAGCCTAGTGGCAGCGCGCCTGTGCTGCTCGATCTGCGTGGCATGCTGAAATAGACTATGCAGTGAAAGCCCTGCCCACTCTCCACCCATATTTTTATTTGGCTTTTGTCACTGTCCTTCGTAAATGCTGGTTTCCAATTCATTATGAGGCTTGTTAGTCCCTCCTTGGTACCGCCTTGTCTCCATTTGTGACCTCTCATAAGGATTGGACCTTTTGCTTGGCTCGTTACACGCTCTGCTTTATCTACTTTGTGGTACAAAAGGGGGTGGTGATGGACGGAGCATCTGAATCAATCAAACACTCACACCCAGTCAAAAGATCTGGGTTTAATCCATCACCGTTCTTTAGCCCACTCTGCCACCCCAGTTCAGACATGGCTATGTGCAAATCAGTCTGACCCTGTGCCTCATGGGAACAGTCCAACCCGAAATGCCAAGCCATGTCTTCCCTGGACCGGAAACAAGCTTCCGAGGACCGGTTTCTGGCATTCCAGCCGTCTTCAGCACGGCTTGCTTGAATCCAGTGGCAAAGTGAGCAAGGGACTCACGTCTGAGCATACCCTGCCACACTTATGGCGGCCAAAAGCGGTACAAAAGGGGGTGGTGATGGACGGAGCATCTGAATCAATCAAACACTCACACCCAGTCAAAAGATCTGGGTTTAATCCATTACCGTTCTTTAGCCCACTCTGCCACCCCAGTTCAGACATGGCTATATGCAAATCAGTCTGACCCTGTGCCTCATAGGAACAGTCCAGCCCGAACTGCCAAGCCATGTCTTCCCTGGACCGGAAACAAGCTTCAGAGGACCGGTTTCTGGCATTCCAGCCGTCTTCAGCACGGCTTGCTTGAATCCAGTGGCAAAGTGAGCAAGGGACTCACGTCTGAGCATACCCTGCCACACTTATGGCGGCCAAAAGCGGTACAAAAGGGGGTGGTGATGGACGGAGCATCTGAATCAATCAAACACTCACACCCAGTCAAAAGATCTGGGTTTAATCCATCACCGTTCTTTAGCCCACTCTGCCACCCCAGTTCAGACATGGCTATATGCAAATCAGTCTGACCCTGTGCCTCATGGGAACAGTCCAGCCAGAACTGCCAAGCCATGTCTTCCCTGGACCGGAAACAAGATTCAGAGGACCGGTTTCTGGCATTCCAGTCGTCTTCAGCCTGGCTTGCTTGAATCCAGTGGCAAAGTGAGCAGGGGACTCACGTCTGAGCATACCCTGCCACACTTATGGCGGCCAAAAGCGGTGCAAAAGGGGGTGGTGATGGACGGAGCATCTGAATCAATCAAACACTCACACCCAGTCAAAAGATCTGGGTTTAATCCATCACCGTTCTTTAGCCCACTCTGCCACCCCAGTTCAGACATGGCTATATGCAAATCAGTCTGACCTTGTGCCTCATAGGAACAGTCCAGCCCGAACTGCCAAGCCATGTCATCCCTGGACCGGAAACAAGCTTCCGAGGACCAGTTTCTGGCATTACAGCCATCTTCAGCCCGGCTAGCTTGAATCCAGTGGCAAAGTGAGCAAGGGACTCACGTCTGAGCATACCCTGCCACAGTTATGGCGGCCAAAACCGGGTGGTGATCTACTGTGCGAGCCCTTTTTTTGTTATTGACACTGATGGGGACAACAGTGGTTACTTTTTTTATTGTATTTGCAATCCCAGCGTGGTGCCCGTTTTAGGGACACCGCGCTCAGTTTAAATTTTATTTTTAGAAGTTTGATGTTGAGTGCAGCTCCCGCTTCAGGGACACCACGCTCTGTTTATTTTTTATTCTTTCAAACTTCAATACTGAGCGTGGCACCCGCTTCAGGGACAATGCACTGTTACAACATGAGGCACACAAGTAGAATTTAGGAGGTCTTCTTCATTAAGTCTTCACACCATCACAGGTTCCAGTCAGCTGGAGTCAGCTGTGGAATGTTAACACATTCTTGCCAGGGCTGTACCAAGGGTGAGGAGCGCGGGGGGGGGGGCGAAGCAAACAAAGTGAGATTACAAGATGCACTTTCTTTTTTTTTAAACTATTATAATAAATGCTATTTGGTTACAAGCACTGAACAAACCATTACATTTTTAAACTGGTGTGAAAGCTTGTCCACTCTCTGTAGCATGCAACCGTACAACCTTCTTCTGTTTCTACACTTGCCTGCCACAGGGCTGCAGCAAGGCTTGAAATGCAGCAAATGGGAAATTCTAAAACACAACTTATGGTTTGAGAACCTCAATTCAATTAAAACCACCTAAACTCACGTATGTTGCCTGGTCTTCTCTAGAAATGATTTTAGGGAGCGATGAGTGCTTCATTAGTCTATGTGCAACTGTGCGTTAACATATTCGAATTAGTTACAGTGGGAGAAGGACTATTAACTGTCCATGTTCTACATCTCTGTGTGATGCACACATTAAGCAATGAAGTTTAATCTTGATTGATATAAACCATTTAATCCATTATATAAATAAATGGGTGCAAACCCTGTGCGTTAAACTGCAACTCACAGGCATTTAAAAGGATACAGACAATCTTCTATTATCTATAGTGTCCCTTCTGGGATTTCCACACCATTGGGATTCACACAATGAACTATCTCAGGATTCTTTACTTTCATTACACCTACTTAGTTTATCATGTACTCGAACTGCTTCCAAGATTTTCTTAGCTTCCGGCACAACCCAGGTTTTTAAAGGACTGCAAATCCCAGTAAGGCCTTCCCTCTACAATGCTATGACTCCCAGCGTGCCTCGTTGCAAAATGGTTACCTGCTGTCAGATCGGAAAACGGTTCCAGCAGGAAGCAAGGGACTTGCTGGGCGCAAATGGACCCCAGCTGGCCCCAGAGCTATAGAGCGAGTTAGAGGAAGCGCTGAGGGGTGACCATCCCAATATACTGTCCTTCATGGCTCCGTGGGAGTTGAGGAAGGCTTTACAACATAGTGGTGAAGAAAGTGAGGAAAGTGGATATGGTGTATGAGTTGAGGGGCTGTTTTGTTCGAGGGCGGTTGATGGACTTTGGTATGGATAAGTGAGAGTGTGACGACCTGGCATGGAGGCAAATTCTTGACTCTGAGGAGGCCACTCTATATTATTAAACTAACTAAATAGATGGCTGACACAAGTGCAAATCAAAATAGAAGTATATACTTTGATTTTTATATTACACAGCAGTATTGTACAACCAATCATGTATTTTCTAAATAGAAAAAATATAGCAAACATGCACACTAAACAAAATTCGATTGCTGATATTACGGCAAGCTGTCATAGGATTTTACTCTCCTATCATGGATGTAAGTAGCACAAACAGTGATTTTTCCATACATTTGAAATCATTGGCAGTGACACTATTAGCTTTTGTTTCTGAAACTGTACTTTTTTTGTTCAGAACTGCCATTCAGAGGAAGGTCTTTGTTGCCCAGTGAAAATAAATAGACATCTATGAATGACTATTTTATATTAAACTTCATTTGCAGTTGTTACATTCACTGTGCTGCTCTGGCAGACAGCCCATCACCCTGTCAATAGGCTCTGTGTTTGGGTGGCAGCAGACTGTCTCTCTATCCCCTCTGAGAGTTCCCTCTTTCATACATAGGGGCCTATTAGCCGCCCGCCATCCCGATGTAAAACGGGACCGCCCGCCATAAGGGCGGCGGTCCCATAGGAGCCATTAGGATGCACCCGCCACACTGGCGGGGGCATCCCACATTTTTAACATTGCGGCGGGTGGTGCTGAAAGACACCGCCACCACTTGAAATCCTTTTCCGCCTGGTCAACTCCTTGACCAGGCGGAAAAGCGGTGGACGGTCTTTCCTTCTGCTGCAGTCCTTCCGCCATAGTAATATAGTAATATGGCGGGGGAATGGGTGGCAGGCGGGGAAGGATGTCAGGCGGATCACCACCACCCGCATGGCGGTGGTCATCCGCCTGACATCCTAATGGGGCCCATAGTGTCCATATCACTGAGCAGCAAGCTTTCTCCACGTTACCAGGAAGTTCCAGCTACTTGCCCTCTGTGTGCCAACCCCCTTCCCCCAAACTCACTGTTCCAACCACTGCCACTGTTTGTGCACCGTGCAATTGTGCAAGTATTTTAGGCCCTCCTCTGTTGTAGATTGTGTCTTTACTCTGAAACGTCTTCCGTGGCAGTGGGGAATCTTGATTTATTCGAAGGGTTTTCTTGTAATAAAAATTAACCATATGAAAATATTGTGGGTCCTCAGCCTTACTAAGGCAAACATTTACAATCATAGTTATGTAAAGGTTTTTAAAAGTTACCACAGTGAAATCATGTGTTTAACAGGAGATGAGGTAGAAAATAGAATAGAGCGATTGAGCATGTGGGATTGAGGAACAGGCGTTTATATGGTTTTCTACCTATTAATTCAATTAGGTGCATATATTTGATAACTGCAGTCTGTTAAAAAACAGTAAAAAGAAGAATGCAAAAAAACTCTACCTAAGAGATTAAATGCGAAGTGCTCAAGGACATAAAGGCATAAACATAATTGTACTGGTCCTGTGCGTTGTTAACTGCAATTCTAGGGGTGGTACAGTGAACCCAAATGGACAGTAGACTATATATGAACAAGAATTTGCAATGCAAGAGGTCTGGCAATTGCGAGATTTTGAGCTACTGACATTGTAAATGGCAATCCTTTTATTTATGTGTTTATAAAACACATAAATAAAAGGGATTGTCATTTACAATACCAATAGGTCTAAGTTTCTAAAATGTGAGACCTATTGTATTGCAAATGCTTGTTTGTGTTTTATAACCTAGTGCTTTCTAAGGTAGGCTTCGAAGCTCTACTTGGAAAATGGATCAGCGGCCTAAAAATGTTGGAAAGGAAATAGGATGTCTTTTAATTTTGAGCTTATGTAGAAAAAAACATTACTCCTACCCTGAAATGGCCAGCTTTCAAGCAGGCTAAATCTCCAGTCAGGCAGCTAGTTTGCACAGAGGAACTTTCCCCTCCCATCCCAAAATGATTCCCCTAGCAATACTTCCACCTTAGCAAGAAAAATGTATTCCAATTATTTATGGTGTACACTGACAGTATTATTCTGATAAAACATCGACCCTCATAATATTGAACTACAGAATTATCGAGTAAACAATTTTGTGTGTACAAAAATATCGACCCACAATACACAAACAAATACCACTAATATCGATTAAAAAAATCGTTTAAATAAATCTCAATGACAAAAATATTGGCAACAAAAATATAGAATACAAAAAATATTGCTAACATTAAATAAACATTTAACAGAAAATGCAATGTATAACGGACGACTACAGAGGAAGAGCGAACCTTTGATAGAGAAGACAAAATGAAAAACAACTGCACCAAAAACTATTCCAAACATCCAGCAGTAAACACAAGCACAAAACTTTGCAACTAATTAAATAAAAAAACTTGTAAAATATTATAACATTGTTTCCTTTATATATAACAGGCTCAACATCACTAAAACTGCAACTAGAAAATTCAAAACAAAGATTTCCGCACACCACAACAATAAAATCCAACACAAAGGACACAGATCACGGCGAAATTAGGGTGTTACAGTCCCCGGAAAACATGCTCTGATGGCGACTCCTGCGACCGCACCTACCGGAGCACAAGCTGTTAAGCTCGTATCCGCGATCCACATGATGATTGTAGTCTGACTCGAAGACCGACTTTATGCTCGGGGGAATGGCGGCCCGCCCGCTATTTTAGACCTGCAGGTTCCATCCCGATGTGAGCAGAGACTCCAACCTACCACCCTTCCACCGAGTCTGCCACCCAGTATAAAGGTGAGCGCGATCAGCGAGGCACCATAGCGAGGAAGCGACGCCCTGCTCAGATTCCACGAGGCGATGAAAGTCCTCGAAAGATATTTAAACACAAATCTCTGAATGCCTGACCTCAAAATGGCGGGGGAACGAATGCACAAAAATAACGAATCTCTCCCTGCAACCTAAGCCTTCACATTACAGGCATTGAACATTGAACAACGTTTATACTCAGGGGGGTGTCTTCCTCCTTCACAGCTACACACACAGAAGGGAGACTACATCTCCATATACACGGCGTGTCACTGCAGTCTATTGCTGTGCTGGATATCAAGATGGCGCTCTACTTATTGAAATCAATCAGCCCCAGGCGCGAAAACGGGCATGGGTATGCCACAAACCCACAAACCCACCATTGAGTCGCCAAGATCTCAGAGCCAAAACAGGGGCAAAACTAATGGCTGCTCAGTTTTGAATCTACACTCACAGCGTCCATGCAGCTCTTCGCCATTTACAAACTCCAGCCTGGGACTTCTTATGAGTAGCCAGACAACCATTTCGAGTGCCACATAGCCCAGGAGCATGTTTATATGATCATTGAAGTCCAGCCTGCACCAGTATTTCAGCGACCCTGTCCCCTTGACACTAAGCATTGGTACCAGTGTCCAACTACAAAACAGGAACTCACTGAACAGCGACCCTGCCCCCTTGACACTAAGCGTTGGTACCAGTGTCCAACTACAAAACAGGAACTCACTGAACATTGGATGCTGTGAAAAGTGATGCTGCCAGAAGAGAACTCCCAGCCGTTGAATACAACTCCGATTCAGCAGACGGGTGTGGCTAGCCTTGTACCTCTCTACCTTCTATCGATTGTGCACCACACAAACACCGAAAATGGCGGATAGAGACTCCAAGATCACTAAGAAGGTGCGACCAGAAACTTCCATCTCAGACTCACCTATTAAGAACAGGGGTGACGTTGCTAGCACTCTAGACATGATTCTGAAGAAGTTGGCGAACGTGCATGACCTAGCCAAATCAACGAAAAGTAACACCGACGCGATGCAACTTGAACCACGATCAGGGCTGACATGAACTCCTTAACTCTCCGCCTCGACGAAGCAGAGCAAAGAATTAGCGACGTTGAAGACAAGTCCTCAAAAGGCGCTAAAATTACTCAGCATCTCCAAACAGCCACCAACGATCTCAGACGCCAAACCTCAGAATTGGAAGATCGCAACAGGAGGGGAAATGTGCAAATCTTCGGGGTCCCAGAAAATGCAAAAAAAGACGCTGACTCGTGTATATCATTTCTGGAAGCATGGATTCCATCTATTACGGGGATACAGTTCCAACATGGATTGGAGCTTTACAGAGCTCATAGAGTGCCAACCTTCCCACACCGCACGGCGAGAGGCCCTCCACCTCTCATATGCAAACCACTTAGGTTCCAACACACGGAAGCCATCCTAAGGTATGCTAGAAAGAACCACAACATCATCTTGTAAGGTAACCGAATCACATTTACCCAGGATTACTCCAGAGAAACGGTGGAAATACGGAAAGGTTTCCTATCACTTCGAAAGAAACTACGGGTGAAAGATATTCAGTTCTCTTTCACAGGCCCGGCGAAATTCAAGATTTCAGACCATGGTCGTTCTCATCTCTTCACTAACCCGCATGACTTATCATGCTACCTAAGTGACAAACCACAACAAGAAATGGACACGTCTGGGGGCCAATCTAATAAAAGGAAAACTGATGCCCAGGAAAAAGGCAGTTAGTTCTACCTCTAGCTCCCATCATCCGCGATCTTCTTGACAGGTATGTCTAACTGCTGAGATGTGAAATACGAATACAGTCGGACTGCTTTTCCAGTTTTAACGTACTGACCTAAGTCTCTCACTGACTCTCAGAGGCTAGACTCACTGACTCTCAGAGGCTAGACTCAGCCTCAATGATCGTACTCTGTAATACGGTCTGAGACTATCTTTCACCTCACCTGGTCTACCCCCAAGTTATAAGTTATAAGTCTATTGACCTGCACCGCTTATGGGAGGGTTCCAGCACAACTTGTAATGCTCAACTGACTCGTGCTTCTCACTAGCTATCAGTTCATGAGAGTTCTGGTGAGCATTAGCTTCCACTGATAATTTGCTGTGAGGTCAATTACTACTAGGTTGCTTCACGTATCCTACGCTATATTGTTTGCATATAGACATACGCTATACTGTTTGTATATAAAAGACTCTTCCTTCCGCAAGATGCCTAATTCCCATTCGGTAGACTCCGAAGGTAGACTGAGTATTGCACACCTATAAAGGGACGAGGACCATATTTATGTGGCAAATATTTATGGCCCTAATACAGACTAAGCATGGGCGAATTTTGCGAATCTCGCGTTCGCGAATTTTGCGGATTTGCGAACTCGCAATCCGCAAAATCCGCGAATTCTCGCGAATTTGCGGATTTTTTTTGTGTTCGCGCGGGTTTCTGCCAGTTCGCGAGGGTTTTGTACAATTTCGCAAACGCGAACTTACCTGTCGGGTCGCAAGTTTTGCGAACTTGTTGTTTCTGCGTGTCCAGCCTGTTTGGGACACTCTTCTTCATCACTGCCACTCTCTGTCACCACTGCCACTCTCTGACTACTCATGCCACCCTCTGGCCCACCCATGCCACCCTCTGTTTCATCACCGCACCCTCTGGTTGTCCAGTGTACATTATTTTCGGCAAAGCAAAGCACACCTTCCCTGCCTCAAGTGACCTGAATTAATTTGGGGCTGATTAATGTGTCACAGAATATTTTTTTGCTGGCACCTGCTTCCTTTGTGCTTTCTGATTAGCGATCTTTTGCACTTGCTAAGTGCTTTCATTGTTGCAAAATTAGTTACAACACCTGCCCTGCCCCAACTGACAATAATGAATTAGGGGCTGATTAATGTGTCACTGGATTTGAACTTCCAGCCTGGCTCCTGCTTGTCTGCCTTAGCTGTAATTCAGGACCTTTGTGTAACTATTCTAAGGGTCAGAGCAGGGTCACATAATAGTTGCAAGTAGGCAACTGAACTCTGGAGGGGCCCCTCAGGAAGCACTACAAGAAATGGCTATTAATGATGAGCTTGAACTTTTGAACCTGGTAAGTAGTTTCAGTTTTGCTAAAATCGTATTTCTGCAATTTAGCGCTTATTCCCGGGGCGCGAAGTTGAACTGGGAAGCCGCGAACTCACGCGAACAGTGCGAGCAAGTCATAAAATCCGCTGCTCGCGGATTTGCGGATTTTGCGGGAAATTCACGAATCTCGCGGATTGCGAATTTACCGGAAATCCGCAAAATCCGCGAGCGGAACGGATTTTCCGCCCATGCTTACTACAGACCTCTCTGAATTCTGGGAATATGTATCAAAAGAACTTGAAAATATTCTGCAAAATGAGCTCCTAGTGGTTGGGGGAGATCTTAACCTACCACTAGATCCCTTGTTAGACAGGCATTCCAAGAGTACATACCACCCCCCATGCGCACATGAGGCACTAAAACGAATGTGTGCTAAATTCCACCTACATGACTCGTGGCACCTCCAACATCCGGATGGTCGTGACTATACTTTCTATTACCCTCCTCACAATTCTTATTCAGGCATAGATAATCTATGGATATCTGGCTCACATACACACCTCATTGACAAAACTGATATAGCCCCCAAACTGGTGTCGGACCATGCAGGTATCCATATGAAATTGAAAGGTTCACATTCACTTATCCCCCCAGGCGATGGCGCTTCAACGATGAGATATTGTCGGTGCCAGAGAACAAGAAAAGCATAGAACAATGCATATGAGAATACTTCCAGATAAACTCGCAGCCAGAAACAGATCCCGCCTTAGTATGGGACGCGTTTAAGGCCACATTAAGGGGTACGCTGATAGGTATCAGAGTTCGTATGAATAAAGAATTACGTTTTGAACTGGAATCTTTAGAGAAAACAATCAAGCAGCTAGAGATGCAACACTACTGCGATCTGAACAATAAAGCTACCATCGACCGATTGACTAACTTGAAATATAAATACAACGCCATTCTTAGTAAAAGGGCAGGAGTTTGGATGATTAAATTCAAGGCCTTAAGGCTATGTGAGGGTAACAAAGCAGGGAAACTCCTTGCTTCCTACCTTAAACACAAAAGGAAGCAATTCCAGATAACATCTATTAGCGACCAGTCCAATAACACCAAAAACAAACAGAAAGACATTCTCCACACATTCCAGTGCTTTTACGAGGATCTTTATAAGAATATTTACCAACTCAACATTGATGAATGTAATAATTATCTAAACTCAATTCAACTCCCACGTTTATCCGACCCTGACAAAGACAAACTAGGGGCCCCACTGACTATAACAGAAATTTCTACAGCCATTAAAACACTGAAGAACAATAAAGCTCCGGGGCCTGACAGCTTCACGGCCAAGTTTTATAAGACCTTTGAGGAACAACTTAATCCACGACTATTCAAATTGTTCCAATCCTTCTCACTATCAAACAGAATTGCCACCACAATGAGTGAAGCAACAATAATAGTGATACCTAAAGATGGGAAGGACCCTTTACTTCCTAAAAATTATGGGCCGATATCCCTCATAAATTTGGACTGCAAGATTTATGCGAAGGCTCTAGCATGCAGACTAAACGCTGTCTTACCGTCCTTAATAAATAACTCACAGGTGGGGTTCCTGAAACACCGCCTTTCAAACGACAATACGAGACTCCTATGCCATGTGCTGGAGAAGTTGAAAATCTCAAATGCCCCCGCAGTAGGAATCACCCTAGACGCGGAGAAGGCGTTTGATAGGGTGTCGTGTCCCTTTCTCCGTCAATGCATGCACATATTCAACATGGGTGATGCTTTTATTGATATGGTCATGTCATTATACGCCTCCCCTTCGGCTAGGATTGTCATTAACAGTTCGCTATCAGAACCATTCCTTCTTGAACAAGGAACTAGACAGGGTTGCCCCTTATCTCCCGCTCTATTCCTTCTGGCGTTGGAACCTCTCCTCCGCGACATACAACAGAACGTAGACATTAGTGGCATCACCTTCGGCGATAAAAGTGTAAAAATCGCTGCTTACGCGGACGATATTCTGATAGTTACTGAGAACCCTGATACCTCTTTAGCCGCACTGATGAATTCTATAGAATCCTACTCTAAACATTCAGGCTACAAACTGAATCACGATAAATCTGAAGTAAAACCCCTCAACATATTCACTAATAAGGAATCTTTAGGCACGTCAGGTTTAGTCTGGCAAAACAATTACATCAAATATCTAGGTATAGAATTTGGAAGCTCCATTATAGAGACCCTACAGCATAATAAAAAAATCACTCTAAAAAAATAAAAACTCACCTAGATGGCTGGTCACCCCGCTTCATCACTTGGTGGGGCAGGCTAGAGTCCATCAAGATGATGATTACACCGCTAGTAAATTACCTAATCACCATGCTCCCCTTGATGGTGTCCCAAGAGTTTCATAATAGATTAGATAAAATTATTAACAATTTCATCTGGAAAGGAAAAATTACATATCAGCCTGCAAAAACTGAGATTAGATAAATTCATTGGCGGAGTCAATCTTCCAGACTCTAAGGGATATCAAATAGCCTTTTTAGCGAAACAAGGATCCTATTGGTTGTCCCCCCCAGTGGACTATTCACTGGTGTGCCTAGACATCGAAAAAGCGCTCCTGGAAGGCATTCCTCCCATCTCGATCCTATCAATGAAGGCGAATCAGCTCCCATGTTCTAAACCCATATTTACCAACACCAAAATAGCTTTACTCTGAGTAGATAAACTGTTAGACTCATTGATAAGAAAATCTAGATGGGAAGCGATTTGGAAAAACCCCTCAATCACTTACAAAGGTAAACCCCTATTCAACCCAGCCTGGATTAATGGCTACCCTCTGCCCTTTACAAAAATCCAATCAAACTTTGGGATCGATAAATCCGACTTTTACATATTCCTTAACGTTAAAACAGCCATTACAAAAGCGGAATTGACATCCAAACAACCGGCTCTTCCATCACTCCTCTCCTCCCTAAATAAAATTGGTCACCAGGTCTCGAGGCCTACAAATTACTGAGCCTGCAGTCATCTGCATTAAATACCAAAACAACGCAGTTCTGGTCGTCAAGCGCTTCCTTCTCTATCTCAGAGCTGGAGTGGTCCACGGCGTGGAGATCTTGCACGAGCCATAAAATAAGCCCTACATTATCACAAGCCAAGTTCTGGCTCATGCATAAAGTCTTCTGGACGCCGGCTCGCCTATACGCACACAAACTCCGCCCTGACGCATTTTGCTGGAACTGCAAGCGTGCAGAAGGAGATCTGGACCACCTCATCCTCCAATGCGACTGCGTCTCAACGTTTTGAGATAAGGTATTTGACTTTATTCACAAAGTATTTAATATCAAACCTGCCAAAGAACTTCCCTATCTTGTTTTCGGCTTTACAAGGGAAACCCAAATCCCAGAAATAGACAGGGCCCTCCTAGACCTCCTCCTCACGGCGGCTGTGAAGGTCATTTTAAACAATTGGAAAGACATCAAAAAGGCAAGTTATGCCTGCTGGCTAAACTGGGTGATTAACCTCCGAGGAGCAGACAACATCACTCTACAAAACACACCAGGGCGACCCTCACAAAGGAAACTTTGGAACTCACTGGATATCTACTTTAAAACCCATAAACCTCCATGAACCATCATGCTCCTCATACTTTCCCACAGCTTCCGGGTGCCGATCATACTTTACAATAGCTTAATTAGCTCGTTACCCATAACCTGAACTGCTATGCCGCATCGTGGTGTCCCATCTAAAATCTTACATCTTCATCTTGCATCTTACCTCTTACCTCTATCCTTTGCTCTCTATTTTCTACTCTCTTCTTCTTCCTCCTATCTCTAGCTCTATCCTTTCCACTTCCTGTTGATCTCTATCCTCTCAGGAGCCGTGCCCAGAAAGGCTTCATGGTTGATTGTCACATTACCCTCGAGATCATCCCGAACGACATGAGCACCATCTGGGGACATAATGCCATACCTTTCTCTGCTGAATTCACGTCATATGCTCTTTATTTGAATTATGTATAATTACAAGCACTGGTTAGATGTACATAGCAATTTCTGATGTGTAGGCTATAAAACCCTGAAATTTCCAATAAAAACTTTTTAAAAAAAACAAAAAAACTAACATAAATTATTTAAAAGAACTAAACTGAATAAAATAGCAAAACATAGCTAACAAATGTTCTTTTATTATTAACAGCTTTTACAAAAATCAACAAAACCAGGACACCTACCAAGGTGCCCATTAGGATGTAGGATGTAGGCCGGATCGCACCGCCCGCATTGCAGTGGCGATCCGCCCTACATCGTAGCCCGCCCGCCACCCATTTCCCCCTGCCATATTAGTATGGCGGGGGACCGTGGCAGACGGGAAGACCGTCTGCCGCTGTTATGCCCGGTCGACAAGTAGACCGGGCGGAAAAGGGTTGATATGAATGTCACATCGTGTCGAAAGCGGCCGACAAATCAAGGAGCACCAAGGCCTGATGGATGTCCCTGTCCACGTTCGACCTTAGAGTATCTTGGACTGCTAGAATCACGGTCTCTGTGGAATGGCAAGGACGAAAGCCTGCCTGATTCGGCTCCAAGTACACAGAACTTTCAATAAAGTTCGACAGGTAGCTAGAGACATGGGCCTCCAAGATTTCGGACAGGAACGGCAAGAGGGAAATAGGCCTATAGTTGGTCAGGTCCTGCAGGTCTGCGCCTGGTTTCTTTAATAGGGGAATGAGCAAGGCGTTCTTAAAGCTGCTGGGCACCTTGTCTTGCAGGAGTGACTGGTGGCGGTGTCTGCTAGACACCGCCATCCATAACAGGATGCAGGCGGGAGGGAGCCTTTCCGTGGCGGCGTTGCCGCCAGGGAAAGGCATGTGGTATTTAAGTTTGGGGGCCCTTTGCGGGCCCCCAGGATGTTGGGGATTGGGGGGGCACATGGGGGCGCCCCCTTCTTATACATGCACAACATGGCAGGCAACGCATAGTGCCTCCCACGTTGTGCATGCACATGCACAACATGCATTTCTGGCATTGCGGCGGGGGTGCTGAAAGCACTGCCCGCCGCAATGTTAAAAATGCAGAATGCGCCCACCAGTGTGGAGAGCGCATCCTAATTTCACTCATGGGACCCCTGCATATATGGCGTGTGGTCCCTTTTACCATGAGGATGGCGGGCGGACTTTCCTAATGATGCCCCAAGTACACTACATCAACTAAAAAGAGAAAGTATATTTATTTAATTATAAATAAATAAAATAAAACACTTAGGGGTCTATTAGGAAGGCGGACAGTGGCAACCGCCGGATCAGCAGTGGCCATCCGCCCGTGATCGAAACCCAGAAAACCGCCGGTCCGATTAGCATCGTAGTCGTGACCGGGAGGTGTGATTTTACGCCTGCCACTTTTCTGCCGATTGCAGTCCGCCTGCTTGCCTAGCGGGCGGAGCTGGACTGCTACAATTATGGTGGATCAGGGCCAAGCACCGCCAACACGATTATGATGCCGGCGGTAGCCAGCCTTTCCTCTGCGGTGGAACCGCCATGGAAAGGCATGCAGAGAATGTCTCCGGGGGCCCATTGTGGCACCCCAATGTGCTGGGGGGTGTGGGTGCACTGAGGAGTACCACATGTCGCTGTACCAGATGGCAGGACCTGTGCAGTGCCTGTCACACAGTGTAGGGAGATGCAGGACATGCTCCTTTTAACATCGCAGCGTTGCTGCTGGCAGTAGCAACCGCCGCAATGTCAATCGCCAGAATCCAACCACCGCAGGCGGATTTCAACTGTGGAGCATCCTAATTGGACCGGCGGTTATGCCGGGGTCCTTGCGGGCGGTCTTTTCCCGCTACCAAGGAGGTCAGGGAGGTTTTCTGACCTCCATCCTAATAGACCCATTAGGGTCTTTTAGAGGGTACCATGGGTACCTCCAGTGCACACACACCCCCCAACATATTGGGGGCCTGCAATAGGCCCCCGGAGCCATTCCCTGCATGCCTTTTCATGGCGGTTCCACCGCAGCGGAAAGGCCGGTTACCACCGGCATCCTAATCGTGCCGACAGTGCTTGGCCCTGATCCACCACAATTGTAGCCATCCAGCTCCGCCCATCAGACAAGCGAGCAGACTGCAACCCGCAGAAAAGTGGCGGGCGGAAAACGACACCGCTGTGGTCACGACCGCAATGCTAAACGGACCGACGATTTTCCGGTTTTCGATCGCAGGCGGATGGCCGCCATCCTAATAGACACCTTAATAATATAAATAATCTAAATAACTAAAATTATAATGTAATGTTTTATTCATCACAGGTTATAATTCACTACAAATTCACCCAAAAACCCCAAAATAAACAGTACGTTTAAAAAAAAAGCAAAATCAAGATTTTTGAAAATTATAATACAAAGTAATTATATAAAATAAAAAACAACCTAAATATATAAAAAAACAATATATTCAATAAAAAAGAAATCATTAGTAACAAATACTTTTCTCTTCCCAGATTCTACAAAATTCAACAACAAACAACATCAACTAGACAAGCTTCACCAACTGCTTTCAGTAAGTATTTTCATTTGTTCAATAAAATAAATAGACTAAAAAAGTGAAACAAAGAAATAAACTAAAACTATAACCTTTTATTTTATGTTTCACAGATTACACTTAAATAAAAGTCCACCTTAAAAGAACAAAGCAAAAATTAAGTTTGAAAACAGAGACAAAAGCCACATTACAGAAAAAGATAAAATTAAGTAAGTATATAAATTAACCAACAAAATACAACAAACTAATTAACAAAATTAAAATAAATTAAAAAGCAATTGAACTAACAAATATGTTTTGCTTGCCAGCTTCTATAAATCACAACCTACAACAAAATCATTGAAAAAAACATCGGTGAAAATTTGTACGTTTTTTATTCTCAACTAAATAAAAATAGAAGATAAATAAATAAAATAACACAATAAAATGTAACACTTTATTAATAATAACATTTTGCTTTTAACCCCTTCGCTGCGGCGGGAATTCCGCCGCAGCGCTAAGGGGGCGGGGGGGCGGGGGGGCCGAGCGGCGCTCGCATGCTCGTGACGGAGCGGCTCCGTCACGAGCCGCGGTTGAGCTGTGCTTATGACAGAGCGGTTCCGTCATGGCCCCGCCCGCTCAATGGAACGTCCAGCACAGACGTGGAATTTGCGCCGCGAAGGCGCACCAAGCGGGCCATGACGGAACCGCTCCGACATGAGCACAGCTCAACCGAGGCTCATGACGGAGCGGCACCGTCATGAGCATAGAAGGGGTTAAACCAACAGGAAAAAAAACAAGTGGATAAACATCAACAATCGTAAGAAAATCCATCAAGAAAATAAAATCAAAATACATGTAAGTTTTTTCAAAAATATTAATTATACAAAATGTTTATTGTTCATAATCTTTTAAATAATAAATATATATATATATATATATACATATGATAACAGATTAACCAAAAAAGGGCAGAGGCAGTAAAATTCATTACTTCAACAAAAAAGGAAAACACTTCTCTGCTACATTGGATATACCTATACACATGAAAAAAAGAGTGGAAACAAAACACATTGGAAATGGAGTAAAAATTATTTCAACTCTTGTTATGGTAGAGCCACTACAATAGAAATCAATGTATTAAATGTCAAAGAACATATACATCCCCCCAATGTAACTGGAATTGAAGTTAGAGATGCTCTCGAGACAATAAGAGCAGCAGGAACCCAAATACTTAAATATGTGCTCACTAGGGTAACTGAACATGTTACAGGTCAACTACCATCTATTCCCACTCTGTAGAGATTCATTTCCCGAACTAAAAGAGCTACAGCTCAAACACCACCCAACCCTCATTATTTGCTGTAATACAAATATTACCTAAATATACCATCACTCACAAAGATGAAAAATTCCTTTTCCATGATAAAAGTCATGAAAAAGAATTCTCATGTTTGCAACAAATAATAACTTACAAAAACTTAAAAGCAGTGAAACGTGGATGATAGATGGCACATTCAAAGCTTGCCCCAAGCCTTTTTTATCAATTATACACAAATGATAACGAATATGAAGATATTGACATACCCATCATATACAAACTACTCCCTAATAAACAGAACAGAACATACATAGAGCTCCTAACAATATTAAAACAAAACACAGACAACTACTTTCTGCAAAAAATCATCATTGATTTTGAACAATCAATGTTTCAATCAATTGTATAATTATACCCACACACTGCAATACAAGGTTGCTACTACCACTTTAATCAAAGTATCTGGAGGCACCTACAAAAATCTACTTTAAGTATAGATTACGCAACCATAGCAACTTTGCATTCCAAATAATAAAAAAAAACAATAATAGCCCTGGCCTGTGTACCAACAACTGAAGTAGCAAACCAATACAACCTACTCCTTGAAAGCCCCTTCTAGCAGGCAAATTAAACTGAACTAACTCCCTTCCTAGACTACTTCGAAGATACTTGGGTGGGAAGGTTACATAGGTCAGGGCACCGAAAGCAACACAAATTCCAAACACCTTAGTGGAACGTATATGACAGTACTCTAGCACTAAAAGCAAAAACAAATAATGCAGTGGAAGGATGGCACAATGCATTCCAAGCCACAATAGGAAGAGGACAATCAACCTTACATAAACTTATATAAGCTAATAAAAAAGAACAAAGCTATTAAGAGTTCAGACTAGAGCAATCCCTAACAAAAATCGGCCCTAAATTAAGTTAACATGAAACTAGACTATTATCAAACACCAAAGGTCTAGAATAATTAGACATGATAGCTAAATCTATACTGTAAAAAACAACAACAATGCTAAATACCATAAACATTTAATACTTCAAAATATTTAAACAACATCATTCTACACTTTTTTAAAATGATAAATTATAGCCATGTCACGCACATTTTAAAAATAACACAAATATATATGACAATTCATAAATAATAATTTAAAAAAATACAAATGTATCACTGTAACAAAAAACATTTTCCACCCATAATGATTAAAGATAACTTAGGCCCCCATTACGATGGAAGGCGGACGACCGTAGCGGAAAAGGGGACTGCCCGCCAGAATTGCGGCAGTCCCGCAAGGTCAATTAGGATGCGCCCGCCACTGGTGGGTGCATTCTGGACTTTAACATTGTGGCGAGCGGTGCTGAAGCAGCCACTGCCACAATGTTAAATAGTCATGTTGTGCATAGCCATGCACAATGTGACACCCACATTGTGTATGGCTATGAAGAGGGGTACCATATGTACCCCCCCAGTGAAGCCCCCCACCCCTCGAGGGGCCCATAATGGGCCCCAAAGCAATTTCCCTTAAAATTGCTCATCATAATATGGATAGCGGTACCCATATTATCCCCCAGATCTGCACGGCAGGCAATCGTAATGCATAACAGAGGCGGACGGTCTTTCTGTCCGCCGCGGTACCCCCGCCATACTAATATGGCGGGGTAAATCAGGCACAGATGGCGGGCAGATCGCCACCGCCGGGCGATGGCGATCTGCCAGCCATCATAATGGGGTCCTTAGTTATGTAGCATTAGACGATCCGGGAATTCCAATAAATCCATAGAAGATAAAGCAAAAAACTAATCCATTTGAAAAGGGAACCACAAAAAGATTTAAAGATACAACTGTAGAAAAAATGATCCAACAACGCAACCCTCTCAATCACAAAACCCTCAAGAACCCGAAAATGAGTGTAAAAAAAAGCATAGCTTTTAAAAAAACTCTTTAACAAACCTGAAAAATGAAATGAAATGTTAAAACTCTTGTTTTAAATAAACAAAATACATTTTCCTTTTTTGTGAAAAAATAAAATGAGGATTGGCACCACCATCCATTCACAATCGAGAAAACCTGTAAAAAAATATTAAACAACACCCACCCACGATAACACGTACAAACCCACAAACATTAACATTAACAATACGCATAAAATAACTCAATTAAACAACAAATAACTAACACTACATAACACTTTACTCTAATCCAACACTACAGCAAACACATAAAATACTAAACTATCAAAACAATACCTAACTACACTAAAAATAAACCAACATGGCTCTCACAAACCTAACTAAACTACTACTAACTCGCTCCTACCGTAAACCTACCTTAAAAGTTCATGAAAACGAACTTACCTTTAGCGACGAAACACAGCTCCCAACCATGAGTTTCCGTCTTCCAAAATGACCTAATAAAATGAATATTTTGATATTTTGTTCAAGTAAAAAAATTACAAAATATATATTAAATATTATATTATCAAAAAACAAAAATAATTATATTTAATATATATTAAAATGTATGTTTATTTCATGTTCTGTAAATCTATCAAAAATATTAAAATGCATATTGCAAAAATATATGTGCAAATACGTATTTGTAAGTTATATAATATATTAGATATTATTTAAAAAAATAATTGCTAATATACTAAATAATGAAATATACAAAAAATAGGTAAAACATATTTTATAATTGTAATAAAAATAAAATTATATAAATACATTAAAACATTTTTAAAACATAAATACAAATGTTGACTTTTTCTCATAAAAATATTTAACAAGGAAAGTAAAATTGTTTCAAATAAATAAACTATCAACATATTTACTTTACCATTACATGACTATACTTAAAAAAGTACACTTTTTGAATTATATTTTAAAAAATATGAATGTTAAAAATATTATAAATTTTCTACTTCTACACTAAAAATGGATGTTTAAAAAACATTGTTAATTTTACAATTCTATATTCTAAATGTATGTTTAAAAATACTGTTAATTTTCCAACTCTACATGAAAAATGGATGTTAAAAATATTTCATACATTGTAATAAATCTTGAAAAACATCCAAATACCTGGATAATGTTTTTAATATTGTGAAAAAATGTATAACAAATGCAAAAGAAAACTAAAAAACTGTAAAATAAAACAAATGTGTAACCAATAAAAATATTTACAAGAACAACTAACATACATCTCCTTTCTTTTTTAAATGTACATGCAAAATATTTTTTAACATCACTTTTCTATCACCCATGACCCCACTGACACTCACTCAAATTCACTCACATAGCACCCACAATTAAAAAGGTGCTCCAGCGTAGTCGCTTGTTGCAGCACTACCCCGTCCGGCAGCCGGGCGGGAAGACCCCGATGATGAAGCATGACACAAAGGGCCCTTTTGGTGTGAGGGGTATTTTAACAAAGTGTGTGTACTCCAAAGTCAACAGGATACACACTAACACTCTTCGAGGTGGACCCTTTTGATTACAGTTACTTTCGCAAGAGGAGGACGTGCCCACCTCGGTGCCACGCATTACCACCTCTTCCTCCCCCCTCTGATTTCCCTAGATCCCCTAAATTCAAAACAAAAAAAACCCAAGGAAAGTGCTGGAGAATAAAATATAATAAATAACTCTTACAACTTCAAATTTATAATCAATAAAATATTTTTTTAATCAAATCTATATAATACATTATTACATTAAAAAATGATTAATGTTTTTCTACAAATAACTTTTTTGTAAATAAGGTAAAAAAAATATAAATTTAAAATGCTCCGTTTTATTTTTTTAATTTTCAATTTCTAATTTCAATTGAAAAAACATTAAAAAAACTACTCCCTACCCTTATCTCCTATAAAATCAACATCACATTACTACATTCGCTCAAAAAATTCTGAAGATTTTTGAACATTTACAAATAGTATTTTCAAATTATTCCTCACCCTAATTCACTATAAATACAACAACCCGCCACAAAACTTTACAGATTTTTTTTAAATTCTATTTTGATTAAAATAAAATAAATACTCCACATACTTATCCCCTATAAATACAACATCCCACAAATAAATATTTGAAATATTTAAAAAATATTTTAAATTGTTTTAAATAACTCCCCACCCTTATCCCTCCTAAACCCAATATCTCACTCCTAAAACTTTACAATTTTTTTTATATTTACATTTCATATCACCTTAAAAAACTATTTAAATGTTAATCCTACATTTTTAAATTAATTCCCACCCTTATCCCATATAAACACAACATCCCCTTCCTAAAATGTAACAAATATTTTACAAATATTTAAATTTTAATACTACATTTTTAAATTACTTCCCACCTATATCCCCTATAAACCCAACATCTTGCTTTAAAACTTAATTACAAAACTATAAACATTTTAACATATCATTTTTAATCTATAAAACATAACTAATAATAAAATAATAATTATAAAATAATGACATTAAAGGAACAAAATCGATATCATTTACAACATTATTTTTTACATTGAAATTTACAAAATCAATATTTTTGCATGATATAAAATTCGATATTTTTATAAATGAAAAAACGTACCTTGATATTTTACGCCATCAATATTCCTGACTCGATATTAATGCAATTTGATATTTCAATGTCGATATTCTGTCTCTGCACTAATGAACGAGCAATGAAACGTGAAGTCCTCTCATGGCTTTAAATGTAACTGCAGTCTTGTTCCCCACATTGAAATTTATTCAGTACAAGTGATAGCTAAGCAAGACATTATGAAACCTCAGTTCTTTGACACATTTTTACTGTCCTTTCTGCTATAACTGCACCTCCATATAATACTTAGAGCCACCATGGGTACTCCCATCGAGAGCCTCCAACCGCTTGCTCCCAGCAGTATCCTTCCTAACAGCTCAGTCAAGAGGTTGGATTCTGAACTGACCATCTCCTCTTGGAATGCTGCTGGGTTAAAGACAACTCTTTCATCCAAATCAGCAGTGGAATATCTGAGTAAAAGTGACATTATCTGTTTTCAAGAGACATGTAGGTCTATTTGGTTGGCGGGCAGATCGCCCCTGCCATTCACGCCTGAATGATCTCTGCCATATTAGGATGGCTGGGAGGTCCGTGGCGGACGGGAAGACCGTCTGCCAATTTTCCTTCAATCGACGAGTCGACCGGGCGGAAAAGGGGCTTAATAAGGTGGTGGTGTATGCAAGACACCGCCTTCCATATTAACATGCCTTTCCATGGCTGCATTGCCGCCATGGAGAGGCATGCAGTTTTCGCTGTTGGGGGCCCGTAGCAGGCCCCCAGGATGTGGGGGGTGGGCGATGCACATGGGGGTACCTATGGTACCCCCTGCGTTGTCATGGACAAAGTGGCAGGCACCGTGCGGTGCCTGTCACCTTGTGCATGCCAATGCACAACATGCTTTCCCAGCATTGTGGCGGGCAGTGTTGTGAACACCGCCTGCCACAGTGCAGGGAATGGGGGATGCCACCGCCACGGTGGTGGTGGCATCCTGATTGCAGGTGCGGGACCACCGCACCCCTGGCCGACGGTCCCCCATAGCGTTCCAGAGGCCATCGTAATAGACCCCCTGGTCTCTGTTTCCATCTACTCTATATGGCTACTATGAACTTTTTCAATCAGCATCCCAGCCTAACTTCTATGGAAGACCTTCTGGGGACCTCTCCATTTTCATCAAACATAGGTGCAAGATCGCAGCTACCGCCTCTATCGGACATCAATGGCAGTGGCAAATTGTACTAATCACCTTTCAACTTCTACCAGGGCCCTCCCTTTGCTCTTAATCAACTGTTACCATAACACAGCAAAAACATCAAAGTCACTGGCAACAGCCCTTTTTGTCAAACATCTGAAAGGGCTTTTACTGGAGGTCGCTTCTGCATAAGTTTTGTTATTAGGCGATTTTAACATCAGAGAACTGGGATCCACCGCTCATTTAGTCAACAAAACCAAAGAGCAAGAAGTCATGATCACTTTTTTAACAAATTACAATTTACAATCTGCGAAGCAAATTGTATTGGAACAGGATCCTGATGCTCATCTGTCTCTAACATTTAAGAATCTCTTAACCATTGACTAAATTTTCTTATCTCCATCTCTGGAAAGTAAGTTAGTCATGATGGAGATCCCCACTCGAACAGAGAGTGACCATATCCCTCTGACTGTAACAATGGACCTGCAAGTTCCTGTTGCTGCCAAAAAAACTTAAGTGGGGCATTCAACGCAGATCGAACTCCAGACTCTAGTCAGATGAATCAAACGGGACTCTTCAGGTGCCGATAAGGTGGGCACATGGCTCATGGGAATAACTTCAAATTTCACTCACTACCCTCTCAGAGACTATCATCATTGGTGGGACAATGCTATTGTTAAATTACAAGACCTTCTAGTAGGCCCTGAAGTTTATCACAGACTCTCCAGGCCTCGCCCGCAGTGGATTTTCGATCTGGTCTTAGTCACCCACAGAAGAGCACTAAGGAGGGCTGTGCGCCTGCATAAATCAAAAGGTACATAGTTTTCTGGTAATAATATGGCCTTACTACGCAAAACCTTTCGAAAATCAACAGGGGAAGCTAAGAAACAAAAAGAACTGGCAAAAAATATTTGCCCTGTTAAAGGAACAAAACCTGACCCACTTTTGGGTTCATATAAACAAACTTTGTTCCTCCAACAAGAGCAGGGGGTTCGTGAAGAAGTCTGATCCCAGTATGTGATTCAACAATACTGTTGTGATACCCGGATCTCGCGGAGGTCGAAATTAGAGATCCTGCCCATACTACGTGGCTAGAAACCCATGAGTTGACTACCCCGGCCGAGGTCTGCAAGTGTCTGAAATCCATGAAAAATGATGGCGCTCCTGGGCCCAATGGCCTTCCATCTGCTGTATTCAAATGTGCACTGGAAGATTGGGCTAAGCTATTAGTTCTCAAATATAACAACGTGTTTACTACCCATCGGTTACCAGACTCATGGAAAGGCTCGATCTTATCCCCAATTTTCAAGAAAGGAGATCCCTCCCTTCCAGCTAATTACCGACTCATTGACCTATTAGATCTTGAGGCAAAGGTATATGCTTGGCGTATTCTTAGGTCGCTAGAAAAATAGGTGGTGGAAAATAAGATTTTAGCATACTTTAAAACCGGGTTCCAAACTTCGACCTCCAAAATAGACAACATCACTGCCCTAGCCATACTGGGTCAACAAGCAGCGCAAAAAAATCAGCTCCCTTAACAAAGTGTCCTGTAACACTTTATGGAGGAAATTAGACAAGTGGGGGATTTCAAAAAGTCTGCTTGGAGCCCTTTTCTCCTTGCATAAGAACACAGGGGTACGAGTCAGAGCTGGCCCAGCGACAGTCTCTGCAAAAATTCCAACTTCAGATGGCCTAAAGTAAGGATGTGTTCTTGCTCCCCTCCTGTTCAACCTTTAAACCGCCGACCTGGGGCGATTCCTGGAAAAAAGTGGTCTCCTTCCCCCAAAACTCTGACTTGCAAAAACGAACCTGCACATTCTGAAATACGCTGATGATATTGTTATAATGGACCAGGCAAAGTCTGGCCTCCAAAGAGCATTGTGCATGTTCCACAAATACAACACTGCTAACGCTCATAAAATTAACCAGGATATGACCACAGTCTTGATTTTCGGCCGTTGCAAAAAAAAAAGAAAAGTTTAACGTGGAACATAGGGCCTGTGAAGATTACAACAACATCAAAATACAACTACCTGGGGGTCTGGTTTAGCGAGTCTTCCAGACCATCAGTCCACTTGGCAGCCTTGAAAAAGAGCTGGAGCAACAACATACAGCCTGACCCGAGTCAACCAGTCCTTCTGCCGAACCCATTCTGAAAGTGATTAAAGCCACTCTTCTTCCTGCCTTAAGTTACAGGCACCAGGTCTTTCCTGGTGCATGCTCAGCCACTCTCGACCATGCCCAGGTCACCATTTATAAAAAAATCTTCCGTCTCCCGAATTACATCCACAAGGCAAGACTAAGACTGGAGCTGGGCCTTCAAAGACAATCAATTTTCTGTGAGGCTGATCCGCTGAAGTACTACATAAGGACACTAAAAGCCACAGATACCACACTTAAAGCCCAGTTAAAAGAAACACTTGCCAGCTCTGGGAATCACAATTACAATTACAGGTCTAAATCATGGCTGCATCTTCTGTGCTGTTGTCCCGCCATTGACGCTCCCAGAAGACTTCTTTTAAACACCCTCATATTTAAAAAAGGGCATCAGTACATATTGGAATGCATCTGCTCTCTGCTTTACTTCCCCATATATTCAAGTGCTTGCAAGGTCTGGAAAATATGTGAGACTCTTGGACAATCTGCTTTCACTCTCTCCTGCCCCTCCCCCCAAAAACGTATCACAGACTATTTTTGCACTTTGCCCTAGCGTCTCTGTACCAAACTATTTTATCCTTGTTTTTTTAAACCTGTGATGTGATTACAATAGTAACTACAAGACTGAATTGTCAGTAATATGTGTATGAATTCAAATTTGATGGTTTGCCTCATTTTTGTTTTTAACGTGGTAACAGTGATATGATGACATTTTATTGCAATGGTTTTAATTAACTGTGCTAATTTAATATTAAACTAAACTAAACCTCCTAAATGTTTTTTTATCTGTAGCTAGGCAAAAATTGCCTCTCATTGTAACATGTTACATCTTTTGATATTGGAATTGTTACTCTTCCTTTCCAAGATATATGTAACTGATATAGTCGCTCTGTCTCAATATCAAAGAAGTTCTCTCGTACATGGTATTTTGTTTGATCCATGTGAATAGCATGAGGTGTTATATACTACGGAAAACAATCAACTGTTGTAGTAGTTTTGTTGCCAAGCTTAAATTTTGATGAAAAAATATTCTAACAAATCAAGTTGTTGGAAAAACAAAACAGTAAGAAACTGTATCTACCTTGCCTCTGATGAATGATTGATCACTTACAGTGACAGTACTAATTAATGAAGAAATGTTTAAACAATTCCTTTGAGGACAAAGGTAAATCTGTTATTGATTATACCCAGTCCTCACCGGATTATTGGGTGGCTCTGTCTTATTGAATACTGTCTCAATATCAGACACTTCTCCACAAGAAGACAGCCCGCACTTCAGGTTGGGTTGAGTGGCACAGGGAAATGGGTATTGATTGGAATGTAAACTACCTATTGATGGACAATGAGACTTTTTATTATGTCCCCATTGGCAGGAGTAAAATACATGAGGTCTAATTAAACCCAATGACAAAGGTCAACGTGTTTCTGCCCATGTTGCACTCTCAATAGAGGTGTAGGGGCATTCTTCGGGACACTATGGCTGTCACTGCTGAACGAGTAAATACAAGAAAAAAAAATCACTTTTTTTTTTAAATCTGAGTTCTGTTGACAAATCCTCATGGTTTGTGCCCTGAGCTTCAGAGGTTGGCAAATCTGTATGGTAATGCAAGTAAGGGTGTCTAGCATGGTTTATCACATATGTAATGCACAAATGATAATTAAAAATTCACAGCCACGGAACACGGAATGGACCACCAGACGTGCAGTGGTCCCGCTTGGCCAATTAGGATGCACCCGCCACACTGGCGGGAGCATCCTTGACTTTAACATTGCGCAGGCGGTGCTGTAAGCAGCACCCACCAAAATGTTAAAGCCCATGTTGTGCATTGCCATGCACAATGTGACAGGCACTGTGCAGTGCCTGCCACTTTGTGCAAGGCAATATTGGGGTGTACCATAGGTACCCCCAGTGCAGCCAACCACCCCCGAAACCCCCGGGGGGCAGCAATGGTCCCCCACATTGATTTCCCCTACCACAGGTATCATAATATGGATGGTGGTGCCTGTATGGCACCGCCCCATATTGTGTGGCTTTTCCACCCGGCCGGCAATCCAATCGGCAAAAAAGCGGTGAACGTTCATTCCGTCACCCGTGGTACCCCTCGCCTTACTGATATGGCAGGGGGCGAAACTGGAACATTTGGCGGGTGGACGAGATCCTAATAGGCTCCTATGTAAATATTCAGTAGTAATGTGCCTGAAATGGGATCTATCCAGTCTGGTGAGCCTCTGGTGCCATGTACGTAAAGGTGCACAGAGGGTAGCATAGCTGGGATTGGTATCACTGTCCAAAAAATTTTATTTCAGTATTCCTGTGCCCCAGGCAGGCATGCATCCATCCAGCCTCGGAAACATCAGTCGGGCCGTAGGCCAAATTTAAAGAGGTTATGTTTTGCATCCACCATCTTGATGTCATCGTGTTTAAACATTTGACATGGACGGTGTAATTGGACATGTTGTCTACTCCAGTTGTTGGGGTGCTACAAACCACCATCTCTTCATAATTCATATGTATCAAACTGATTGCGAGGGGATACAAGTACAATTAATGGCAACCGTCACCAAAAAGATTTATACTATTCTATAAAACAAAGTACTGAAAAAAAAATGCGAACTCGCTCTCGCCCTGCACTGCTTATACCATCACACATTACATTATCTGTGACATGTTGAATTACACCATTTATAACATCACTGATGACAGCAGTGTGCATGGTTGGATGCGCTATATTTACTTGATGGTGTGAGTTACAGTAGGTGAGATAAAAAGAACAATTTTTTTAACCAACGAAAACTTTAGGACTTCACTGAAAAAAGCTAAATCTATAGTTAGGTGGATATGTCAGTGACAAAATTAACATTTGGAAGCAAACAAAACACAGAAATTCATCATATATATGTAATTTATAGTTAGAAATTAGCATTTAAAAAACCTTAGAAATTCACCGAAAAAAATATAGGTTTCAAGGACGTTAGAGCTAGTTGCACATTCTTCTCAAACAAATTCATAGAAATTCCCTGTTATAGTTACTTCAGCTAACTTTAACTCATGCACCCAAAATGCACTACTGATGACGTCACATATTACATCATTCATGACATTGTCAGTGACATCACTGATGAAATCACTGAAAACATCTCAAATGACATCACTGATAACATCGCTGATTACATCATCCAGTGACTGTCTTTTTCTTTAAAGTTTAAATATTTATTGTATGTATGCCAAGGTCTGTTGAAGAATGAGTGGGTGTATAAGTGTCTGGATGAAGGATTTAATAGGTGCGTGACTGACTGTTTAAGTGAGTGATTACATGTATCTTACTGAATGCATGGGTTAGTGACCAAACTGTGTGAATGTCAATATCAGTCTGTCTGTTGTTGTATAAGCTGCTGCATGGGTTGGTCAGTAGCTACATGAGTGTCTATACGGGTTATCAATTGGTTGCCTGAGTAGTGGTATGGGTGCCTGAGTGTGTGTGTGGGTGGGTGGGAGGTGTGTGACTCTGTGCATAGATGTGTGAGTGGTTGATTCGCTGTGTGTATGGGTTCAAGAGTGCATGTGGAAACAACTGTATGGGTGGATGAGTGTGTGTATGGGAGTGAATGGATGGCTCAATGGTACATGTCTAAGTAACTACATATGTAAAAGGCAGTGTATGTGAGAGTTGAAATACATAAATGACTATAGGTTAGAGTCAGTGATTGTGAGAGTGGCTCTATGGTTGAGTGTGTACTTGTATCAGTGATTGTATAAGAGAGTAAGTATGCATTTGTTTCTGTTTGGATAGGTGATCAGTAAATCGAAGTGTGATTGATTCTTTGCATGACTGACTAGGTGTGTGTGTAACTCTGGATGAGTGGTGGTGTGTGAGTGTGGTGGTGTGTGAGTGTATGTATAGGTGTATGAGTGCTTATGATAGTGTTGTATTGATGAGTAACTGCATGTATGTGTGATTGTATGGATGTGTGTGTAGACCTAGGAATCAGTGAGTACGTATGTAGTAACTGGTATCGGTGTGTCAATAGTTTCGAAATTGGTAGTCAGTATTTTACAGTGGGTGTATCATAGATTATATTATAGTGTGAGGAGGTGCATCAGATTTTCACGTGGATGATGTCATCAGTGGTGTCACTGACCATGTCATGAATGATATATGTGGACGTCATCAGCAGAACTAACTATAGCTGAATTAACGTGTCTGCCAGAGCGGTGGCCCTCACCCTGCCACGAGGCCAGCTCCGTGAGTGCCGGCCTCTCCGACACAGGTCCCATGCGAACCCAGCGGCAGACCACCACAGAGTTATGTCTGTGCAGACTACTGCCTTCGATGTACACTGCTGACAGCAGGGCTCATGAAGCAGATTGAGTCGCGATTGCAGATGACGCAGTCCAGTAGGCAAGAGACATTGCTCTCAGTGCGGCCTGCCCGGCCCATGCATCATCGCAGGCTGCGCACACGCTGGTTGCTTCAGGTGCCACTAACTCAGTGCACTGCAAGTCATTGCCACATAGCCTTATTAAGGCAAAACTCATTAGACAAAAGACATTGCTACCAGTGCGGCCTGCCCGGACCACACATCATCGCAGGCTCCGCACACACTGGTTGCTTCAGGTGCCACTAACTGTGCAGCTCAACTCAATGCCACATGGATGTGGGCCCTTCCTGGCCGCTGCATTCTGCCTACACTGCGGTCATCAGGGCTCACAATCAAAATTGAGTCTTGATTCATTAATTACAGAGTCCATTAGGCAACTTAGTCCCTAAAACCTAAGTAATATCATTTTAGTATCCTTGCTTCAAGAACTTGTTTCATATCAGTTCTTGCTTTACTACAATGACCAAATTCATCTTGCAAGTCCAAACGAACACTGAATGGCAGTCTACACTGTGGACAGTAGAGCTCACAGTTCGAATTCAGTTTTGATTTATGAATTGCAGAGTGAAATGTACTCTATGTCCTCAGATTTTGTCAAGAGCAAGTGACCAAAAGCATTCCTCGATGTCTTTGCTGACTACTGCCTTCGATCTACACTGCGGACAGCAGGGCTCACAATTCAAGATTAGTACCGATGCAAATTGTGTATGAGACTATAATTGGTTAAGAAGACCAAATGCTTCCAATCTGTGCAGCTCAAGTCAATGCCACGTGGCTGTGGGCCTTTGCTAACCAATGCCTCTGGCCTAGACTGTGGTCAGCAGGGCTCACAATTCAAATTCAGTCTTGATTCATTAATTTCAGAGTCCAGTAGGCAACTAACTATAACATCCCTGAAACTTACATATTTCGACGATGTATTCCATACACATTTCGTTTTTTCTTCTATACGCCTACACTGCGGTCAGCAGAGCTCACAATTTAAATTCAGTCTTGATTGATTAATTGCAGAGAGAATTGCACTCTATGTCCTCAGATTTTGTCAAGAGGAAGTGACAAAAAGCATTCCTCGATGTCTGTGTTGACTACTTCCTTCGAACTACATCGCGTACAGCAGGGTTCACAATTCAGATCGAGTCGCGATTGCAGATGATGCAGTCTAGTAGGTTAGAGACATTGCTTCCAGTGCGGCCCGCCCCGACCATGCATCATCGCTGGCTGTGCAGATGCTCAGTGCTTCAGGTGCCACAACCTCTGTGCAGCTCAAGTCAATGCCATATGGCTGTGGGCCCTTCCTGACTGCTGCCACTGGCCTACACTGCGGTTAGCACGGCTCACAATTCAAGATTAGTACTAATGCAAATTGTGTAAGAGACTATAAATGTTTAAGAAGACCAAATGCTCCCAATCTATGCAGCTCAAGTCAATGCCACGTGGCAGCACCTTTTAAACTATGATCTCCTCTTCTTTTTCTTATTTATGTTATGTCTGTTATTTGTCTATGTCTATGTCTCAGAATAAACTCGGTTCAACTCCAAAACGTTGGAATCTTAGAAACCTTTTTATTTTTCACACAAGTAACCCCAGGTTAGGGTGGGCCTTAGCACGGCCATACCCCGGGGTTCTTACATAACACTAATCACTCACACATTGGTCCTGACGAATGCCTGACTAATTACATCACATAGGCTGAAACATGTTGATCTGATCACCACACTTAAGGGTAATCTTGGACTTATAATCCTGGTCCTTTATCCTTCACTGATTTTACTCTGTCCAATTGGCAAACTAATAAAATTCCTCTTTTTGACCTAATTGTGACATTTTCATTCCTTCACTTCACTTTCATAAACAAGAACCAGCTCCGCAGTAACTCTGACATCGCAGCATACTGGGGTGGCATTCGGCCACTCCCGGTGGGGCCCAATGATAAAGCATGTCACCAACTAGTGGTGAGTGAGGGCCTTCTAAAAATCCTAGCCAAGGTTTCATTTGTAACTGTTATAGACTGTGTACTAGTTCACTTGCTGACAAACTAACCTTTTGTCTTGTAGTCACTACAATTGTGACACTCCTTTGTTGTTTTTACAGCTGCAACACTCCACTGAATGTGCAATAAACATTCATATCCACACAGAAATCTCATGTCCACGATATTTTATGCGTGGAAGTATGGATGAATATAGGGTCAGTGATTCCCCCTACCTTCCATTTTGGCCATTTTGTGGGACTTGGGTCACAGGGTGACAGATTGGCGCATGCGGCTCCCATGAAAGAAACACAACAATGGTACACCCGCATCAGTTGATTCCTCATACAGCCCAGGATGGAACCACGCCCACAGCTCCAGAGTCATTATTCACAGCCTCACGCAGAACTGGCATACACAAAGCCAGCCCACTCCGCTTACGCTTACAGGGAGGAACGACAACGCTACATGTCCCAGGTCTTCCCTCTAGTGATCTGCTGATCACAGGTCTAGTTGTCAGCATGCCACAGCCACTCCCTCACGGCTGGTTTACACCCACACCACCGCCATGCAGCAGAGGCGGCACAGAACATGTGACCCTGCCAATAAAAAGGGCCGGGCGCATGTGCTGGAGGGCATTTCCATTCTCTCTCATGACTTGAAGTACACAGAGTTGGTGGCAGTCAAGGCACTTTGCCCGACACGGGCCTCCTGGCAAGTGGCGATGACTTGATTTCCACTGAGTTAGTACCAACTGTCTCTCTTCCTCTCTCTCACTCTTTCTCTCTCTCTCTCTCTCTCTCCTTTTATGGATCTTATCTTGCTTTTTGTCTTGCAGGCTGTGATTCACAGATTGTCGACCCCCACCCGACACCGGCCTCCCGCCATGTGGCACTAACTTAATTTCCACTGATTTAGTGCAACCAGAACTGAGCAGGAGTGCAGCCTGCGATGATGCATGGCTTCCGTACAGCATCCTGGAAATCAAGACCGGATTTTAATTGTGAGCTCGGCTCCACCGTGTGTACGCCACGCTGAGGAGGTTGTTACGGCACGTGGGGGGCCCTCTTCCACACACGCCGGTGGCGGAAGGTGAGCAGAGAGGCTTGTTTGCGCAGCGACAGGTAGTCACCTCTGGGCAGTGGGAGTGGATGGTGTGCAGCAGCCTGGGTGTAGAGGGGCGGGCAGACAACCTTGGGCAGTGGGAGTAGATGGGGTGCAGCAGCCTGGGTGCGCAAGGGGCAGGCAGACACCTATGGGTGGTGGGAGTAGATGGTGAGCAGCAGCCTGGGTGCGCAGGGGCAGGCAGACACCTATGGGCGGTGGGAGTGGATGGGGTGCAGCAGCCTGGGTGCGCAGTGGTGGGCAGACACCTCTGGACGGCAGGAGTGGATGGGATGCAGCAGCCTGGGTGCGTAGGAGCGGGACAGCGATTTAGGCGTCTGCAGTTCTATGTACTCTGCCATTACTAATTCTATGCTATGTTTCAGATGAGTGAGCTTAAAGGCTGCACTATGTCCCGGCACGTGGTTGGAGACACACCAGTGGGGGAAAGGTGAGCTCTGAGGGTTGTGTCGGCACTGACTCTAACTCTCCCTCTCCTTCTCTTCCTTTCTCTCTCTCACACTCCTTCTCTCCCTCTTCCTCTCTCTCACACTCTTCCTCTCTCTCTTCCTCTCTCTCACACTGTTTCTCTCTTTCTCTCTTCCTCTCTGTCTCACTCTTTCTCTCTTTCTCTATCTCTTACTCTCTCTTTCACTCTTTCTTTCTTTCTCTCTCTCTCTTCCTCTCTCTCACTCTTTCGCTCTCTCTCTCCTTTGATGGGCGCATGACATACAATCTTATTTAGCTTTTTGTCTTGCAGGCTGTGAGCCACAAATTGTCAAGGGATGACACGCCATGGGTGTACCTACTTTTTTTGTTGTTGTTTTGTTTAAACCAAATATTTTATATGTTAATCCATAGATGACTGTGATTCTCATTTGTCCAATCTCACATGCATTTTTTCAATTATAATTGTTCAACATTGGCCGATTTGTTACGTTCCAGATTTCGGAAGGTTGCTGTCACATTTGTATGTCAGGGTGGGTCAGGGGGGATGGCGGACACGGGGCTGGTGGCGAGGGGTGTCGGCACTGTTGGATGTCTGAGCTGCATGATCGTTGGTTCCATGGCATCTGTTGTCATTCAGGTGTGGCTGTGGGCTGGGCTCCATTTCATATTGCAGGTTGTAGTCCGACTTTACACCAGGTCAGAGCAGGTGTAAACGTCCAGCTTCTAACACAACTTATCGTCTACTGTGTATTCTCTTCGCTGATCTTGCTGGTGGTTGAAAAATTTGCGAAGTTGTGTGTTTGCTGCTTTTTGCACGGGAACCCCTATTCTGCATCTCATTCGCGATATTTGCCGGGGTCATCTGTGACGATATTTTTTGAGGCTGCTATCGCTGGTAAACTGGTGATATGGGCTGTTTGCACCAGCTTGTGAATGATGCGTTAAATTTATCACCAGTTTCACTGCGATAAAGTGCAGTTAACTCGGCGATGTGCCCTTGAGAATATGCCTCTCAGTGTTTTAAAGACCTAGGAATTACTCAAGCACCGCGCACCCAGCGCCTTCACACTAGGGGGCCACGCTGAGAGCTGCACATCATTTGTATTCACATCAGGGGGCTGCGCTGAGAGCTGCGACCCCTTCGTGTTCACACTAGGGGGCCGCTCTAGGGTAGCGACTCCAAACTTTTTTGAAAAATTAAAAGCGTTCACTTTCTTTAATTTACATCTGCAAATGGAGGCATAGCCCTTTTTCTCCATCCCTCTGTGCACCTGACTACCACCTAAAAAATTTAAGAAATTCACTGAAAAAAGCAAAAGCTTGCCGGGATGTTAAAGTTAGGAATTAGCATTTAAAAAACCTTAGAAATTCACTGGAAATAAAACAAAGGTTACAGGTATGTTTAGTTAGGCTCAGATCAGTGAAATTCTGCTGTTATACTTAGCAAAGCCAACTATAGCTCATGCTCCCCACAATGCACTGCTTATGACCTCACATATTACATCACTCATGACTTGGTCGACGTCTCAAATGACATCACTGATGACATCATCCACAGAATCTCTGACGCACCGACTCACACCCCATATAGCCTTTTATACACCCACTCCAGCTTCCACACTACAATTCTCAAACCCATTCACACTCCCATACCAGTACTTACACAACAACTCACTTCACTGATTCATAGGTCTACATGCGCATCCACTCACTTGCCTATACAGCCACTCATACACCCACTCACTCACTAATAAAGCCACTGACAAGTTCAAGTTCAAGTTCATGAATTTATATAGCGCACTACTCACCCAGAGGGTCTCAAGGCGCTTAGGGAGGGGGGATTATTTATCCACTCATACACCCATACTGCAACTCACACACTGTCAGTCACCCATAGAGCTACTCACTCACCCAGAGTCAGTTACACAGCCACTGACTCATTCATATAGATACACATACACTCACTCACTTACAGGTAATAACACATATTCACTCACCTATAAAATCACTGACAAAAGCACACACTCACCCATAAAGCCACTCTCACAATCACTCACTCACCCATAAAGTCACTCATGTACTCCAACACTCACCTATACTGCCTCTCACATATGCATATAATCTCCCATATACCACTGACACTTCCACTCACTCTCCAAAACAGCTATACACACACTCAGTCACCCATAGAGCCTCTCACTAACCCATACAGTCACTGACTCACCCACTCACTCACTCATCTATACAGGCAGACACTCACACCCTCAGGCCATTCAAAGATACTCAGACACTCTTACAGGTACTCAGACAACCAATCAGTCACACAAACAGCCACTCATGTACCCACTCACACACACATACAGCCACTTAGACACCAATGGACAGACAGATACAGACATTCACACAACCAGTTACTCACCCATGCATTCACTGAGACACCTAATTATTTATATTGACACTCACACACTGACTGAAACATCCAAACAGGCACTCATACACCCACTGATTCACCAATGGACCTTAGTTTATATATTTAGGACACATAAACATTTTAAAAATACTCACTGTCACTAGTTGCTGTCATCAGTGTTGTAATTTGAGACGTCATCAGTGATGTGATCAGGGATGTCAGTGACCATGTAATGAGTGATGTAATGTGATAAGCAGTGCGTTACTGGGGTACAAGTTATAGTTAGCTCACTAACTATAAAGGCTGAATTTCACTGATTTTGTACGAGTGAAACCTGAGCCTAACTATAATGTTCCTGTAAACAGAGTTTTTTCTCAGTGAAAATGTATATATATATATATATATTACCTTACCGGACAGCCATGTGGTAGTTATGGTTAGGTCTGCTGTTCTATTGTTTATATTGAAAGAGTGTTTTTTGGCTTGCTAATTTCTTTGGCCCTGTTTGACAAATCTTCCAAAATTTCCAAACAAAAAGTTCATCCACCTAAGATCCTTCCTGACATTTGGAGTGATCCGTCAAGCGGGGCGAGATAAAAAACAGGGGGGCACCAAAATGCAAAATGCCATGTATTTTCCATAGGCTTCATCAAGTCAGGCTACAGAAAACAAAGCTGAATGAAATTACACCACATTCGGCAGGAACATAGATCCTGGTCCGCAGATTGTGCTTTTTGTGATTTGGTGTACATCTGTTCAGTAGTTTTCTTGAAATTAAGTTTAAAAATAATTGTCCATTTTGGCAGTTGAGCTCAGAAAATTCTTGGAGACTGTTGTGGGAGAATCACTTTAAAAAAAGATCATTCTGATTGGCCCAGGGAGTTTTTTTTCCCTTGGGGCATCTCGCTCCTGAGGGAGTCAGACTCCAGTGAGAGCAAGAGCTCTAATTGGCTGCCAGCAAAGTCAGACAAATATTGCTGGCAGCCATACCGGACATAACAGGTCCTGAAGTATGGGGGCAGGGTAGGGAATGGGATACTCTGACCCCCTAGGTCCCATGGGGGGACCCAGAGAAACCGCTCCCGGGACAAAAAGAAAAATAAATGGCAAAAAATGCTGCAATCCCACAAGACCCTTGTGGGATTGAAAAACAACAAAAAAAATGGTGGCAGGGCAGTTTTTTTTATAAGCCCCAGGGAGCCCACCCCAAATAAAAAACTATTCTTATGGGGTGTGGGTCATGCGACTCACCTCCCCGAACCATTAGAGGCCCCAGTAACCCACCCCCAGGACTGATCTTATTTTTTTATGGTGATTGGGAGGTTCTTTTGAAGGTCATGCTCGCATTTATATATGGTAATTAAGCATCAATTTATATTAAAAGACCCTAGAAATTCACTGATAGAACCAAAGGTTAAAGTAACATTATAGTTATGTGAAAAAGTCAGTCACAACATTGACATTTGGAAACATAAAAAACACCGAAATTCAATAGTCATAATTAGTAGTGACTACAACTTGCACCCCTGCCCTGCATGGTGGGGTCACAAGTTAGAGTTAGAGTTGCAAACTATAACTGGTACATTTCAGTGTTTTTTTTGTTCAAAACGATAATGTTCACTCTGAAAAATTCACCTAATTTTTTCCTGTTTTGTTTCTGGGTGTTGTGGTGCCCACCCAGAACACCTACATGTTTTATTTTATTTGGGGGCCACAGGAGGACCCTAGGACCACCAAGCAGCACTCGAGCAGCAGAAAGACGTAGGGCCCTCTGACACACCAGATTGCACTCATTCTACAGAATGGAATAAACTCCTGGCACTAAAAATCTGCGCAAGCAGTACAACATGTCAAATTCTGACCGCTTGCTGAATTCTGTGGAAACCAGCTTAGTTTTTAAGTAATTCCGTAATACTCCATGAGTTCAAGCCACATATAAAGCCATCCCCCTTGATTTAGAGGAAATGTATCTAAGGGATTACTCCGTTGAAGATAATAAGGGGCCCATTAGGATGGCGGGTGGTTTGCCCCCGCCAAGCTGGAGGTAGACACTGCCAGCCTGGCGGGGGCAATCCGCCCGCCATCCGCACCTAAATTCCCCCCGCCATATTAGGATGACGGGGGGGACCGTGGCGGATGGAAAGGCCGTCCGCTGCTTTTCCGCCCGTTCGCCGTGCGGCCGGGGCGGAAAAGGTTTTATATAGTGGCGGTGTCTATTACACCGCCAGCCGTATTAGCATGGCCCAAAAAAGATGCCTTACGCCACCACGGAAAGGCATGCAGTCTTCACTTTGGGGGCCACCTGTGGGCCCCTGGAGTGAAGGACGAAGGACAGGTGGGGGTGCACACGGGGGGGGGGGGTACCTGTGGTATCCCCCTGTATTTGCACTAACAAAGCGGCAGGCAGCGTGCGGTGCCTGCCGCTTTGTTAATGCAAATGCATAAATGCATTTTTAGCATTGTGCTAAAAATGCAGTATGCGCCCGCCACAGTGGCGGGCGTATCCAATTCCCCCCCACGGGACCCCCCCTTATGGCGGGCGGTCCCAAACTCGGATAGGATGGCCGGCGGACTAAGCTCGCCCGCCATCCTAATTAACCCCTTAATGTATATTGTTTTAAAATACTTTTTACAATCTTTGGAGACTCTCGCGTGATCATGAGTAACAAAAAGGAGTAGATGAGTCTTCAATAAACTCTATTAGTGGGAATGCGTATTGTGGTGCTTGTTCTTGAGAGGGAGTGTATAAGAGATAAGTACTGTGATTACCAGACCGTTAAATCTTTTTTAAAAAAAGAAAAATTATGCTCTCACAAGACACTTGTCAGCTTGTGAAAAGTAGGAAGGAGTAGATGGTGTTTGAATATACTCTGCTATACAAACTTGTTACTGGATAAAGAAGTGTTACTGGAGATGGTGTTTACCAGACTCTACTATTTATGCTTATTAGTTTGTGAAGAGATGTGAGTAGAGTTAAGACTCATCCAAACACCCTACTATGCACACCCATCATCTGAGATAGAGGTCTGAAAAGAGAGCCCAGTCCTTCCCCACACCCTATTCTGAACACCTATCATTCCAGAAAGGGGTCTCAGAAGAGGGGCCAGTCCCTCCACACACCCTACTACGCACACATGTTATCTGAGAGAGAGGTCAGAAAGGAGAGGGCAGTCCCTCCCCACACTCTACTATGCACACGTGTCAACCGAGGTAGAATTCTGAAAGGAGAGCCCAGTCCCTCTCCACACCCTAATATGCGCACCCATCAGCTGAGTGAGAGGTCTGAAAGTAGTGGGCAGGTCCTCCTCACATCCTACTATGCACACCTCTAAGAGAGTGATCTCAAAGGAGAGGTCAGCCCCTCTCCACACCCAACAACGCACACCCATCATTACAAAGAAAGACCTCAACAGAGAGACCAGTCCCTCGACACACCCTACTACCCAACGTGTCATTGCGAGAGTAATAATACCTACAAAAACATTGCTGGTGACATGTCTTGATAGCAGAGTTGCAATAACTGAGCAAATAACAATTTCTATTTAATTTTTATTTTAAATACTCACACAATTTCAAAAAGATTTAGTAAACTGTGAACTTTATCCTGTTTTGTCACAATAAAAAATATTGTTTACTAAAATAATGTTGGAACACAGTATATGTCATTAAGTCCATTCCATTCATACACTCACAAAAACAATTATTTACTTTAACCCTAGAAATTCACTGAAAAAAACCCAAAGGTTAAAGTAAAGTTATAGTTAGGTGTAATAAAATTATCTGTTTGAGTTTTAAAAAAACTTTAGAAATTCAGTGAAAAAAGCAAAAGTTCAAGTAATGTTCTGGCTAAGGGAATTTGTCAATGGTAACATTAACGTTTTGAACTAAAAAAAACACAGGGCCTCTTTTATGAGGTTTTTCTGCTGCGCTTCCGTACAGCGAAAGAAAAGCTGTATCTATAAGATACGGCGCATTCCTGTACTTTTCCCCTGCGCTGCTGCACAATGGGCTGCATGCGTCAATGAAGGCCCCTTTGCACAATGGTGCAAGGGTGCCAGTGTTGCAGGGATGATTATTTTTGTACAGGAAGGGAAACCATTCTGTACAAAAATAATCACAAGAGGCTTTTCCTCTTTCTATGTGTGCTGCAAAATGCAGCTCACATTGAAAAAGGAAAAACAAGTAAAAATAAAGATATTTCCCCCGATTGCACCTCCCTTACTCCTCCCCTGGAGAGGCGTAGGCTTTTGGCACTGTCTCGAATTTACAATTTCTCATAAATCTGGGGCAGTGTCAAAAGGCCATGGATGTTGCTGGGAACGGCCCTAGCAACACCCATTGCACGCCCCTTTAATGCAGAACACTGCGTTAAAGGGACTGATATTTATCAGACAGCATTAAGCCAAAAAAAGTGGCTTAATGCTGCCTGACAAATATCACGCAGGCTTTTGCGCCACGGTATGTCACAAAAAGTGACGTTCCCATGGCGCAGGGGGCCTCATAAATGAGCCCCACATAATTTTATCAGTTATAGTTAGCAGTGCTAACTATAACTTGCACCCCTTCATGCACTGCTTATGACCTAACATATGACATCACTCAATAAATGTTATATGGCATTATTTATGATGTCATTGATAACATTTCAAATGACATCCTTGATGACCCAAGTTTCTCATCAAATTGGACCCCTATTTAAATCCTTTCCTATCAGGACAAGGTACGGTGATTCTACCAATTTGGGTTTTCACGGGGATTTCTTTTTTTCTTCTGGGCTTAGTACTCGATGGCCCAAGCTATTTATGTTTACTCTGCTCTGGCGTTAGAATAGTAGTTGGTAGCCCTAATACTATTTGCACAACGGGGAAAATGAAAGCGGAACACCTTAGAACTGGAAGCTCCATCCTATCTTTTCTAAACAACACAGTGGGTGCCTTTACTAAAGAGATTTTATGTGTAGGAGAATAATTAACCAATTCAAGACAGGGCCAGGACACATTGACCGAAATTGGGGACTCAGTACAAGGAACTGTCCTGGCATGCACCAGGCAGGAATCCTCCAGTAGAGGAAGCCAGGTAGCCAGAATGGGCTCAGTAGCCCTTGTTTCTCTGCCAGAAAGACAAGCCCAGGTGGTTTCTCAGGGAGCACAGGGGAGGATGGTTGTAGCTGGGACCAGACCCAAGGTAAAAGTAAAACAGGGGAGTCCCAGCTTTCTTCCCAATCAAATACAGCCAACTAAAGGAAACTGGGAAGGGAGCAAGATGCAGCCTCAACCGGAATGTCCCTAGTGCCATGCATTTGAAAATATTATTGTCCCTTGAAAACCTAATTCTTAGATTTGATGGGTTGGAAGACAAGGTGAGCTCTTTGTTGAGCTCAGTTGAGTCCCTCAGTAAACAGATTGGAATTATCTTGAGTAGAACGGATCATAATTAGAACACCTGACTAACTTCACCCAGGTGAATGTGCCGCCCCCAGAGGCAGCCCAATGTCTGAGTCAGCTTTCCATTACTAATTTAGGTCCCACTCCAAGGGTAGACAAAGTGGATGTTTTATTAAGTAGAGGAATCACTACTTGTAATCCCCTAGGTATTACTGCTATAGCTCAAGGTCATACCATGGGAAGTGCAGCTTGAGCAGTCCTAGGGGAAGGGTCCAGGACAGCCCCACATGGACCAAATCCTGAGCTGGGGGTTCCTTTGCTGTCCCAGAAAGCGGCAGTGGGGACACAACATGTTTGTTCTCTTTCCACTGTTACTTTGTATCTCCCCCTGCTGCACTACTTATGTTCTGTTTATTGCTAATGTTCCAACTGTATGGCATCCCGACAAAGAAGACTACCAGCAACTTTGGAGCATAGCGGTTCAATGGCTTGCTGGGAGGGTTCCTACTGAAGTTAGACAGATGTTATTCAATGGAATAATTATGGTATGTAGGCTGGAATGGATAGGAAGTGCCCCCAAAACCTTTGGGGATGACTGCACTGCAGTTAATTTTTGCGACACCTTCAGGGATGAATTTATGCTAATGAACTCCGTAGCTGACCCACTATCTCCTAGTCTCATCACAATTCTGCCCCTGGGTTACTTTTATAAACTCCTCATCTTGCTAAGGAGTTTCGTCTGCAGACGTCTCTAATGCCCCTGTCAGAGTTCATGCTCAGAACTCTGGGTTTAATCTTGCCATGACCAATGGTTATGAACCCCTAAGTGGATAAAACGAACAAGATTGACTGGGGCAGGATCACAATATTAAAGTTTCCACCTCTGGGTCAACTCCAACGAGGGCCCTCCAGGTCATGTGTCAGAACATTGAAGATTTGTGGGATAAGTTTATCGAACCTGACTGGCCAAAGACACTTGCCTGTTTTGACATTATCTGTCTCTAGGAGACATGGGATTAAATGAGGGGGATTCATCTAGAAGGATATGCTTCTATTGCAATTAATGCCTCATCATCGCCCAGTGGGAGGGCAAGTGGGGCCTTGTGACCTTTGTCGAATTTGACCTGGCCTATAAAATGAAAAAGATTGAGGGGACTTATCCCTATATACTAGAGATTCTCCTCTCCTTTAAGAATAACAAAAGGATCTTGTGTATCAATATCAACAAGCAATCCATGGGAAGGTGTCTGAAGATGTGTTGACTTCATTTAGCACTTTCCTACATTTCTTTTGTACCACTTGCTTTGGCAAATATACAGCTTTTTGGATTCTATGTGATTTTAATCTTCACTCTTGTAAAGTTTGTGATCTTTATGAGGACAAGGAGGAGGATAAGGGTGGGTTTCATGACCAAATTCATCTTAAGCATAATTCACAGGGTCATCTGATGAGTGAGCTGTCTGGCAAATATTAACTGGTTAACCTCATGAGTGTAGAGAGCCTTCTTTTAGGTAATAATGACCTTACCTTTAAGGGTCCTGGAGGTGGATATTTTATTAACTATACTTATGCCTCTGTGGGTTTATTTTCCTCCCTTATTTCATGCTTAGTAGAATGGAATATTTCCAGCGACCATAGCCCTCTTTTTTGCCAGCTTTCACAGAGACATAGAGCAGCCAGAATCTATCACCCACTTTAAACCCCAAGTTAAAATAATTTATGACTGGCATGGATTCAAGTGGGAAAAATTGTCTTTGAGACTTGTATCGCTAAGTTAGTTTCATCTCTTTGCCCAGAGATTTAGGCATGTCTGAATGAAGAGGCCTCTCATGAAATGATTTTATTGGTGTATGACAAGATATGTACCTACATTAATATTATCCTTCAAAAACCCACAAGATCTGGGCCCCACGTTTTATGTTGATGGTTCTATAATAATTGTGCTAAGGCATGCAAGGTACTTTATGATAAAAAAGAAACCTTGAGATATGGGGAGGTAACAGAGTGTAGGGCTATTTATAAAGATGCAGTAAAACATAGGAAGCTGGAATTAAAGACTGACCTCTGGGAGGTCCTTCATTTTGCCTGTACTCAAAAGGATAGTACCTTGTTCTGGAAGGTGGCTAATCATTCATTGTCCAAGGGGCATCCAGGTGTGGATCAAGCTGCTCTAGTCCCTGCCCAGGCTTGAGAGGACCACTTTTCAGCTCTATACTAGGGGAAGGACTCAGTCTCTTCACTTTTGTCCCAGAATCCAGGTGCCAAAATGACTCCACAACAGGAAGATATTAGTGATGCCATTGCTTCCCTGCCAGCAGGAGAGGCCTTGGGGCAAATAGGCTATCTAGGAACATGTTCAAATTATTCATGGAACTCTGGGCCCCACTCCTTACTCTGTAAATTAATGCTGATGTTGGTAACTCCCTACCTGAGTCATGGCCCACTCCATTATTGTACCATGTTAAAAAATGGGGAAAGGAATAACAGTTCCTGTTACAGCCTCATCTCTTTATTTGGTGGTAAAGTCAATATCATTGGAAGGGTCATACTGAAGAGATTAACCCAGAGGGTTGTGGAAAACAACTTCCTGTCTGATACCCAGTATGGGATTCACCCGGGAGTGGCACTGTGGAGCAGAATATTAACCGCCATCTTGTATTCAAAAAAAATATTAGAGCCAAAAGGGGTTCCTCCATCTTGACTCCATGGACCTCAGCTCCGCCTTTGATGAGGTTAACCGGGACAAGCTCTGGGCGGAGTTGGGGTCCATGGGGTGGAACAGATTTTGGTGAATTTTTTCAGGGAACTTCATCATGGGCTGACGGTACTGATGAGGAATGCATGAAGCACTTTGCACTTAGAACAGGGCTCTGGCAGGGCTTTATTTTGGCCTCTTTTCTTTTTATTATATATCTAAATGGCCTATAGAGGGTACCTTCTGTACAGGGTTTAGATGTCCCAAGAGTCGGAGGCAGACCACTCCTGGCTCTTTTGTAGGCAGAAAATTCAGTTTTAATAGCCCACATTGCCAGACTTCTGCAGCGGCTTTCAGAGCTTTTTGTTGATTTTATGGGCATTCTGGATTTACTTACTAATTTAAGAAATGTGCATGTAATGGCAGTGAGGCCGAAAAGTGCTACTTTTCCTGTGCAGGGCCAGATTTTGAGTAAGGTGGATAATTTTACCTATCTAGGAATTTGAATAAACTCTGGGCTTAACTGGCAACCCCTAATACAAAAGAACATTTGCAGAGTATCTGCTATTTTATATGTCCATTACAAGCACTGATTTCCAAGCAATAGACTAAAGAAAATGGATTATTTGATAAGATAATAGATAACCCAATATTAGACAAAAGGTTTTTGGAACCTTGCACTACTTTAATTTGAAAGAAGAGGACCAGCACACTTTAAATGAGAGAATACTAGCACTTATCAGTAGTACTCTAAGAAACAGAGTACCTGCTATTTTAAATATCCATTACAAGCACTGATTTTCAAACAGTAGACTAAAGAAAGTGCATTATTTGATAAGATAATAGATTATCCAATATTAGATAAAAAGGTTTTGGAGACAAGCATGATACATTTTTTTGTATTAATTTAGTTTAGTCAGTGATATCTTGCCTTTTTTAATCCCTTCGATGCTCATGACGGAACAGTTCCATCATGAGCGTCGGTTGGCTTGTGCTCATGACGGAACCGTTCCGTCATGAGCCCGTTGGCTCATTAGAACCTTCAGCACAGCACGAGAATTCGCGTCGCGCTAAAGGTGTTAAACAAATAGGTGTGTTCGATTCCATTTTCATTTTAAAATATTTATCAATTAAATTGAAAAGGCTGGGTCAATAAAGACCTCCTAGGGGACCTCAACTTCCACCTGGAGAACAACGACAACAACAACACCACCACCCTGCTAGACAACCTCGCCAACCTCGGACTCAAGCAACTGGTGAACACCCCACCCACTATGCCGGACACACGCTGGACCCAATCTTCTCCTCCAGCAAGTACATCTCCTTCAGCCACTCCACCGGACTCCACTGGACAGACCACAGCTGCGTCCACTTCAGTTTCAGAAGAACCACGACGCACCACCACCCGCAACAGGTTCCCTGATCTTGTTCCAGTTCACATGTCTGTGAATGTTGTATTCTGTTGTGGGTGGGTATCACTTGCGACGTCAGTTGTGTGTTTCAGGGGGCCCATGTCCCCTTTTTACTTTCCTTCGTTTGTCTGCCCCTTGGTCTCCTATTGGGCGATTCCCTCCTTTTGAATGATATGCCTAATTTCAGCATGGCATTTTTGCGGGCTTTTCACCTCGTAACCTTGGTCATGCTCCCTCCGCCATCAGGGGTTCCCAGTGGGCCCTGTTTGGTCCAGCTTTGCTTTCCCGGCCCACGCTATGTGCACATGTATGACACCATTAACCCCTCATCTACCCTTCCTATAAGAGCCACCTCCTCACCGTGAGCTATATCTACGAAGTACTCTCTCTTACAGTGTAGTACAATACTATTCAATCGACAGTACACAGAGCTAGGGGTCTTTCATTAAATGACCACAAAATCTACCCAGCAACGAATCCTGTGGCATATTACCAACAACTAGCGATAATTATCGCTATGTTGGTTTAGCGGCGATATTTTTATTGCCGAGCTGCACGATTTTTATCGCTTAGGAACCATGCTATTATCAAGGTTTATCTCCTAAGCGATAAAAATTGCCGAAATGCATGAATATTGCTGAAAAGTTAGCGATATTCATGCATTACCGAGCTAATGCTCTTAGCCATGTTATCCACCTACCATTGGATAACATGGCTAAGAACTGCTATGGGGCAGGTGTTAGCTTTTGGAGATATTCGCGCTTAGTGCGAATATCTCCAAAAGTTGGTAATAGGAGATAGCGATGTTAGCGACTGTTTCCAGTCGCTAACATCTTAGCACGCCCACTTTGCATGTCATTAGATATAAATATCACTGACATGCAAAGCGGGGCCCAAGATGGTTGCTATCTCCTACTAACTGTCGCTAACTGGTGTTAGCAACAGCTAGATAATAGGGAGATATTTTATCTCCGCTGTCTTGGCTTTTAAAGCAACAAAAGCGTAGATAAACCTTCTTGATAATATGCCCCCCTATTCGTTATCAGGAATTTCTGTTGTGAAGCAAAAAAAAAAAGCTTCTCTATTAATCTTTGTAATACAAGTTGGTGGGAAAAAGCTATTTGTACTCCCATAGAAGATTAACATCTTTCTAAATCATTGCCACTCTAAGCTCTCTGGACATAATCCATTAACTGCAAGAATACATTGCGTACTAGCGCTATGTGCAGACAGTGCTGGACCACTTCCAGGCAAGCGATGTGTTATCCTCTGAAGACGCCCGTTAGTGGCTTTGTGCGGAAGACTTTTCGAGTGCTATTAAAGTGTGCATGGCCTTCATGGAGAGCATCACTCACGCACTGCAGCGAGACACACAGCGTCTGCTTACCGTCAGAAGATGCGCGAATCTTTCTTCCACGGTCTTGTCATTTTTCCTATTTGATTAAGTTGAAAATTATAGCAAGTTCTCACATTACTAAAAGGTTAAGAAAGTGAACGAGACAGACTGAAAGATGTAAAATAATTTTCAGTAGGCTCACTTTTATAGCAGTTGGTGCTCTGAAGTGTATAATGGCGTAGCCCAGCATGACTGACAAATGACCGGAAGCACATTTTACAGCACTGGAGTCAGTGCTTTAAATGGGCCGGTACTGTCCGGTACGGAGTACTTGCACTTTTTTATTTCGAGAGGTAGAATACAGGCACTTTTCGAGAGAAATGTAATACTTATAATTGGAGAGTACCGGCACTTCTCACTGACAGGCAGGTACTCTGATACAGAGTACCTGCACTACTTTTGTTCCATTTCAAGCACTAGCTGGATTTAGTATTTTATTGTACATAGCCAACAGAATGTTTTGGGGGAAAATAGACATCATAATTTGAACAAATGTTCAAAATGGAGTGCGATTAAAATTTCGAGGACATTAATTTGAAATTCATGTTTCAAAAACGTTTTCTACTAATTGCTCCCTAACTGAGAATCTAGGGCCTCATTTATGAGAAATGAAGCATCGCTGCGTGAAAGCAGCGATGCGTCACTTTTCAGTGCGCACTCCTTGCGACATGATTGCTGCATCATATTTATAATATGATGCATCATGTTGCAAGGAGTTACAGATACATCAGTATTTCTGACGTATATGTACGCGCAAAAGTAACGCATTGCTGGAGTGTGTCACAAAAGTGATGCAACTCCAGCAATGTGTACTTTCACATGAGGCAAGCCCCATGTGAAAGGGCCTGCATCAGTCTTACGCCTGCTGTGAGGCAGACGCAAGATTTTGACGCAACAGCATCCTAAAAGTGACGCAGTGAAATCTCATAGATTTGTGATTTCCAACAAAGAAGGGTTTCTTTAAATGCAGTAGTTGCAGAGCCTGGAAGTTTGGTGCAAATACCAGCTTTTATAGAAATGCATTTTCTAAGGAACAGATCAAGATAAAAAGTAATTTTAACTGCAAAACAGAATATGCAGTATATGTCTTGACTTGTATTTGCAGAATCTGTTAAGTAGGGAGCATCAAACTTCAAGTTCAGGCACAAATTCTGCAACATCTGAGAGCAACAGTTAATTCAGACCCAACATATCCTGTTGCAAGACATGTAAAATCAGAACACAATAACAATTTGAATGTATTGTCATACTTTGTTATTGATAGTGTCCCAGCAAACAAAAGGGGAGGCAACAGGGATAAGGCTCTTAGGCAATTAGAAAAAAAGTATATCCTAGAATTGGATACTTAGAGCCCTCGAGGTCTGAATATGTGCGAGGACCTGTACCATTATCTTTGAGATCACATGTAACAAAAGTACATTGGGTTTTATGGATGTTTTGAACCATTATGTTGATTCTGTACAAAGTGTTTGTAGCTTTTTATTGTGTAAGGAATATTTTATGTCTTCATCTGGTGGCCGTGGATATGTGTTTTATCATGAATTTATTATGAATTTATGGTTTTACACTATTTATTGGTGCCATTTGCACAGATGTAGTTTTCATAAATGTATTTGCACTTAATCAGCTGCTATGCACTAGTCACTTTAGCCCTGACTTTAGATTCTGGCTTAATAGCAAGGTTAAATAGGAACTGTATATACACAAAGCTGGTTTCTTTTCCGATTAGGGTTCCCGGCTGGGATTCCCTATTTTTCATTTTAGCACTTTATTTATTCACTTATAGCACTTTTTTGCACAATAGCACTTTACTTAAGTATGATAATCATATGGCCAATTTTCATGATACACATGCATGTGATTTGACAGAAACAGATTTAGGTTTTTTGTACCAAACAATATTGGTCAAATAGAGGTACATTAGGGATGGAGACAATATTGCATTAAGCAGTCATAAGATAGTTTACCATTGCTATATATTGTTATGCTTTTAAAAATGATCAAAATATTTATTGTTTTAGACATGAATTGCGCAATGGTAGCTCACAGCACAGTACTGTCATTTTTCCCTAAAAATGATTAGCAATGCTGCATGTATTTGTACAGGAATCAATTACATTGCGATCACTACGACAGAGTGATGGACTAGCATTAAGTCTATCTTCTATGTTGTTTGCTGTCATCATCTATCACATGATACTCTGTGAAAAGTGCTTTCATTGGTGGTTTGTTATTTAAAATGTGTGTAATTGCAAACACTTTCATCTGGTGAGCAAGTCGACTGGGATCGCCGAAACGCGTCAGATCGTGGCACTCCTGATTCACTAAACGAAATAAAAAACACTGCTGCATTCGTTATTGGATTTCAAGTGTCCCTTCTTCTCTCGGAGAGTGCTGTCATGCGCGGTGCGCTTTGAGAGCGTTAAGTGTATACATATATTATATACACTGAGATCCAATAAACCAAATGGTAAGGAAAAGTTAATTCTGGGAAAATGTTATTTATTTTTCCTACACAAGCCCAACTTAAACTATGAACACATTAGAAATTCTAATTTTTAATTTAGCACCACCAGTCGTAACTCACATTTATAATTTATGCACTACTACTTAGAACTTAAATATATAATTTACACACCACCCTAAATTTACTATACTTTGTGAGCCTCTGTACACATTTTTCTTGCACTATTCACCACACTACATTAAATATAACTTGCCACTCTACCGTGCACTGTGTTCTGAGAAATTAAGCCATTTCAGATGTCATAAGTCTTTTTATAACTGCTATGAATCCACAATCTGTAAGTCGTATATCATGTAAAGGTATACACGGAGAAAGGATGGGTTACAGTTAATGTAGTGTGGTGGCTGTTATGAGAAGAATATGTGTATATGAAATGATCTACAGCAGGTTATAAGGTCTTTATATATTACATGATCACATAGTTTCCTCTCAAATTTGTATTCCTTGGCCTAAACCTGTATCAGTACAAATTCCACATAATAGATATACTGCACATGTAGTCCCCACTGACGATGTTGATATCGCAAATTGACTACACTAATTGTTTAAATCACAGAGTCTCAGGCTACCTGATACTTTGAGTCCAGTGATAGCAGAAACCTAATGCACACCAAGTAATCCAATTGGGGTTTAGAGAACACACCACTGGTTTGGCAAAAAAGTCAATATTGGAATTAATCTAGGAATAATGAAGTGTATGAAATGGCAAAGGAGGCTGAGGAGAGGCTGTGGTGAGGAATAATGGGACAGGTAGTGCCCCGGATTATTGTTTGCATGCATTTTGATTATTGTGTTTCATTCAGAAGGTATCCATTGCACAGTATAACTTGATGATCATGCAGACAGCAATCAGTCGGTTGTATTTCTTCACTCTTTCCACTGGCAAGCATATTACTGATATGCTTGGCTTCCACAGCAAGCCTCTTTCATTTACACCAGATTCTAAATCTGGTTATTCATTGGTATGACATAGAAGCTGTTGATAACAACATTCTGAGACCCTGTCAGCACAGCCCTTTTTTGTCTATTTTGAATGAAAACAGAAAGCAAAGCTGCCGATGGGGGAAGGAAGGTAGGGAAGGTGGTGGGGGCTGTTCAAGGATGACAAGCAAACATTTTTTTTAAACCTTTGCTGCAGGGACAGATGATAGAGGCCATGGTATATGTAGTGTCTTGTGATATTTTATGACAGAACCCTTTTGGCTGCTAACTGAGTCCATATATCTGTTACGTAGGTGTTGGAGTGCAGAGACATGAAAGCTTGTTTTCGATTTTTGAGTTTGCAGTTACACGCTGCAGAATAAAGATGTGAAATACTAAGATCCATGTGTGGCATAGTCATTTGTGAGTATTCAGTCTGGGGAAGACACTACAAATGTCAATGAGATAGGAGATAAGTAACCTGAAGAATGATGGTGCTCTCCCAAAGAGTTTGCATTGGTCCAAGCAAACTGCTTGAGCATGAAGTGTGTCTCTGTTGAAGAACCAGATCGACGCTTCCTGCACATGAAGTTCAAGTGCTACTCTAGCTGCTGCAAATCAGGTGAAGACAACAGAACTGTCGCAAAGACGCTACATGTTGATGGTCGAAAACCTGCTGATCAAGGCATACATAAAGGTTCCATGCTGCCATGGAAGATAACATTGTACATTATACTGAGTGTTAATGCTGAAAGTGGATTCACCATGGGTTACGATGCGCAGACACTGGGATAATCATAACTTGCAAGATAATGCTGTAAACAGCGGTGCTGCAAGGCGGAGTTCAACCAGGTGTTAGAAAAAGTAAATTTACATTAAGGAGAAAAGAAATAAAAGACTTACTGAAAACACTAAAGAGAATCGTCATACTATAGCACTTGGTGAAGTTGTCTCAAGGAGAAGTGTTTGGGGTTAGGCTTATGGAGCTGTTCATACCTGAAGCGTTTGGTTTACAATGTTGCAGAGTGGGGCTCAAAACAACTTCACAGGTCTTCGAAAAATAGGGAGCCAAGAGCGGTTCTCAGAATATTGAAATTTTCCAGATGGCTGTAAAGAAAGCCATGTTTCTACCTCTCACTAAAGATGAGTCAGAGGTGTCAGTAAGTTCCACATTGGTCTACAAGGCTGTTGTATTCCTGAAACCAACACCATCTTTTGAAACCGACAAAAAGGAAAATATTGGTGATAGATGGATTGCTTGGATAGAGACAGTTGATGATTTATTTGAAGCGCTTGAAGAGACTGATAAAAAAATATCAAGTATCTCAAAAATCTTGCTGGTGATGGTGTGAAAGAAGTCATAATGAAAATGCTACGCAGTGACAAAGAAATTACTTATTGTCAGATTAAAGAAACGCTGAATCTCAAGTTCAATCCGTTACCAGTTTTGAATTACAAAAGATACATTTTCAGTCAAGAATGCCAAAACGTTGGTGAAACTACTGATGATTTTGTAGAGAGACTTGATACGCTCATCAAACATTCTAAGGTACATGAATTTACTGATAAGGAGGCTTTGCGGCTTAGCGTTATTGATGGATGCTTGTCAGATTTATTCTGAAAATGAATGCAGAGAGCAACCCTTAGTCTGGAGCAAGTGCTGATGGCTGCCAGAGCATAGGAACGTGCTGAAAGACAAGTGGCTGACAAAGAGGCCGGAGGTGCCCAGAGTGAATCAGTCATATGTATAAGAAGTAGGCCAAAGCAAAAGACTGAAGAAAGCAAACTGATGTCCAAACATAAAAAGAAGTTATGTTTTAGATGTGGATTTTCATTTCTATGCAAAGGTAAATGTCCCACCCTTGGACAGATATGTAATTGTTGTGGGAAAGAAAACCATTTTGTGACAGTTTGTAATGTGAAGGAAAAAGTAAGTGCAGCACGGCACAAAGACAAAATGGCCATCAGAACATTACAGAGGCAATGTTCAACGCACCCCAATGATGTCAAGCGGCAACATCAATTGAAGCAAATTGCCACTTAAAGGAGTCGATTGTCATCTAAATCATCATCAAACAGTTTGTCTGCATCAATATCAAGTGAAAGTGAGGAAGACGGTTGCACTATGTCAATGTTTACTTCAGAGAAACGTGCACATGTTGGACTGGCAACACGTGAGGAAAAATGTCAGTAAATAGAAAGTCAACATGTCAAAGCACCAATGTCATACAAACATTGTCCGAAGATTACATTGAAAATGAATGATTGCTCGATATCTTTCATCATCAACAGTGGTACATCGATAAATATAGTGACTGAAGAGAAATACAATAATTATCTCCATTGACTCAACTCACGACATCAAAAACCAAAGTAAACCTGGGCTGCATCAACGCCCATAAAAAGTCATGGTTCATTTGTAGTGACACAGAAACACATGAAAACAAAGATGGAAGCACCCATTCATGTGCTTCAAGGAATAGCGGCAAGTGCTTGTCTACTTTGTTTCAGTACCGCTGCTGATATGGGGCTAATTTCCGTGAATTGCAATGTGAATACTCACCACGAAATAGTAAGTCCATTTTCATTGCTGTTTTATAGTTTGTGAAAGCTTAAGACTATGAAATAAAGTTAAATATTCATGATGATGTCCCAACCTGTTGCTCAGAGACATAGACAAGTTCACTGCCTTTTCATTTACAAGGAGCTGTTGAAAAAAAGATTAATCATTACTTAAGCATGACATTAGTGAGCGTTAAACTGGTCCAGTGACATGGGTTTCTCCCATACTGGTAGTGCCTAAAAATGACAGTAAAGGAGCTGTACGCATAGGCATTGATATGCGTCAAGCAAATAAGTTAATTGAATACGAACAACATTAAGGTCCACTCATTGCTGACATGATAACGCTATTAAATGGTGCAAAAGTATTTTCTTACCTTGATTTAAATAAAGGCTATCATCAGTTGGATTGCATGTATGTTACAACCTTTTCTACACGTGTCAGTCTGTTTCAAAATAAGAAACTCCGTTTTGGTGTGTCATCGGCTGCAGAACATTTCTAAAACGCCATTCGACATGTCATACAGTTGGTTGTGAATGCATTCAGCCATAGCGGTGACATAATGATTTTCGGAGCTACACAGACGGAGCATGATAAAACTCTCCCCCAAGTATGTTGTTTACTGACTGATGCAGGCTTGACTCCAAGTGCAGACAAGTGTGAGTTCCACAAGACAAAGTAAACATTCATATATTTTCAGATGGGGAGATGACACCTGATCCTGCCAAAGTACAAGCCCTATCAAATGCTGATCCCCCACAATATGTTTATGTGATACGTCATTTCTTGGCATGGCCAATTACTGTTCAAAATACATGCAAGACTTTGTTTCCATAAGTACTTCCTTACGAGAGCTGATGAAGAAAAATGTTTCATTCAAGTGGTCGAAAGAATGAGAGAGAAGTTTCAAGAAAATTAGACAAGACATTGAAACTACTACTGAAATGGCATATTTAAATACAAAGCTTCATGCAGAGGTTGTTGTTGATGATAGCTCAGTTGGGTTAGGTGCTATCATCGCACAGCACAGTGGACACCCCCATGCTCAAAGGCATATATTGGGGTACGCAAGTAGAAGTTTATCCCAGACTGAATGTGCTTACTCATAACCTGAGAAAGAAAGTTTGGCTGTGGTATGGGCTTGTGAACATTTGTGTGTATTCCTGCACTGAAAGCTTTTTATGCCAGTAACTGATCATCAAGCTTTATTGACTGTCTTTGGCAATCCAAAAGCCAAGATGCCTCCTCGCATTGAACAGTGGGAACTAAGTTTGCAAGAGTATGATTATACCAATGTGCATTGTCCAGGAAAGGATCAAAACCCTGCTGACTACTATTCCAGAGTATATATATATGTATGTATATATATATATATATATATATATATATATATATATATATATATATATATATATATATATATATATATATATATATATATATATATATATTTTTTTTTTTTTTTTTAACACGGAAGCCTCCTTCTGGCTCCTAATAGACCGCATAGAGCTGTGACGTAGGTTTCAGAGTGCAATGCCTTGAAAGCTTGTTTTAGAATGCTGAGTTTGCAGTTACACACAGCAGAATAAAGACATATAATACTAAGCTCTGTGTGGGGCAGGGGAAGCTGCTACAGTATGTATGACTCGCACAAAACTCCTCTGCTACTGTGTAGCAGTTAAAAGCAGGGGCAGATCATTTTGGGGACCAATCATAACTAAAAACTATAAATGGGTCAAAAGTGAATTATGGGTTGTTTTATACCTTGGGATCCTGAGTGACATCATAGAAAACTTAAGCTTCATTCTCGTTGTCTATTTGATGTCACTCAGCAAACCTCTGTGAAAAACATCCCTAAAAATTCACTGTTAGCCATCCATAATTCTGTAAGTATTCTATTTTCTGTTCTGCATTCAACATGGCCATAACATTTTATCTAACTATATAACACTCAGATTAGACAGACCTTGAGACAGAATCACCCCTGTTTTTAAATGTTTGTTCTAAATTATGAAGAAAATGTAGTGACAGCGATGGCAAAGGCTAATAAAGATAAAGAAAAGTATAGTTTACCAGCAGAGAATCGCTACCATATCCTATGCCACAAAAAAACAATATATTTCCCTATTTCAGCTTGATTACTTGCTCTTATTGGTCCCAGTGACTTTGGGGTGATTACGATGGCGGAAGGACTTAAGTCTGTCTGCCATTGTCCCGGGAATTGGGGACAGCTACCTATATGGCAGCAGTCCCGTACATGTAATTACAATGCGACCACCACTGTGGCGGACCCATGTGCATGTTTACCATTGCAGCGGGTGCTGTTGGCTGAATTGAGGCCATGGGACAGGCTATCCTTAAACTAGATATGGAAGAAACCATGAAAGTATTTCTGATGGAACTTGTTATATTTACTCTATATCAGAGTTATTTCAAACATGATGAAGACTTGTTTTTGCAATTAGTAGGCACGAGCATGGGAAATTGCGCAGCTCCAGTCTGCGCGAACATATACATGGGTGAATTTGAGAATACCAATATCTGGTCCAACCTCATCTGGAACAAACATATCAAGATGTATGTTCGTTTTATTGATGATTTATTTATTCTTTGGAAAGATACAAGAGAGAATCTTGAGCAAGCCTTACGCACCTTGAATTCAGCTAACCAACAAATTCAGTTTACATGGACAATAGATTCTCAAACCATAACATTTCTGGATGTTCTCATCACTTTAAAAGACAACCATATCACAAAAGCGACTGACCGGAATAATGTTTTACACTATACAAGTTTTCACCAGGCATCTTTGAAAAAACACTTACCCAAATCTCAGCTACTAAGGGTCAAACAAATCACTTTTGATCCCAACGTGGCCAATATCAGAATAGAAGAAATGACCAACAGATTTCGAGAAAGAGGATACCCAGAACAGATACTAGACACAGCCAAAAACCAGGTGAAAGATCTAAACCGTTTGGATCTTCTAAAACAATCCAGGGTGAAACCACAAAGTGACAGAATGGTCATAGTATTGAAATATTCAAATGTGAGCTCTATGTTCAAAAACATCATACTGAAACATTGGCCAATGTTACAGCTAGAGTCAGACTTTAAAGATATGTTCAAGCCAAGACCTCTCTTTGCATACACGAGAGGAAGAAACCTGGGAGAAATTTTAAAACAACCCAAAACCATTAACTTACCCTCACGAGGCACCAGACCATGCACTAATTGCAATAACTGCAATAACATAATCACAGGCAACAAGGTAACGCACCCTATGAAAGGATATGATATAGCCTTGAACGTCACGGCCACCTGTGACACCAACAATTTAATATACCTGTTAAAATGCCCATGCGGTAAGGTATATATAGGGAAGACCGAGCAAAAACTTAAGATTAGTTTAAATGAACACAAGTCCAACATCAGGACAAAGAATTTGAAATCATCAGTGGCCAGTCATTTTATGGAAATGAACCACAACATCCCTCAACTCAAGTTCATGGTGTTAAAAGTGATTAACAAAATTGAGGGAAGAGACAACAATAAAATGTTACTCCAACGAGAAAATTACTGGATTTACAGACTTAATTCCATCAAGCCATACGGGCTTATGAACGTATTGAATTTTCATGTTACCTATAAGATACCTATGTATTGACAATTAAGCCCACCATGATGGTCCCACTTGTTCTGGACCATCCCCTGACTGTGTATTTACTTAATTTGTTCTACCTTATGATTTTACATTTATTATCTAGTGGCCACTAGATTTATGTGTTTAGTTTCTCCATTTATTAGACAATAGACATCTCATAAACACGCCATGTGTCATTATCACATTGCAACCGAAATTTCCAGCACCCGTCAGTCCCCTTTTTACTCTCACGCTTTCACGATCACATGACTGGTAGACTTTTCAGCTTCACTAATTGAGCCCGTTTTTTCGCGCCAGTACCCGCTCGAACTACAGCGAGTGTGTATCACACCACTCTAAACAGCAGAACGTATGCCACATCACATTGACAAACTCTGTAAGTAAGCATAAGCGTTCCTTTTAGGCACTGCAGCATGTAAAGCGCCGTCATTGTTTTCGTTATGTTCCATTTCACTTTATTTATTTTCACCCGAGTTTGTCATTAGCAGCACTCCGTCTTAACATACTTTAAACCATCGTGTAAGTCTTTATTTGAGCACCGCTAACCAAGATGCACAACTCTGGTCATTTTTACTAACACTCACCCGATATTTGTAAAAGCATGAGACAGCGACCTCAATTCACTTTCTCATTCGGTAACTGCACGTTCCAGCGCGACGTTCACAACCATCATCTTTAAGCACAATCACAGTTCTACCCAATGTGTCTACACCATAGTTGTATTATGAAATTTGGCAGCATAGATGTGATATGATATATTTTCCACTGTATGTGTTTTTTTGTAGATGCTCCCTGATGAAGGGCGGTTGCCCGAAATGCATTGGAGCTGGATTAAATAATGCTCATCAATAAAACTTTATTGACAATGATGAAAATACAGACAAAAATGAACTAATGATCAAGAGGAAAATAAAACTTGATTACTTCATGTGAAACACTACAAGTGTAAATCTTTTTCATTAATAAAGGAGGATTTCACCACACATCAGTGTGCCTCGAGGGATGCCATCAGTTCTTAATTGATGACACTTTCTTACATTTAACTCTACTCGTCTTTGGGTGGAAGACGATACCTAAGTAGTTTTTTATCATAAGGGAGGGAAGAGGAATTCACGTCCATTCAGTTCCAACTTCTTGATAATTACGATACCTCAGGAGCACCTATTCAATCCTAATACCTTCACCAAAAAAACGTAACCAAATTTAAGGCTGTGCACCGGTCGACCAAATTTTAAAAAAAAATGCATGTTGTGCATTTCCCAGCACTACATGGCAAGCACCACGCGGTGCCTGCCACCTGGTGTAGGGAACTGTAGGAGGGCCCCCCAAGTGCACAAGTAACATGCTCCTGCAAAAGGGGGGCCTGCAACGAGCCCCCAAAGTACATCCCCGCCAGCCTTTGAATGACGGTTAAATTTGCAATACAGAGGCTGGTGGGGATGCAGCATCCAAATCTGGCGGGCGGTGGGTTCGACAGGCAATCGTAGCTATTACCTGTGTCAGATCTGTGTCAGACAGTCTTTCCACCTGTCAGCACACCGCCCGCCATCCTAATCTGGAGGGCGGAGAATGGCTGCACGATGGCGGTGAACCAGCCACAGGCAGGCTGCTGGTGGATGGTTCATTGCCATCATAATGACCCCCTTTGTTTTTAAACTATAGCAGCACTAGTATAGAGGAGGCGTACTCTCTTACACAGGACAGGCAAGTTGTTACTGGCAGATTGTTAGTCGTTATTACTACTGAGACTGAAATGGTTTAAATCTTGAAAAGGTTTGATGGACTTAGCTTAGCCAATGAAAACCAGAGATTCTGTCAGAAAATGGAAGGGTGTGTTTGCCTGGACATTGAGCAGGATGTGTCGCAGCTCAGGGAGCACTGCATGCCAGGCCTAGCTCTAGGATAGGACTCAATTTTCTTCAGGCTTGAAGCATCAGAGTGGTCCTAATCTGGGGGCTTCATGCTGTGTGTGAGGGTGAATTTGTGCAGGTATGTGAAATCAAGGAGAAGCAGTTAAACATGAAATGGGAAAAGGCTTATTAATTTCTTTGCAATTCCCTAAACAGAAACTGTTCCTAATAGGCCCTAGCTCAGGAGTACGGAATCAAGAAATAGGCCTGAACAACATTTCATAATGAGAGATAGAACTGTAAACTTTAAGAAAAGCGATGGCGGTGAACCAGCCACAGGCAGGCTGCTGGTGGATGGTTCATTGCCATCATAATGACCCCCTTTGTTTTTAAACTATAGCAGCACTAGTATAGAGGAGGCGTACTCTCTTACACAGGACAGGCAAGTTGTTACTGGCAGATTGTTAGTCGTTATTACTACTGAGACTGAAATGGTTTAAATCTTGAAAAGGTTTGATGGACTTAGCTTAGCCAATGAAAACCAGAGATTCTGACAGAAAATGGAAGGGTGTGTTTGCCTGGACATTGAGCAGGATGTGCCGCAGCTCAGGGAGCACTGCATGCCAGACCTAGCTCTAGGATAGGACTCAATTTTCTTCAGGCTTGAAGCATCAGAGTGGTCCTAATCTGGGGGCTTCATGCTGTGTGTGAGGGTGAATTTGTGCAGGTATGTGAAATCAAGGAGAAGCAGTTAAACATGAAATGGGAAAAGGCTTATTAATTTCTTTGCAATTCCCTAAACAGAAACTGTTCCTAATAGGCCCTAGCTCAGGAGTACGGAATCAAGAAATAGGCCTGAACAACATTTCATAATGAGAGATAGAACTGTAAACTTTAAGAAAAGCCATAACAAGACCACATCATGAACTGAAGGAAGGGAACAGCAGGGCTTCAGTGTTGGGCTAGGGGAAGGAATGGAGTGGAGTAGAAAAAAGCTAAAACGCCAGTGGTGTAGAAGAAAAACATAGAGAATTGAAAAAGTCCAGCACAAGCATGAATAAAACCATAGCTTTATTTTTATCAACTTTTATGTTTACTACGTTCTGCGTTGCAGTATACTTTTATGTTTAATTTAAAGAAAAAAGGCACCTTAATCCTCAGGGAGTCTCTCTTCAGACAAAGCTCTTAATATGGTGGTCCAGGGTGAAGGCATCCTCCCTGAGAAACACAAACCTCATGAGAGCCATCTCAATATGCACCAGAAAGAAGGGTCGTTGTGTCCTTTATATGTTGGTGTATAGTGATATAGAGAGGGCAGAAGAAAGAGGATGAGAGAGGACAGTTGATTATTATTTTCTCATTAAGCCAACTGCATACATTGCTTTTTATCTAGAGTATAGGAAAACACCTGGATGACAAAAGAATAGGCCTTTGTGTAGACAATAACATTTAAGGGTATCTTTTATGTTGCTGTGATACAAGAACATTTAAAGATTTGAGGGGGAAAATGTGGATGGAAACAGAAGTGATATAAAACCTTTCTGCACCACCATGATGAACACTCTAGAAGGCCCCAAAACCTAGTATGTTCCAATAATATAATCACATAAAGGACAGAATGGGTAGGTACCAGAAAGCTCGAAGAGGTACCTCATGGTACGGATTAGCTAGCGGGCCCACCACCAAGGTATGTATTGATCAAGGTGTCTGCTTCCTTGGCCATACCTTCAAGAAAAGGTAATTGTGAAAGGCATGCATGTTGTAGGTACATGGCTATAACTAGTTTGCCAGCACACATCTGCAAAAAAAGTTTAACTTAGCACTATGTGAAAATTATGTATGCAGTACCAAAACAGTAATGAAATCAAAACACCATGCAATAAAAATCCCAACCAGAATTAGAAAAATATAGTAAAATGTATTAAATAAATATAAAGAAAATTGAACAAATCCAATAACAAGCGATATCTATTTGTTAAGTTTGAAGTAGAAATAGCACCAAAAAGCATAAATTGCCAATGACAGTGTGCTATGCTGTGGTCATGTATACTCAATGCATAGGCTTGTGGAACCTTGGCATTGTCAAGCGAAGGTTCCACATGGAATGTGCTTCGAATCACGGCAAGTTGGAAGTGTACTACGACCACAAGCCGCTCTTCATATTGTAACGTAAATAAAATATACTTGAATACTTACGGCAAGTGTCTTCTGTCCTTCAAGTATGACACTTTTGTTGGCAACAAGTAAATGGCAAGCTGCTTACATTAATCTATGTGTTCTGGTGGAAGAAGGTTGCTGCAGATGTCGTCTTTCTTCTGCAAGGGTAGTCGTAGAAAGTGTGGTATGCATAGGATCCTACTAACGTCTCATCGGTGGCAACATTTTTGTGAGCAAAGTATACTTTTGAGGAGTGATAGGCACAGGTTATGTGGTATCCGAGGCCTTTGAATGCACACAGCTGTGTGGAATGCAGCGATGCCAGCCAACCTTGAGTGCACTGATACGTAACGTCATTGTGGGTCTTATGATGTGCTGTGGCCAATTTGGTGGCTGGATGGCTACTATTTTAGTCGTGTTGACATTTTACAGAACATTGGGGCATATTATCAAGGGGGTTTATCTCCGCTTTTTTGGCTTTAAAAGCCAAGAAAGCGGAGATAAAATTATCTCCCTATTACCAAGCTGTCGCTAACACCAGTTAGCGACAGCTAGTAGGAGATAGCGACCATCTTGGGCCCCACTTTGCATGTCAGTGATATTTATCACTAATGAGATGCAAAGTGGGCGTGCCAAGATGTTAGAGACTGAAAACAGTCGCTAACATCGCTATCTCCTATTACCAACTTTTGGAGATATTCGCGCTAAGCGGGAATATCTCCAAAAGCTAACACCTGCCCTGAGCAGTTCTTAGCCATGTTATCCAATGGGAGGTGGATAACATGGCTAAGAGCATTTGCTCGATAATGCATGAATATCGCTGACTTTTCAGCGATATTCATGCATTTCGGCCGTTTTTTATCGCATTTGCGATAAACCTTGTTAATAGCAAGGTTTATCTGCGATAAAAATCGCCGATGTGCGGCGATAATTTTTGTCTCTAAACAAGTTAGAGACAAAAATTATCGCTAGTTGTTGGTAATATGCCCCATTGTTCTGCAGCCGGTGAACCGGCTTATTGGGTAATCAATGGTGGTGTGCTCCAGCATTGGATGTTAGCGTATAGTCGCTGACACGCTTCAGATCACAGATAATAGTGCACTTAAGATCACGAGTACTGGCAATTCATATTTTTCATTTCAGCGCTGACACGCAGAGCATTCTTTAAAGCCAAGTAGGGTTTTAGGGGCATATTACCAACAACTAGCGATAATTTTTGTCTCTAACTTGTTTAGAGACAAAAATTATCGCCGCACATCGGCGATTTTTATCGCAGATAAACCTTGCTATTAACAAGGTTTATCGCAAATGCGATAAAAAACGGCCGAAATGCATGAATATCGCTGAAAAGTCAGCGATATTCATGCATTATCGAGCAAATGCTCTTAGCCATGTTATCCACCTCCCATTGGATAACATGGCTAAGAACTGCTCAGGGCAGGTGTTAGCTTTTGGAGATATTCCCGCTTAGCGCGAATATCTCCAAAAGTTGGTAATAGGAGATAGCGATGTTAGCGACTGTTTTCAGTCTCTAACATCTTGGCACGCCCACTTTGCATCTCATTAGTGATAAATATCACTGACATGCAAAGTGGGGCCCAAGATGGTCGCTATCTCCTACTAGCTGTCGCTAACTGGTGTTAGCGACAGCTTGGTAATAGGGAGATAATTTTATCTCCGCTTTCTTGGCTTTTAAAGCCAAAAAAGCGGAGATAAACCCCCTTGATAATATGCCCCTTAGTTCCCTAAGATGCACAGCAGACTGATACTAGCATCTCACCATCTGGTATTAACGCTGATGTACACTCCATTGATTATAGCTAAGTTTGTCACCTCGTTGATATGCACAGCATAACTGACAACCCTAAAAAAAGATATGTTATCTTGCTGATATGCACAACTTTACAGACATCTTGCACCTTGATTTTTGTACCATACTTTAATAACACTGATGTGCAGAGCATCTTCAAAAGCAAGTGCATTATATTTATGATGCACATAGCATTACAGTCAATTTATAATTTTGAAGGGCTATCACACCACACTTAAGTCTCAGTGGCATAAGCAAATCTGACACTGTCTTTTTTTCAAAGCATTTGTGTGCACAAATGCCTGTTTGCACTGCAGGAATCACAATATAAACATACTAGCAGCCCGTCCAGACGTTGTCCGGGTGTGAATTGCTGCCGGCCAGTAGTATACTGTTTTGTAGGATTTCGTTTTGATAGCATTTCTTATCTGTGACAGGCCTGTGAAATTCTCCATTTCATAGTGCACTGCGGATGCACTTAAGAGTACGCGTTCAGTAGTGTGTGAACTCGATTTTCCCTACTTTATTTTTCCTTGCAATATTATATAGCGAAAACTCGACAACATGGCATGAGCACAATTTACATTACAGAAGAACACATTCATTTGTGGTAGGCACCTGGAGACAAAGCGATTTGCCTGGAATCACAGGATGTTGAGCTGATGCCGAGATTCGAACCTAGCTCCCCAGCTCTAAAGTTCACAATTCTCGAACTTGTGGCGGGAGGTGTGTCTAAAAGTGTATGTCGGTGCTGGCCATCAATGAGAGAGACCTGTGCATTTTTCAAATCGGTGGTGAAAAAATACGAGTATGTTGCTGGAGATGTGGGCCCCCGTGCCACCAATGTACTTACCGGGGGAGGGTAAACACCCATTATTCCGCAACTTTCTTTCCGCATATCATCACTCCGCAAACTTTCATTACGAAAGTACCATGACTCCGCAATGCCATTATAACACATGGCATTACATTTTATATGATTTTACCACACATGCATTTACAACGTAAATGCATGAATGGTAAAAGCATGTTTTTTTTAATGTTTGGATAAGGTAAGTATGGGTATTGGGGTATATGTTTTGGGGTACTAAGGTATATGTTTTGGGGTGTTTGGGTATTTTAAGGGTTCAGATATAGTCTTGGGTTATGGAGTACAGGGGTAGTTTTAGGGTTTAGGGATAGGTATGGGTTTTGGGGTACAGGGGTATTTTTAGGGAACAGGACTAGGTTTGGATTTTGGGGTATAGGAGTATTTTTAGGGTTCAGCAGTAGGTTTGGGTTTTGGGGTACAGGGGTATTTTAAGGGTTCAGGGCTAGGTTTGTGTTTTGGGGTACAGGAGTATTTTTAGGGTTCAGGGCTAGGTTGGGGTTTTGGGCAACAGGGTTATTTTTATGGTTCAGGGCTAGGTTTGGGTTTTGGGGTACAGGGGTATTTTTAGGGTTCAGAGGTAGGTTTGGCTTTTGGGGTACAGGGGTATTTTAAGGGTTCAGGGCTAGGTTTGGGTTTTGGGGTACAGGGGTATTTTAAGGGTTCAGGGCTAGGTTTGAGTTTTGGGGTTCAGGGGTATTTTAGGGTTCAGGGGTAGGTTTGGATTTTGGGGTACAGGGGTATTTTTAGGGTTCAGGACTAGGTTTGGATTTTGGGGTATAGGAGTATTTTTAGGGTTCAGCGGTAGGTTTGGGTTTTCAGGTACAGGGGTATTTTAAGGGTTCAGGGCTACGTTAGGGTTTTGGGGTAAAGGGGTATTTTTAGGGTTCAGGACTAGGTTTGGATTTTGGGGTATAGGAGTATTTTTAGGGTTCAGCGGTAGGTTTGGGTTTTCGGGTACAGGGGTATTTTACGGGTTCAGGGCTAGGTTAGGGTTTTGGGGTACAGGGGTATTTTTAGGGTTCAGGGCTAGGTTTGGATTTTGGGCAACAGGGTCATTTTTATGGTTCAGGGCTAGGTTTGGGTTTCGGGGTACAGGGGTATTTTTAGGGTTCAGAGGTAAGTTTGGCTTTTGGGGTACAGGGGTATTTTAGGGTTCAGGGCTAGGTTTGGGTTGGGGTACAGGGGTATTTTTAGGGTTCAGGGCTAGTTTTGGGTGTCGGGGTTCAGGAATATTTTAGGGTTCAGGGGTAGGTTTGGGTTTTGGGGTACAGGGGTATTTTTAGGGTTCAGGGCTAGGTTTGGATTTTGGGGTATAGGAGTATTTTTAGGGTTCAGCGGTAGGTTTGGGTTTTCGGGTACAGGGGTATTTTAAGAGTTCAGGGATAGGTTTGGGTTTTGGGGTACAGGGGTATTTTTGGGGTTTTGGGGTACAGGGGTATTTTAGGGTTCAGGGGTAGGTTTGTGTTTTGGGGAACAGGGTTATTTTTATGGTTCATGGCTTGGTTTGGGTTTTGGGGTACAGGGGTATTTTTAGGGTTCAGGGCTAGGTTTGGGTTATGGGGTACAGGGTAGTTTTAGGGTTTAGGGATAGGTATGGGTTTTGGGGTACAGGGGTATTTTTAGGGTTCAGGGCTAGGTTTGGATTTTGGGGTATAGGAGTAGTTTTAAGGTTCAGCGGTAGGTTTGGGTTTTCGGGTACAGGGGTATTTTAAGGGTTCAGGGCTAGTATTGGGGTTTGGGGTACAGGGGTATTTTTAGGGTTCAGGGGTAAGTTTGGGTTTTGGGGTACAGGAGTATTTTAGGGGTCAGAGGTAGGTTTGGGTTTTGGGGTACAGGGGTATTTTAAGGGTTCAGGGCTAGGTTTGGGGTTTGGGGTACAGGGGTATTTTAGGGTTCAGGGGTAGGTTTGGGTTTTGGGGTACAGGGGTATTTTTAGGTTTCAGGGCTAGGTTTGGGTTTTGAGGTACAGGGGTCTTTATAGGGTTCAGGGCAAGGTTTGGGTTTTGGGGTACAGGGATATTTTTAGGTTTTAGGGATAGGTTTGGGTTTTGGGGTACAGGGTATATTCATAGGGTTAAGATGGGTTAGTGTTTAAGGGTGTTGGGGTATTTTAAGGAGTATGATTATGGGGTGCAGGAGTATTTAAAGGGAGCAGGGTGGGATTAGCACACAATAAAAGACATGGCATGAAGGGCGGAACGTATCACATGCCCCCAGCATTTGTCACGCCCCCAGCACACGCCCACAGCACAACGCAGACACACCCACAAGGGACTACTTTGCTGGCACAGTTCTTTTACCTTTTAAATGTATATGGTGGGCGTCTGCATAGCCTATGTCCTTCTGCTGCAACTGCCCTTTCCAACACTGTATTGGGTGTTGTGATTGGTGCTGTACTTTTTGGGTTTTACCGCCTCAAAGGTTTAGGCTGTCTCTTTATATTATTAGTATGGATATTCCAGTCAAGTTGTAATGTGGTGTGTTGAATTGTACTGATATATTTAATTTTAACTGACAATGATGTATTACAGTAGAGAATGTCGGCAGTAAATCCTCCTCCTCATTTCTTACCCAGTGATCCCAATTTGGCCTGGAAACAATGATTTGATGCTTTTGAGACATGCCTGGGTACTAGCGGAGCATTACGTTTTCGCCTAGAATGGTAAAAATATCTGCTGTTGCACTCTCTAGATTTTGACGGTAGAGCCCTTTTGAAACACTTACTGGATTTGGATGTAGAAGAAAGAGAGGATGAGCTTCATGAAAAGCAAGAAATGGTCAAACAAACTGCCAGCTAGAGCTAATTTTCAATCAAGTCTTGTAGTGGTTAGACACAAATTTATTAAGAGGGGTCAATATGTTGGGGAAGATGTAGATGCAGATACTACAGCATTCAGGAGATTAGTGGCTGAGTGTCAATTTATAAACTTTGCAGATCAACTAGTACGAAACCAGTTCATAGGACATTGCTGTGATAAGACTATCAAACAGAAATTATTGTCCCTGGGAAACCGTTCACTAGAGGTTACAATTTAGACAGGCAAAATTATTGAAACATCTCAGGCCTCTGCAAAGGAAATGGATAGTAAAAGGTATGATCTTGTGGCAGAAGTAAATACTAAGGCGTTAACATTATCAAAGGATTCTAAACAAGGTGATAAATCCAAGTCCTTTTTCTCACAACATGATATAAATTTCAACTGTGAGAATTGCATGCATGCAAAAGGAGGGAGACAATGTCAACCCAAAATGTAATTTTTAGACAATGCAACAAACTTGGGCACTAAGCAAAAGTTTGCCAAAGTTAGAGATCTAGGGTGTCATCATCTGTTAGATATGTCACATATAAGTGTGTGCCTGATGATGAATAAGGCATTGAGAGAGATTTGAGGGACATGGTCGTAGTAGTTAAAGTGATGACATAAAAACAGGTGACCCAAGTTCATGTTTTGACCCGTATGAGGAAATCATAGTGGGGGGTAAAGTTCTAAAGTTGCTGGGTTATTCAGGCACATGAACATCAATGATTACGCAAGAGTTATTTGACAAAGTACGGCTAGACAGATCATTGTTACTACCCCTGGGCATAGTTTGCGTAGTACCGCTACGTGTAGCTACGCGAAGTGCACTTTGGACTACACAAGCTACGCAAGCTACGCGCAGCTACGGAAACTGTGTGGGATGGTAGATAAAATGCTTTTTGCACTGATTGCACAGTGTCGGATGCGTGTGCTCACTATGCAATCATTACAAACAGCATCTTGTACAGTGCAAGCGGTCATTTTCTGCCGCTTGAGTAGATTTGTACTCGAGCGGCAGCTTTCTCAACGCGGACTGGTAGTTTCTCATCGCAAGCGGTCGCGAGCATACGCGACTCCTCGCAATGAGATACCTGACCTCCCCGTGTTGAGAATCTGGAGGTATATTTTCCATGCTCGCGATCGGCAACTTGATGTTGCTGATCGCGAACGAGGAAAAAGTCTCTCCGGGATGGTGATTTTGCTTGCTCACGGTCGCCAACTTGAGGTTGAGAACAATGAGCAAGCAAAAAATGCCTGCTCCATGTTTTTGAACAGTGCTACATACAATTTGTGTTGCACGAGGTAGCGCAAACTACGTAAGCTCCGCGAGCGTAGGGTAGTCCTACGCCCAGGGGTAATTGTTACCCCCGGATCATAAGGCTATGTCATATGAGGGATGAAATATTGACTTGTGTGGCCACATAGATGATATATTAAAGTTTAAAGGTCGCAGAATAGAAGGCAAGATCTATGTGGCTCATAAAGGCCTTAATATTCTAGGTTTTAGGTTGGTTCCATCAGAGTCTCTTTGACATGATCCTGAAACTAGGCACTAAATAATAAATACTAGCCATTAGAGATGATGATGCTTTAGAAGAGATCATGAACAAATGTCAACATGTATTTTCAGGTGAGCTGGGCAACGTTAGGAATTTTAAACACAACATTATTTTAAAAGAAGGAGCAAGGTCAGTTAAGCACAAACTCCGAAATGTTCACCTCAGCATTTGTAAGGATCTGGAAAAAGAGTTGGATATGTTATGTAAAACCTTTGGTAGTGGACTGCAAACATAGTAGGGAATCGAGAGTATGTGCTGACCTTGGTTGTCTTCACAACGAGATGTGAGTTGATTCACATCCCCTACCCAACATCTCTGAGCTACTAGCGGGGGTAAAAACAGCACATTTATTTTCAGAACTGGATTTGGGTTCAGCCTACCACCAGATTGAGTTGGAGGTGGAGTCAAGACATCTAACAATGGTTGTTTCCCCTTTTGGAACATATCAATACTGTTTTATGCCTTTTGGATTAGCTTTGGTATCTTCAGTTTTTGAAAGGACAATGTCAATATGCTCAAAGAAATACAAGGGACCTCCATATTTCAGGACAATGTTCGAGTTTATGCTCCGGATAGCCAATCTCATGATAGGATTCTGGATGAAGTATTGGACACATTTCAAACTCAACGAGCTGTATTCAGATGTGTTGGAACTGTCTCTTCTTGCTGGGTCATCCCAAACTTTTTGCTTCTTCCTCCCTTCTTCCTCCCTTATTTTTCCTGACCCGTGGCTGTTGGCAATAGGACTCTGAACACGTTACCACTGCTGATCAGTGCTAAAGTGCATATAGTCTCTGTGTAAATTGTTATTATGATTAAATATACATGATTGGCATATTTGTATCACCAAGAAGTCCCTAGTAAAGTGCACTCGGTGTGCCAGGGCTGGTGATGACAAATGCTTCTAGTGGGCCTGCAGCACTGATTGTGCCACCCACATGAGTAGCCCCAAAATGGTGTTTCAGGCCTGCCACTTCAGTGCCTGTGTGCTGACAGTGAACTGAAATGTCCTCCTGGTCAGTGTCCCCACTGACCAGTCCTAACCCTTCCCTTTGTGGGCACATTGGTCACCCCCATGTACTGGTGCAGGTGACATGCTCTGGTAGTGAATTACAGCCATTTTCGTTTTTCACTGCTGCAAGGCTATCTTGCTTCATAGGCTATCATGGGGAATGCTGGCTACAGTGGCTACCAGCATTTCTTCCCATAGGAACAAGATAGGACATTAGAGTCTAGTATCCCTGAACTCAGAATTTAATAACACATCTTTTAGGAAAGGTTGTTTTTGAATCCTGTGTTTGAGAACAGCACTTATAGAAAGTTGCTGTTCTCTTGTCTGACCTTCCTGTGTGCCTTGGCCTGTTTGTGTATTAACTGTCTGGTTTGAGAGTGACACGGGCTTGGGAATTCCCCAGGAGGCTGGCTGAGTCAGCGCTAGGCTGAATGACTGCCTTTGCAACTTGAGTGGTGGGAGGAGATAGCACCTGCGCCTGAATAGGGCTGTGCCTGCCTTCCACAATGCTGGCTCCACCCCCTGCTGGGCGACTGACGACCCTGCCCCTCACTCTGAGGAGAAGCCAGGAAAACAAAGTGCTCAAGAAACACCCAGAAATGGTTCAGACCGGGCTCAGGGCATGCACAAAGTGAACAAAGACTTTTAGGGGTATAAGTACAGGACCCCTGACAACAGAAAATTAGATCATCCTGGAATCAAGAAGGAACCTCTGCCAAAGAGAAAGCTGAAACTGAAGAAGGAAGATTGTCTAGCTGTTGCTCTGCTGGATTGCCCTGCTGTTGCTTTGCTGCCAAGGGGAGGGGAAGGACTTTGCTGTGCTGTGTCCCCTTGCTTGAAGGAATCTCCAAGGGCCTGAGAAGAGCTGGCTCCCTGTTCTGAAGTCCCAGGAACAAAAGGACTTCACCCCCAGCTTCCCCTGAGCTCTACTGAGAGAGTTATGTCCTTCCTGGAGTGCTTGGCCGATGTGTGGTGCCTCTGGAAGTTGTACCTGTGTTAGGAAGCTGGAAACTAAGCTTGAGAGACTTTGCTAAAGAAACGTTATCACATCGCTCGCTGCAGAGCGCATTCCCGACAGTTTCCCGCCGCTACGAAGGTCGAGATCAGTCTCAGAGTCTGTTGCCGCTGTCAGAGCCGTCGCATCCTTTGCTTGCGGGACGCACCCGATCGGTGCGGAAAGTCTAACATCACTGCGAGTGTCGTCACAGAGCCTGTCATCGCTGGGTGAGATCGACGCAACGCCTGCTTGCGGACCGCATCACGTCGCTGCTAGAGTCATCTACGAAGCCATCGCATCAAGGAGCTGCGAGAGAGAAGATCACCGTTGGTCCTCGCATCATCGCCCCGGAGAACGTCGCAACTCCAAAGATCGTCGCATTGTGGCTTTGCGAGAAGAAACTTCCTATGGAACCTACGCACTGGAATCCTTACAAGTGGCCTTCCTCCCCATACAGACCGGATTTGTCGCAACATTCCCGCTGCTGCAGTGGGGCTGTCGCATTGCCTCCCCAGGGTCTCAGGAGCAACGCATCGCTTGTTTTCCACCGCACCAGCTTCTGCTTTTGGAACTTTGTCGCAACTAAAGGTACTGTGTCTGAAACGTGACGTAACTGTGAACTTTTCACGCAGCTGTGGATTATTTTATCACAACCTAAAGAACTTTGATTATAACCCTAAGAACTCATTTGAAACCATATTCTTGAACTATGTATGTTGGATTTCTGTCGTTTTGGTTTTGTGTAGTTTAGATTACATACTTTTATTTTCCTAAACTGTTGTGGAGTCAGTTTGTGGTGTTTTCACTGTGTTACTGTGAGTGTTGGTACAAATACTTTACACATGGCCTTCTGATTAGCCTTGACTGCTCGTGCCAAGCTACCTAGAGGGTGAGCAGGGGTTATCTCAGAGAGTTTCCTCCTTACCCTGACTAGAAGCAAGGGTCCCTATTTGGACAGTGGTACCTACCTCTGCCAACTAGAGACCCCCATTTCTAACAAGAAGGGACAAATGTGTTTCCCTTACTGACAACGTGGAATAGGTGGGACCCTTTGTAACCAGTGAGGTTATTGACCCTAAGCCCAGTCTTGTGAGGAGCATATCGCAGGCAAAGCCACCAGTGGACAAGGCAAGTCTTAAGTCGTTTCTAGGCTTGTGTGAATTTTATTCTAGATTTATACAGAATTACGCAACAAGGTTGAGACTGTTGTCTTGCATCAAAAGGAGAGGTGTTGCATTTTAGTGTAGCACATAATACCTCAGTTAGGGGCATTTATGGTGCAACATTGGCATGAATTATTAAAACAAATACCACTTTGGGTTTGGTCATGAAGTACACAGAATCTGGTTGGCCAAAGGAGAGAAATCTTGATTTTGATCTCAAGACTTTTGTCAAAGTTTCGGAAGAGTTGTTAGTGGAAGCTGGTCTAGTGCTAAGAGCAGATTAGCTTGTTCCTCTCACTGCGTTGAGGATTTCCATCGAGCTGTGGCTCATGAGGGTAACATGGGATCTACTATGACTAGAAGACATGTAAGATTGACATGTTGGTGCCCTGCTATTGATAGTGAGATTAATCAAGTTGTTAAAGTTCAAGTTCAAGTTCAGAAATTTGTATAGCGCACTACTCACCCAGAGGGTCTCAAGGCGCTTGAGGGATGGTGGGAAGCTTTACTTATCGAATATCCAAGTTTTTAGTTGCTTTCTGAAGGAGAGATGGTTCTGTGTAAGGCGGATGTGGGTGGGGAGAGAATTCCAGGTTTTGGCCGCTAAGTAGGAGAAGGATCTTCCTCCCATGGTGGATCTATGGATGCGCGGAATTGCTGCGAAGGCTTGGTTGGACGATCGTAATTGGCGGATGGGGGTGTAGAAGGACAGTCGCGTGTTGAGGCATTCGGGTCCTAGGTCGTAGGTCCTAGGTTATCTGTTCGAGTTGTAATAAGACTGTGAAATTCAGGACTTCTCCATTATGTCCCATTGAGGTACCCAAAGGACCTAGGAGAAAATTAGGAATAGATATTGTAGGGCCATTCCATTCATTAGCTAGCACTTAAAGGTTTGCATTAGTAAAGATGAACTATTACAGTAAAAGTCCTGAAGTAAAATCTCTGAGAGAGGTTACATCTAAAGTGGTTGCCGATTTCTGAAAGGAAGTTTTTTCGAACAAGGGATATACAGACATGTTGGTATTGGACAATGGTGTTCAATTTGTTTCAAGGGAAGTGGAGATGTTTCTGGAAACAAGTGGCATTAAGCATCTTAAGAGTACATTACCATCCCCAAACAAATGGACTCGTTGAGAGAAGGAACAAAGGGGCATATTACCAACAACTAGCGATAATTATCGCTATGCTGGCTTAGCGGCAATATTTTTATCGCCGAGCTGCGACGATTTTTATTGCTTAGGAACCTGGGGGCATATTATCAAGGGATTTATCTCTGCTTTTTTGGCTTTAAAAGCCAAGAAAGCGGAGATAAAATTATCTCCCTATCAGCAACAGGGTGCTAACACGCAAATTCGCATGTTAGCACCCTTTTTCTCTACGCCTCCCCTTGCATCTCTAATGAGATGCAAAGGGGGCGTTCCAGAGAAAAATAATAGGAGAAATAATGTTAAGCGACATTTCTCCTATTATCAAGGATTTCGCTAACCCTGTTAGTGATAAAAAAAAAAGCAGCGCTAACCACGGTTAGCACTGCTTTTTTTACACCTGGTATTTCCCTGACTAAGCTATGATATCCTATGGAAGGTGGATATCATGGCTAAGTTTGTGAGCCCCTATCATCAAGCTAACGCCAAACTTCGAGAGATTATCGTTGGTTTTCCAACGATAATCTCTCAATTGGCAGTTAGCGTGAGGATTTTTATCACTATTGAGATAAACCTTGCTAATAGCAAGCTATCTCTGCGATAATTTCCGGCGATGCTTAGCGTTAAAAATTCGTTGCTAAGCATCGTTAGCGGTAAATATCGCTAAACGTTGGTAATATTCCCCCTTGCTATTATCAAGGTTTATCTCCTAGCGATAAAAATCGGCCGAAATGCATGAATATCGCTGAAAAGTCAGCGATATTCATGTATTACCGAGCTAATGCTCTTAGCCTTGTTATCCACCTACCATTGGATAACATGGCTAAGAACTGCTCAGGGGCAGGTGTTAGCTTTTGGAGATATTCACGCTTAGCGCAAATATCTCCAAAAGTTGGTAATAGGAGATAGCGATGTTAGCGACTGTTTCCAGTCGCTCACATCTTGGCATGCCCACTTTGCATGTAATTAGTGATAAATTTCACTGACATGCAAAGCGGGGCCCAAGATGGTCGCTATCTCCTACTAGCTGTCGCTAACTGGTGTTAGCGACAGCTTGGTAAAAGGGAGATAATTTTATCTCCGCTTTCTTGGCTTTCAAAGCCAAAAAAGCGGAGATAAACCCCCTTGATAATATGCCCCAAAGTGTTAGGAGAATGTATCCGGTAGGCTATTGCCAATAAGTGTGTTGTTGCTAATGCAGTGAAATGTAAGCTGTGTTTTTCTCGTACTACTCCTAATGTGGCGACAAGTGTTTCACTGTTTCAATTGTTACGAGGTAGAAGGGCCACAACTTGTTTTTGTCCAGCAAGGATGAATAAGTGGGTGAAAACGGATCAGGACAAATCGTCAGATGAAACCATTAGGTCTAGAGGTATTACAATTCAAGAGAAACAAAATATTTTGATGAAAGAAATAGATTCAAAGTACCAGACTTCAAGGTGGGAGAAGTTGTTTGTTTCTGTGAATCTGTTCATGTGTAAAAAGGGGGTACCAATTTGGAGGTCAAGTTAAATTGTGAAGGTAAAAGGAAATAGTATGAAAGTGGAAGGTGGACAAAGGTGGAACAGCAGGAATGTGGTTAAAGTGAACAATACAGGGGAGCTATTGGACCGCGACTGGAGTGATTCTATGGTTTTTTGGTTTAGTTTTATATATTTTTTTATTATTTTTTTAAATAGGGGTCAAACGTTAAAGTAAAATGTTAATGTTTATGTAATTTGATGACTAGGTTTTGTTCATGTGTAGTATCATGCAGTATAATATGCTAATGTTCATGTAGGATGATGTCTAGCAGTATTATATGCTAATGTTCATGTAAGATGATGTTTAGAAGTATTTTTGTAAAAAGAAAGAGTCATGTGGTATTCAATGGTCATGTATGCTGGAGCCATAGGCTAGTGTAACCTTGGCATTGTCTTGTGAAGGTTCCACATGGAATATGCTTTGAATTGTGGGAAGTTGGAAGTGTCCTGTGACCACCATCAGCCCATCATGTTGTATCTTAAAATAAAAATACTTGAATACTTGCAGCAAGTGTCTTCTATCCTTCATGTATGAGAGATAGTCTATAGAATCGGTAGACCAGGACCTAGGCATGATTTGTGGCTGATTGAGATTAAGGTCTGGTCGGAACCATGAAGTGGAGTGGTCTGGAAGCCCAAAAGTTAGAATGTGTTGCTAAGTCCCAATACAGAAGGAGACTTTGTCACTTTTTGAGGCATAAATTCTTCCTTGTGTGGGCCGCCTCTGAAAATGTAGCTGCTGCCATGAAACGGAAGGCCAGATACTTGAAGCAGGCTTGTCCCACTGGTGCTATAGAGCTTGAGATGTTTCTTGCTGAATGGGATTTTTTTGTTTGTTCAGAGGTGCTGGGAGCCATGACCAGGATGAAGGTGATTTTCAATCTGATGAAATGGAAATGCCATAGGATAATTGTTCCAGCCGGTCTGCTTGGAGCTCTGAAGGATCACATTTTCACAGTTTCCAAACTGTTTCTTGTGCCCAAACAACCACAGAGTACACTTGTAAGGCCCTCAAGACCTCAGAGGGGGCATGTAGAGACACTTAGGGTGTCAGGCAGAGACCATCAGCAAAGTCCAGTCCAGTTGCCAGTTCTACAGGTCAGTTGGGCCCTGGATGAAAAAGTTGTGGTTTGTTGTGTTCCTTTAGCCATGCAGAAAGTAAGCCAACTAACTATTGGAGACCATCCTTTTTCTGTGGACTAGGGGGGCTCCTGACCATTTCTTCATTTCTCCTCTCAGGTCACAGACAACAGGTCAAATCCTCTTCAGTTCTTTTGTAGGTCCAGCAAGTCTGCTGAAGGGTTGCCATATCTATGCCTGGCACTAGCTTGGGGGGCAGAGAAGACTCATGGGCACACTGTAACCCATGAGCTAAAAGTTACAGAGGCAACCCTTCTACTTTACAGTAGTTCCTATTTGCAGTACTGCAAATAGGCCCCACATGCCATGTGTCTGTGCATTTTCAAGATGGCAATTTTCTTCGGCTACACTAAACTTGGACTCTGAACGTCCCAGGTCTGTAGTGCAGTGCATTTTGGTAATCACCAGTGTCCTTCCACATCTAACACTAAAACCTAGATTGCAGCATGCCTGTACCTACAACAAACTTGGAGACAGAAGTCTGGTAGGACAAAGACAGGGTCTTAAAGCACAGGGTTTACACAAGACTTGCCCTGGCGTCCTGGTTTATTCCTTTTAAGTTCACCAAAGTGTGACATATTGTTCTTCAGACAGACTTGTCAGGCACGATTTAACAGGGGGGGTCAACAGCATGCCCATAGCCCTCACCCCCACGATTCTGCAGAGCTTAGAGGAGTCACCCCTCCCCATTAAATTCAGCTTATTTCTGTCTTTGCCAATGTCCACTTTTTAGGTTTGGATTAATGAATACTGTAGGCATTCTGATACATGAGGCATATTGAAATGGGCTGACAGAAGTGCTGGCTTTCTGATTTGTTGACCTCTCATCATCATGTTTTAATGATGAATTATGGCTTTTTCACAGCATTCTGTGAATGGTATTGGCTGTTTTCAGTTTTTTCATGCAAGTGGAAATTACTTTAAGTTTTCACAGAAAATATTTCAGAGCAGGCATCAGTTATTATAGGATAACTGTACATGCCAATGCGTTTTAGTAACTTGCGGTCTGCAGCTATTCTGCCATTGCCATTATGACAGTGCTATCTTAAGGTTTTCCGGGGAGCTCAGAATATTGTTTTTTTATTATTTATTTTCAGCTAATTCAAGCTCTCATGATGCCAATAATATTGAACATTAAACTTTCAAATATTAGGGGATGCTCACCCTGCCTAGTGTCCGCTAGCCAAATAGTATCAAAGGCAAGTTCTTCTGTTTGCATTTGAATCTAAATTCATGTCGTCTCTTACAATATTTTACATGGAATTGATCGTCTAATCAGCCTGCACCTCCCATTGTAAGAAAGACATTTTATGGTTGATAAGTTGATATTTAGTGGATTAGTACACACCCATTAATGTATGTAGTGCATTCAATTGTAGCTTTAATTGCCATATATTAGTAATGAACAATAGATCCCTTTTCACAACTGGCATTCTCACTGAAACAGTGAAAATTAAATAACTGCTCAGAGGATTTTCACTATTGCATTGCATGGAATCTAATAATTGTTCCCTTACTTCACTTCCTTTGCTTTGTTACTCCATTCATCTTTCTATGTGTTCTCTGGCTGCAGAAGGATTTCCCTTTGTGCTGAGAAAGTGAATGGGAGGCAGCAGTAGGAAAGAAATGTATAGGTGAAGAGAAAGGTAGAGTGAGAGAGGTGAAGTAGTTGAAGTTGGGAAGTAAAGATCGCTATGAGGTAGAGAGGTAGGTGAGGTAAGACAAAGTGAAAAAAGCAAGATAGCCAAAAAAAGAAAAATATATAGCGAGGTTGGAAGAGGAAGAGAAACAGAAATAGAGAGAGAAATCAAATTTATAGTGAGGTAGAGAGCAAGATATAGAATGTAGGCCTGGGCAGAGTTTGTGAAGTTCTTCTCTGCAGAACTCCACTAAGTGCCTGAAAAACTCTTCCGCTCTGTGGAGTTCTGCTAGTGGCGCAGTCTGTTAAGTCACACTGGGGCATATTATCAAGGACAGGCGATACATTATCGCCGCTTTTATTGGCAGGAAACTGCCGATAAAGCGGCGATAATGGCCTTGATAATATGCTCTATGAATTCCAATCGAAGCCCATGTTAGATGTGAACACATCTAACATGGGCTTCGATTGGAATTCATAGAGCATATTATCAAGGCCATTATCGCCGCTTTATCAGCAGTTTCCTGCCAATAAAAGCGGCGATAATGTATCGCCTGTCCTTGATAATATGCCCCACTAATTTTTAGCCCCGGGAGTTTGTCCTGTGTAGTAAAATCAGCACAAACTGAACTAAGCGTCGCGCCAAAGGGTGTTGCTGCATTCTGTCTCTCAAGTAGACATTCTACTCAAGTGCCTGCTTCCTCAATTTGAGCTGTAGATTTCTCAAGGCGAGTGGTCATGACCAGCAGCGACCCCCTGCGTTAAGAAATCTCGTTGAGAGGAGGTCTAGTGCACAATTTTTTCGTGTGAGTGCTTGTCTACTTAACATTGGCGAGCTGCTAAAAAAAAAAAGCTCCACTCCATGTCATTTCACTGAGTTTTGTGGAAGTAGACACAGAGCACAAAGGGGCATATTACCAACAACTAGCGATAATTATCGCTATGTTGGCTTAGCGGCAATATTTTTATCACCGAGCTGCGGCGATTTTTATCACTTAGGAACCTTGCCATTATAAAGGTTTATCTCCTAAGCGATAAAAATTGGCCGATATGCATGAATATCGCTGGAAAGTCAGCGATATTCATGCATTACCGAGCTAATGCTCTTAGCCATGTTATCCACCTACCATTGGATAACATGGCTAAGAACTGCTCAGGGGCAGGTGTTAGCTTTTGGAGATATTCACGCTTAGCGCGAATATCTCCAAAAGTTGGTAATAGGAGATAGCGATGTTAGCGACTGTTTCCAGTCGCTAACATCTTGGCACGCCCACTTTGCATGTCATTAGTGATAAATATCTCTGACATGCAAAGCGGGGCCCAAGATGTTTGCTATCTCCTACTAGCTGTCGCTAACTGGTGTTAGCGACAGCTAGGTAATAGGGAGATAATTTTATCTCCGCTTTCTTGGCTTTTAAAGCCAAAAAAGCAGAGATAAACCCTCTTGATAATATGCCCCAAAGTGTGCAAAACTCCACCGGCGGAGCAGAATTCTTCGTCCACCCCTAATAGAATGATGGAAAAGTATGGAGATTAAAGGGGTGGGAACACAATGGGTTGCAGTAGAAGGAGATCTGGGAAAAGAGGTTAGAGAGAGGTTGAAGGATAGAGAAGTAGGTGTAAACTAATTAGGTAGCAGTGGCGGCTCGCATAGGGCATGCTGCAGGCGGTGTGGCAGGCGGGGGAGGGGTAGGGTGGGGGGGTGGTATACTTGGACATACGTCAGAATGGAGAAAGATAATAATTACTTTTCTCCGTTCCGTGGTATGTCTGAGTTTACTACCCACCACCCTGCCCCTCCCCGCCGCCTCACAGCACGTCCTATGCGAGCCGCCACTGTTAGGTAGGTAAGTATAGCGAGTTGCAAGATAGAGGTAGAGTTTTGCAGTAGAGAGAGACAAAAATGAGAGGTGAGGCATAAAAAAGCAGTCAGATAAAGGGAATAGTGAAGCAGAGAGAAATTATTTGAAGTGAGAAAAAGATAGCTGGTAGGGTGAGATAGCGATTCAGTAGGATGTTGTTTGGAGTGTAATCTACGATTAGTATGTTTTAGTGTCTGAAAAAGAAGCTCTGGTGCAAATTCCAGTTTACCACTTACTTGCGGTTTCGACCGGATACAGTTGCTGCACATGGGTTTTAGACATTGAATAAACTACTACGGAGAACATTCCTCTTGATAGCTAAATAATAGTTACCGGCATTCAGAACAGTTGTTTAGTTTTCTTTGGCTTTTTTATTTAACATGTATCATTTCCCTTGTTTTAGTTGTGCCCATAGGTGACACACCCAGGAGAATTCCAGCTTCAGAAATCAGCGAAACGCAGAGGCACATTACCCCATTGCGTCTCAGGTCAGACGCGTTTCGAGTGTGACTCTTCCTCATGGACCCATAAAACCTGGCAACAACTGTGGAACCTGCCCTGTTTTATTTCGTCATCCTGTAGGTACTCGCTCCAAGGAGCAGAGATGCTTGGTGGGATTTGTAGTTCAATCAGACCCCAGTGGGTCACATGCTGCTGGCAGTCTGTAAAAAGAATAAAGCTGGGAGTTAGGATTGTCCTTGTGCAGTCGGTGTACAATCAACAGAGCACCTCTTGTTCCACCTCATGACGAATCGGATGCAGAGGCAGACCCGCTGTGTGTGTGTGTGTGTGTGTGTGTGAGTGCGTGGGTGGGTGTGCGTGTGTGTGTGTGTGTGTGTGGGTGTGCGTGTGTGTGTGTGTGTGTGTGTATAAATATATATATACATATATATATTCACTGAAAAAACCATAGGTTTCACACCAGTTATAGTTAGGAATTAGCATTTTAAAAACCTATTAGATTCACTGAAAAAAACATAGGTTTCATACCAGTTATAGTTAGCTGGATATTTTACTCGCATAAAACCATTGAAATTCCAACGTTATAGTTAGTTGGACTCACTATAACTTGCGCGCCTGCAATGCACTGCTGATGACGTTACATATTACATCACTCATGACATGGTCAGTGACATCACTCATGACATCACTGATGACACCATCCAGTGAATGTGTGTCTTTCTGAAAAATAAATATGTTTTATAAATGTATATGTAAAAGTCGATGGAAGAATAAATGTTTAAATAAGTGTCAAAAATTGATGTTTTTTTAAAAAAAAAGTTGATTGGTTAACTGGCTTATTAAGTGTATTTTAGTGAATACATATATTAGCGAGTATTGTTTAAATATTTAAATGTTTGTATTAGTGTTTCACTTTGTGTATAAGTGGCTGCATGGGTTGGTGAGTAGCTACATGTGTGTGTATATGGGTTATTAGATGTTTTTTTAGTATCAGTATGAGTGTCTGTATGGTTTGGTGGGGGTGTTACTGAGCACATAGATGCATCAATGACTGACTCACTGTTTGTATGTGTTTTGAACACAGCATATGTGCAGCACTGTATGGGTGGATGAGTGTGTATATTTGTGTGTGAGTGAGTGAATGACTGTCTCACTAGTGTCTTTATCAGTTACTACATATGTTTTAATGTAGTATATGTGAGTATTGATGTATATAAGTGAGTATATGTGAGAGTGAGAGATTGTAAGAGTTCCTGTTTAAATAAGTATGTGTTTCTATAAGTGATTGTTTAAGAGAGTAAGTATGTGTAAGTTTCCTTAGAAGTAAGGTGGTAGCGTGTGTCTATAGCTGTATATGCAAATAAATGGATGTTCAATCGTTTATTTGCATGTGTGAGTATGTGTGTGAATAACTTTTGGATGACTGTCGGTGTGTAACAGGATGTACAGGTGTATCACTACATATGATGAATGAGTATATGTATGAGTGACTATATAGAACTGTTGATGAATAAGTGGATGTGTATATAGATGGTGGAATTACTGAATTGGTTGTTGTAACTGGTATGTGTATCTCCATTTTTTTGAAAATGTTAGTTTCTATTTTTGAATATGTGTTTTAAGGGTTACATTACACTGAAAGGAGGTCTGTCACTCTGTCACAAGGATGGTGTCATCAGTGATGTCATGAGTGATGTCACTGACCATGTCATGAGTGATTTAATATGTGACGTCATCAGCAGTGCATTGCAGGCGCGCAAGTTATAGTGAGTCCAACTAACTATAATGTTGGAATTTCAATGGTTTTATGCGAGTAAAATTTCCAGCTAAATATAACTGGTGTGAAACCTATGGTTTTTTCAGTGAATTTAATAGGTTTTTAAAATACTAATTCCTAACTATAACTGGTGCGAAACCTATGGTTTTTTCAGTGAATTTCATAGGTTTTTTAAATGCTAATTCCTAACTATATATAGGGCCTCAAACCTATGTTTTTTTTAGTGAATTTCAACGGTTTTTTAATAGCAAATTTCTATAGCTATGAAATGTAATATTATTTATAATGAATCCTATATTGTATATTTATGTAATACTATTTTTGTTATGTATATTGTTCATGGTTTTTTTTTGCCCTGGAGCGCCCCCGGTGCGCGTACCTGTGAGCGCACCGGTAAGCGCAGTCTTCCGGCGCGCCCCGGTGCATGTACCGGTGAGCGTCATGTTAGCGCTATTGCCGCAAACGAAAATATCATCGTGACGTACCATTTAGCTGCGTCCGCATGATACGCACGGTGTAAGCGCACCCGGAAGCACTCGAGCGCATACGATTGCGCTACGTAAGAGCCCCCGGGCGCGCCCCTGGGCGCGTAGCGTAAGCGAGTCGGGTCATGTGACCTGAAAATAACACTTTTCATTGGTTCAGGACAGTTTTGGTTTCCAAATGATAAAGCCCGGGTCATGTGACCTGAAAATAACACTTTTCATTGGTTCAGGACAGTTTTGGTTTCCAAATGATAAAGCCCGGGTCATGTGACCTGAAAATAACACTTTTCATTGGTTCAGGACAGTTTTGTTTTCCAAATGATGAACGCCCCCACCTTTTTTCCTCATTCTCACCTTTTACTTTGACTGGGGAAGACCTGTTTGCAGACCTATTTGTACCTATTTGTACTGATAAATGGCTACAGTAGCAGCAGCAGCAGGAGCATCTCAACCACCACCACCACCACCACAAGGACCACCACAACACCACAGTGGTGGAGAAGAAGAAGAGGAGGAGGAGGAGGAGGAGGAGGAGGAGGAGGAGGAGGAGGAGGAGGAGGAGGATGAGAGGCGGTACCTGCCTGAAGATACTACCACCTATAAGCCAAAGGAGCACATTGTCTGGGAGTTTTTTAAAATTCCAAGGGGCCTCAAGAAAGTTAATGCGCCAAAGGTTACTTGTCTGATCTGTGGCACTGTACTTTCCAGGGGGAACCCTGCCAAAAAGTATTCTTTTGGCAACAACCCCATGATTCGCCACATGCAACGCCGGCACCCAAACAACTATGCTGTGGCAGAGGTCAGAGAACTGACCAGAAACCCTCCCCAATCTTCTCCCAGCACCTCCGAAAGTAAGCAACCCACTCCATCGGGTCCAGAGACAAGTGAGATGGTCCCAAACATCTAAACCCAGTTTGGAGATTTCAAAATAGTTTGTAAATTTTGTGGAAGGACAATTTGCTATGGAGAGCAAAGTATTAAACTGATTAATCGTGCTGGAGACAACCACAACTGCAAAAAGAAACCTTAATTTTTTCCTGTTTTTTTTTGCTCCAGTTGAGCCGTTTACAATTCCCTGTTTTTTGTTTGTTCCCATAGAAATTACAAAAAAAATATAAAATTGTTCATAAAAGCCAAAAAAAGTAAAAAATGTTCCAAAAAACAATAAAAAAATATAAAACAACAAAAAGAATAAAAAAACAGTTCTTTTTAGAACTACCTCCAATGTATTAAAAAATGCTACATTTTAAAAAAGACTCTGTCATTCTTTTTTCCCCATGGTACACTCCCCAGTACGCTCCCCGGTGCGCGTACCGGGCGCTCCCCCTGCGCAAATCGAAAAAAAAAAAAATTTGCCCCGCAGGGCCCTTTTATGGCCCCCACATCAAACCAAGGGGGTCAGGGGGGGTCTACCCTGGCCCCTTTTGGTCATTTCCCCCTTTGTTTTTGCCACCTCTTGTGTCTCGATCCTACAGAGACACAAGATGGCGGCCGCTCCGGACTGTTTGGAATGTGGTAGACACCCGAGAGGCAATCAGCTTTCCGCACGCGAACTCGCGTAGCGCGCTGGTGCGCGCCCCGGTGCACGTACCGGGGCACGCTTATAGATGTATATTTTTTTTTAACCTAAATTACTCAAAATCCACTGGAGCGCATATCTTGAGGCATAGCAAAGGCACATCGGGCTACCAGTCCCTACAATTTTGCCAAGTTTGGTGGAAATCCATTCAGTTGTTCGGGCTAAAAGTGAGTCCAACCACCCTATGGAAATTAACATGGGGAAAACACATTTGGGACCCCCCTTTTATCTCGTCCCCCGCTTGACGAATCCCCCCCAAACTCTCTCCGCGGCCAGGCTGCCGCGTAGAAATGTTTATACAAGATGCCTGTGACAGCACGCTTCACCACGTTGCAAGGAATAGCATGCCCGACGAGTCCACCAGAAACGCGTCGGGCATACTATTCCTTGCAACGTGGTGAAGCGTGCTGAGACACAGCAGCCCGGAGGGGAAAGCCTTGCAGTGTGCCTCTCATGTCACAGGCATCTTGTATAAACATTTCTACGCGGCAGCCTGGCCGTGGAGAGAGCACCATCGCCTGCTGTTCTATAATGGTGAGCGGCTGGATGAAACTCGTAACATCCAAACCTTTTGGCTGTACAAGGAGCGCAGGACTCGTCATTTAATTACAGCGCGCTAAAGCACAATAAGCAGCCTACTTAAGGTATGAAATGAAAGCATCATGCACCCAAGACTATCGATGTGTTTGCATAACCATGGACTACAAATCCCATAATTTCAACTAAAGAGGACATATGCTTGTCCACGGATTTGCCTGATAGAAAATGTCCATAAAACAGGTGACGAACATTGAGAATCGACTGGAAGCAGCCCCTGAAGACGGGGGGAGTCCCCCAGAAACGCGTCGGGCATACTATTCCTTGCAACGTGGTGAAGCGTGCTGAGACACAGCAGCCCGGAGGGGAGAGCCCTGCAGTGTGCCTCTCATGTCACAGGCATCTTGTATAAACATATATATATATATATATATATATATATATATATATATATATATATATATATATATATATATATATATATATATATATATATATATATATATAGCCACTTGGAAGCTGAGGGCTCTGGCAACTTCGCACTTTTCCTATGCCTTGAAACGTCTCTGCATTATGAAGTGGTAAAGCACGAGACCCTTCATTTTCCAACAAAAACACGGACAGACATTGGGTTGAATACCCCAGCATTGGTAATAATTTAAAACAATTTAACCCCTTCGATGCTCGTCATCAGCCACGGGTGACGTGTGCGTCATGTAACGCGGTAATTAGAAAACAGCCGCACAGCGCAAAAATAACCGCAGCAGCGATGCGGTTAAGATCTATTCATGTGTGTACCCCGGTTTAACAGAACACATATACAGGCACCAGTAACACACATTCAGAGGAAGTATTGAATGTTGTTTCTCATGCAGTATTCTGTGCAAACAATTTCTATTTTAAGTAACCCGTTTACATCCATTCTGTAGTTGGGATGCTCTGTACAAGTTCTTTAGTCTTTACAAAATGAGAGGAGGAAATGTCTATGTCAACATTGCAATGTGATCGCCTGAGACAAATCACCTATAGCTAGCCTGAAATAAACAGCCAGTGCTCCATTTACACCGGTTACATATGGCTGAGATACCCGCCACCCCCTCTCAACACAATCCCCAAAAGGAGGGAAACCGGAAACAGTTCTTAAAGTTTTTGGAAGTGGGAGGGAGTGACCCTCCCGGCCGTATTTATTAAAACAAAATTAAAAAAACATTAAACGTTTCATGTTATGTACAATTTCATTAACACATTGCGATGTTTGGCTAACCTTAACATATTCTCTAATACAGAGGTTCTCCTAGCCGAACTAGCATCCTACAAAACATTCTCTAGAAATACTGAAATTGTACATCCTAACGTTTAAGGGCCAACGGCAAGGTCATAACCGGTGTCAAGATCCCTAACCAGACTTACCCCTCCCACTTGGGAGGGGCGACAGCACAGAGGCTTACCTCAAGTGCAACTACTAACAATTTCCCTTGACTTGACGGGGGCACTTAAGACTCGACGCCATTTAAAGGTCGTTCGAAGACTCGTGTGAGGTATCTAGAAGGTATCGTGGACCTCCCCCCACCCCAAACAACTTACCGCATCTGCCGTCGCAGATGACACTGGCCCCGGGAAATTCCCCAGGAGGGGGCTGTAACCCCTCCTACAAAGGAAGGGGCCTTGACCGCCTTTCCTTTACTTCCGGCGACCCACCCTTAGACGGGACCGCCTCCCCACTGAGGGGCCAATGGCCACCTCTCCCGAGCGCTCCCATCCGTGTTGGGTGACGCCCACTCATAGGGATCTTCTAATTAGTGCTCACCGATCATGACCTTACCGCCTACCAAAAAATAAATACGACAATTCTTACTCAAACCTATGTAAACATTGGTCGCTACGACCGAAAGAGCATGCTTAAAAATACAACACTATATCAAATCATTTTAATCGTAAAAACCTACACGACATTCACCATTCTTTATTAGGCTCAACATCAAACTGATACCTTCACAGCCTGTAAACGAAACGGAAAACATACTTATAAATTCACTTTATTACAAGACAACTCGCTGTCCTCAGGGGCTGGTGGGTGGGTCAAAATTGGCTCTTCGTTCTGTCCCGAGCTCACGTGTAGCGAGGAGGTGCAACTTCGGAGCACAAGAACAAGAGGACGTCTTCTGGTCTTGCATCTCTTTTTATCCGTCTTCAGGGCGGGCGTAAACCCGCCCCTGCCTGCCCCTAGGGCGGGGCTGGCTACGTCGGTGTCTAGGCCAGCCCACTCTAGGGCGGGAAAAAACGCGCCCCGGCTACGCCGCTTCGGGCATACCAGCCGAGACGCGCCTCCCGCCCAAAAATGGCTTCCCGGGGGGATCGAGGCACTCCGCCATACGTTCGGGGGGACCGAGTGGTCGCCCCTTTCCATATGGCTGAGATACCCGCCACCCCCTCTCAACACAATCCCCAAAAGGAGGGAAACCGGAAACAGTTCTTAAAGTTTTTGGAAGTGGGAGGGAGTGACCCTCCCGGCCGTATTTATTAAAACAAAATTAAAAAAACATTAAACGTTTCATGTTATGTACAATTTCATTAACACATTGCGATGTTTGGCTAACCTTAACATATTCTCTAATACAGAGGTTCTCCTAGCCGAACTAGCATCCTACAAAACATTCTCTAGAAATACTGAAATTGTACATCCTAACGTTTAAGGGCCAACGGCAAGGTCATAACCGGTGTCAAGATCCCTAACCAGACTTACCCCTCCCACTTGGGAGGGGCGACAGCACAGAGGCTTACCTCAAGTGCAACTACTAACAATTTCCCTTGACTTGACGGGGGCACTTAAGACTCGACGCCATTTAAAGGTCGTTCGAAGACTCGTGTGAGGTATCTAGAAGGTATCGTGGACCTCCCCCCACCCCACACAACTTACCGCATCTGCCGTCGCAGATGACACTGGCCCCGGGAAATTCCCCAGGAGGGGGCTGTAACCCCTCCTACAAAGGAAGGGGCCTTGACCGCCTTTCCTTTACTTCCGGCGACCCACCCTTAGACGGGACCGCCTCCCCACTGAGGGGCCAATGGCCACCTCTCCCGAGCGCTCCCATCCGTGTTGGGTGACGCCCACTCATAGGGATCTTCTAATTAGTGCTCACCGATCATGACCTTACCGCCACAGGTCCGGATAGTTGACCGGCTATCCGGACCCCCCACAAGACTCCTACCTAAAGGTCATGTTTTAACGTTTTTAACCAAGCTAAGAAGTCTCCTATGAGTAACTCATTCCCCACCCTTGACAAATGCACACCATCCCCCAAATACATACTGTCATCGTTAATACAACTATGCGAGATCGAATGCAATGTCTTGGAACGGAACAACCTACTCACTTTGTTATTCAATTTTCTAACAGAATGATTCAAAGCAGGGATCGAGATAGCCCCCCGCCACACTTTTCGTGGGATCATATGAGACCACGCAATTATGCACCCCGGAACTCTCCTCGCCAACCAACTTACCGTGGAAAGCATAGCCTCCAGGAGAAGTCGTCTACCGGTGGTGACCAAATCATTGCCCCCTAAATGCACTATGACTATGGACGGCGGTGACCTCATCCGCCCTAACAAACCCTCAAAGAATGCTTGAAACTGGTCAATACAGAGACCGCCTCTTCCGTAGAAGGACACTCTGTACCCGTATTCCCCAGGTACGTGAATCATGTCACCTGCTTTGAATACGTCTGCGGCCCGTCTCACGTATGAGTGGCCCACGACCCACACCTCCTTTCTCACAGCCGGTGATGTCTGACCGCTGGCCTGGTGTTGGGTCGACTGCATAGTCCGCCCTGCCGCGTAGGCTTGCGCAACTGAAAACAAACAAAAGACAAGAAGCGTGAGTATATGATTACAGCTTCACAACATGTGCAATCGCACATATCTCTTATAACAATTGGAGGACCAACGCCCCACTCGTTTCACTTGCTCTACATTAAGACCCCTGGCTGTAGCTTCAGTGGCAGCCCCTATTCGAAAGGAATGGGTCCCGAATTCGCCCGGGTCCAAGCCCGCTGCGGCAATGGCCATTGCAAGCACCCGCTGAAACTGAAACCTCGTCAGCGGGGTGGCGTCTGCATGCCTCAACAATGTCCCCCCCCATGATGCCACCCTTCGTGCTAGGTAATCTTCTAAACACTGTACCGGACACATGGAGGACCCGGGGGTCCTGCGAATGATCGTGCAGTCCCCCCTCCCATCTTGGTCGGTCTTGGACCTGAGAAAGGAGACAATCATCGCATCGCCCCTGATCTGAACGTGTTCCCGGCACAACCCCCCCACCACATCCTGTTTGTTCCTTGCAACCAGCTCACTTATCCTCATAGCCCCGTGAAATGCCAGCGTAAATGCAGTCCGGAACAAACACGTCTCGAAAGGAGACGAGCATGTGGTAGGGAGTGTGGCCAGCAACTGGGACAACCTATCCAGACCTATCGGTCGTCTCACATCTACTCTGCGACCCTCAAGGCGTTGCCACCCACGCAGCGCCTTTTGTACTGCAAAAGACGCTGTCGGGTCCTGGATATTATGGGCCCTGGCAACAAAGGAAATGGCGGCACGATGCCTTTGGGCCGTAGCCACCGATTTCCCAGCCCTACGTAAGGACATCAGAAAATGTACTACCCACTCTTCCTGACCCCAAAGTCCCCCTCTCTCAGTCCCCAAAAAGGCTAAATAGGCCTGAAACGCCCCTTCATATGCCTTCCTTGTCCTGGGTGCTAGACTCTCTCCCACGAGGTGACGAAGTTCGGGGCACCGAGAGACCAGAGAGCTTCGGGGAAGGGTGCCGGCTCTGGGTCCGCTGAAGGAAGGAAACCCGAGAAAGCCTGCATGTGAAAACGAGACAGTGCATCAGCCGCCTGATTCATCACCCCCGGGACATGTTTTGCTCTGAATATCACGTTCAGTTGCATACACAGTAGAACAATTTCTTTGAGCAGCCTCAAAATCAGTTTACAACGGGCTGCCTGACTATTGATGCATTCTACAACGGTCATATTGTCAGACCAGAACACGACAGAATGATCTCTGAACCCTTCAGGCCAGGTTCTCAGGGCCACCAAAATGGGAAACAGTTCAAGGAAAGCAATATTACTCGTCAGCCTCTTCTCATGCCACCATAGGGGCCACCTTTGTGCTGACCATTTTGTGCCGAAGATGGCGCCAAAGCCTATGCTTCCCGCTGAATCTGTCCATAGCCCAAGCTCTTCGGAGGATACGGCTGGCTTGTTCCAGACGACTCGACCGTTGAAGTCCGCCAAAAATGCTAACCAAATACGCATGTCCTGGCGGACCTCGGCCGATAACCTCGTGCGATGATGACCCTCCTTTAGGCCAACCATCGCTTGGGCGATTGAGCGGGAAAAGGGGCGGGCCATTGGGATCACCCTCAAGGCAAAGTTCAACTTCCCCACCAATTGTTGCAACTGATGCAGTGTAACCTTAGATGCAGTTAAACATACTTGGAGGGCTGCCCTGAATTTCAACACTTTGCTAGCTGGTAAACGGAAACACCCCTCCCTAGAGTCCAACTCGATCCCCAAAAACTCGAGGCAAGTCGTGGGACCCATAGTTTTACCTGGTGCCAATGGCACGCCAAAATGACCCATCAACACACAGAATTCAGCTAAGGCCTGGGCACATTCGGGATTTCCGGCGGGGCCAAGGAACAGAAAGTCGTCAAGGTAGTGCATTACATTTCGGAAACCCGTTTTCATAGTGAACACCCATTGCAGGAGAGTACCGAATTTCTCAAAATAAGCACATGATATAGAGCATCCCATTGGCATACACCTATCCATGTAAAATGACCCCTGAAACCCGAATCCCAGAAGACGCTGGTCGTCTGGGTGTACCTGGAGCAACCGGAACGCTGACTCGATATCTGATTTCGCCATCAACGTCCCGGGCCCCAGGCGATTCAAGATGGCTACTGCCTCATCAAACGATGCGTATCGCACCGAACAAACCTCTGAATCAATTGCATCGTTCACCGAAAGACCATGTGGAGCAGACAGATTATGGATCAAACGAAACTCACCTGGGTCCTTCTTGGGGACCACCCCTAACGGAGAACAGACAAAATACGGTACCGGGGGTACACTAAACGGGCCGGCGACCCGTCCCCGGCTAACCTCTTTCTGAATTTTCTCTTGCACTACAGATGTATGTTGTAAAACGGAAAGTTGATTTTTGCACGTCCCTACACCCTGAAAGTCCCCCACCGGGATGCGGAAACCATGTGTAAAACCGTTCCGCAGCACCCCAGCAGAAGTACGATCCGGGTATTCGCTGAGCCAGGGAATCATTGCCAAGGTATCAATCGGGGTTGGTAAAGGCGCCCCTCGGACTATCTTAGACCTGTTTGGCGCCTCCCTTACCCCCATTCTCACCCGTTCTGGCTCTGCACGATGACTCAGGATGGGACGACCCACAAGTACTACATTCATGTTTGAATTTACACGATCCCGGAGGCCTGGTACATTTCCCTTTGTTGAAATTAAAGCAGAAACCCTTTTTCCCTGTATTGCCTGCGGGTCTCGAATAATCGTCGGTGCTCGTACTTGGTCGAAAGGGCGTCCCCACATTTTGGCGGGAGTAATCAACCACATTGCTCCCAACCAATGGCATTTTTAACATTCCTGATTCTTTCATTTTATCCCATGTCACGGAATCGTAACAATCCCAAGTCAAACTCTTGTTATGCTCCTTTTCTTTCCTGAACAGATTGTCATAACAGAACCAATGGTTACCTTGATACGCTGTCGAGTAACCCATAATTCGTGATTGATAAATGGGAAACTCAGGAAGCAACTCGGGCCTACGTTCCCCCAAAATCGATGTAAAAATACCCCACGCATTGCCCCAGTTGCCAATATTCTCATTTACCTTAAAGGCGGCCATTTTTGCGCGCCAAACACTTGGATGCATTAGGTCCTTCTGACTCTTGACATGCTCTACCTCATAATGATCGACAAGCAAGGAGAATATATTCACGTATTCCCCCGCCCAAATCTTTTCTTTTATTGCTAACGGAACATGCTGCCCCAATCTTTCTCTACGAGAGGGTGCTGACTCGTCCCTTGCGATCGGCAATGGCCGCTTACCTGAACCGGATGCTGCTTCTGCCACTTGTGGCTTTTCTATCACCGCCACCGGTGCGGTCACCTTGGCTGCTTCTTTTTCCTTACGCAGCTTTCTTATCAGCGCCTGTGCCTCGGCAGCCGTGGCGCCCTCAGTACTATCGCCCAACCACGCTGCTAGCTGTGCTGCCAGCTCGGGGGGCATATCCTCGTTGGATGTCGGGGTGATGACAACGGGGATTGGATTCCCCTCCATCGGTAGCGGGGTCGGCACCTCGAGCGGGGCAGAGGGAGCCGGGACACCTCCCCCGGCTGGAACCCTTCCCGGCCTCTTAGGTCTCCCTCCAGCCGGTGGTTGGCCCGATCCCTCCTCCCCGTCTCGCTCCGCCAGCCGCTTCTTTATGTCGGACATATCCTTAAAAAGGGCCCGAACCATCTGCTCAGTCGTCATTCTCTTTGCGCCTTTCTTGGGCATCTCTCCGACGAAGTATCTAGAAGACAAAGAAAAAGATCAAAACGCTCAAAATTGGCTCTTCGTTCTGTCCCGAGCTCACGTGTAGCGAGGAGGTGCAACTTCGGAGCACAAGAACAAGAGGACGTCTTCTGGTCTTGCGTCTCTTTTTATCCGTCTTCAGGGCGGGCGTAAACCCGCCCCTGCCTGCCCCTAGGGCGGGGCTGGCTACGTCGGTGTCTAGGCCAGCCCACTCTAGGGCGGGAAAAAACGCGCCCCGGCTACGCCGCTTCGGGCATACCAGCCGAGACGCGCCTCCCGCCCAAAAATGGCTTCCCGGGGGGATCGAGGCACTCCGCCATACGTTCGGGGGGACCGAGTGGTCGCCCCTTTCCAATACCATCCTCTGTGTAATGGTACTACTATGTAAAAGCCAAACCTATCGGCTTTGTCAATGCATGTTAAAAAGTACAGCCTGGCAGTAGAGGAACCGTTGCCTGAAGCCTCCGACACCCCAGATGTCTACATAACTCACGTTGAAGATCTACCCATCCGAGAAGAAGAACGCAACTTGTTGCAGTGCTTAATTTGTAAAAGCAAAGTGTTGCTGCCAAAGCTCTGCTCCGAAAGTTGCAGCAGGTCCTAATAAATGTTGTTGCTCAGGGCCAGCCTTAAGGCAGGGCGACTGGTGCAGCCGCACTTCGCACTGACCTGTGGAGGCGGCGCTGACCAGTTTATGATTGGAGATATGAGGGGCACTTTGGTACGGTGGTAGTGAGAGAATCCGAGGAGGCGGTCATGGGGTGTGGGGGTGGCAAAAATATTTGTTGCATCAGGCGCCGTAGGCGCGAATGGCAGCCCTGTTGGTGCTCGAATACGAATGAGCAGTTGTCCTGAATCCACCTCATGCCTCTTACTATCAGTCACTCAGGCCCCTTTATCTCACTCCTGCATTCTGCCCGTAGTGATAATTTTTCGCTCTTTTTCTTCCAACTACTTTTCCCTGTTTGTTTTGCCTGTCTTGCTCTCGGTCAATATCAGGTGAGGCAAAATAAGTGATGGTCCCCAAACATGACTGCTGGTGGACTCCACTGACAACCACTGGCTCAAATTAAGCACTGTGGTGGTGCTGTATGGGAGGTTAAGGGCCAGATGTATGACGCTTTCATTTGGCGACTTGCAAATTGGGTTGCTTTGAGTCTCGCACCTCGCAAGTCGCAAAATGCAACGTACAACAGTGTCACAGACACTGTTAGCGATTCCCATGGCGTCGCAAATTGCATGCCTCATCAATATTCATGAGGCAAGCACAATTTTCGACCCCATTGGGAATGGCTAGCACTTCCAGATATGGTGGCCTGCTGGGGTCAGCAGACCACCATGTTTAGGACTGCTTTTTACATAAAGCAGTTTATTTTTTTTATTGTAGCCCGTTTTCCTTAAAGAAAAATGGTATGCATTTAAAAAACAAAAATTAAACTTTTCAGTTTCATTTTATTTTAAGGGCAGGTAGTGGTTCCTGGGACCACTGCCATCTCTTAAAACATTTTTTCGCACCCATTCACAAAGGGGAAGGGACCCCCTGTAGACCCCTTCTTGTTTGCAAATGGTTTACCACCTACTTAAAGTAGGTGGTAAACTGCGAGTATTTTTTGACCGTAAATCAGTCGCATAACAATGGTACATACGATTTGGACTCACTATTAGGAAGGGATGCCCTTGGCACGCCCCATCTTAATAGTGAGTCGCAAATGCTTGTTTGCGAGTCTGTTACTCGCAAAATAGCGTTGGTACATACCACCATCGTTTTTTGCAGTCGCAAAAGGGTTGAATACCCTTTTGCAACTGCCAAAAACCCTCGTACATCTGGCCCTAAGTTGCTAAAATGGTTTGAGCATTTTCTAATTTTTATGCCCTTTCTTGTAACATTGTGCTAATGGCTTGCTTTTATGAGTCATATTTTTGAATTCACCCACCATATATTTGGCTTTGGTATCTCTTGCCTTGCGTCTCTATAAATCTAGAAGTGGAAATGGCATGAATTTTTCATTTTCTGGTGCAGTGGCAGCGGAGGCTGTAAAACAGAAATACTCAAAGTACAGGCCATGGGGCACTTGGCACTTCTGACCTTTACATGCAGCCCCTGGTGAACAGCAGTACTGACCTATTGCTTACTTGATTGACCTCCAATATACAAAAAGCTGTTAAATGGGCAATCATTTATTTACATGTTAGCTCAAGTAAAGGAAAAGAAGCAAAGGTGTCCTGCATCAGTTATCTGTAGAATTACCTTCATTTTTAATGACATCATCCAAAAAACAGTGAAAATATGATAACGTCTCTTGGAAACTAACAAAAAGTGTATTTCATTAACATACAGAAGCAGACGTGAACTTAGAAACACTTATACCTAGTCCCCGCCCTGACAGGAATGCCATTAGTGAACCAAGAGACAAGTCAGTTGGCATGTGCAGCCTCTGGGTTGCCTAGATTGTTAATATTCATGGAACAATTTTATAGTGTATTAAATCAAACACAAGATTTCACAACCTCAAAATATTGCAAGGTGCACCTATATGTGATACTGAAAAAAGAGGCAACGTAAAATAAAACAATTGCCTTGGATCACATAATTTGATCAAGTTGGGAAGCTGAGATTGATCTCAGCTTTTTTGTTTTCACATTGCACAATTTGGCCTCTAGATGAGTATTGCTTTCCCTGATTTTACATCAAAAGTTAATGCTTTATCTCTCATTCTTGGTGGATGAGGTTAGAGTGTGGGTGAAAGAGAGGAGCCACATAAGTCTTGGCTCCGGCTCAAGGATCCTAGAGAACATTGACCTGTGATAAGCATTCTTCAGTAGCTCACCCACCTCTATCTAGGCCTGGGCAGTAAATTCCGCTCCACTTGCAGAATTTGCGGAATTTTGGCAATTCCGCGTTTCGCGGAGAATGCAGAATTGTTGAAAAATCCACGATCCGCAGCGTAGCAGAATTGTTTCCTTGTTCGCGCTTTCAAAATGCGTGTTCGCGGGCGCGTGGAAGTGACTTACGCAAATCCCTGCATTCGCGGGGGAGTTTTCAAATGCGTTCGCATGCGCCACAAGATTTTGGTAGCCGGCCGCACAATCCCGCGAGAGTGTGCGATCGCAAACTTGTCATTCGGCGCGTCATCGGACATCCGCGTTCGCAACCAGGAAACACGCATCACGAGCGGGCAGGGCAAGTGAAACAAGATGGCCGTGCCAATTGGTGACCGCATGCGCTAGTTTGTGAGATATTTGGCCCGGAGCCCGCAAACAGCATCCACAAACAGGAAAAGCGCATCACAAACGGGCGGAACAAGCAATTCTGTGTGCTTGCGAAATTCTGCGAAGCTTGCGGAGATTTTTTACCATTTCGCTGAACTTTGCGTAATGCGAGTACGCAAATTCTGCCCACCACATAATGGCAATTTAGGGGTTAGAGGTTTAGGAAGGTGTAAATCTGAATATAACTAAACTTGATCAATAGTAACAATACCACAGTACAGGACTACATAATTTGTCAGAAGGGGAGGCAGAGATTACTAAAAATATATCTTCAGTTTCCAAAGTTTCCATCTTGCTCATACACAGCAACTGAGGTGTCAGGAGTTCTGGTGGTGAGACTCAAGGACTACTCTCAACAAAAGAAATGCCATCTTCCTTTGGAACCTGCCCAGTCTTTTGGCAAAGTGGTTAAGCCAGCCTGAAATGTGAAATCTAGTTCCATAGTGTACAAAGCTGACTTTTTACATAGTAGTGCCTTTGGAAGGGCACATGCAAAAAGTCCAGACTACCCCTATTTGGTTTACAGAGCTTATTTTAATAATCCCAAGTGCTCTATTTGTGGTAGTGTGGTTGAGCAGTTTAGGCTAATCAGAAGGGAGTGTAAAGCGTTTGTTGCACACACACAGTCAATAAAATAAATGATTATACACACTCAATAAGAAATCCAAGACCAATTTAAAAAAAACTAACATGGATTTTTACATAGTTTCAGACACCAACATCTTTAGAATAGCTTTCATAATTTCGGAGATATCAATTTTACAAATATTCTTTATTTTATTTCATTTTTATTTGAGGTTTTATAGAGCACGAACGTGACCCGTTAGGGTATCAGAGCGCTTTACAGGAATAACACGTTACGTACAGGTTAGGCACAGGCAAAACACAAGGATGGGGATTCGGGAATTGACTATATTTGGACAAAAGCCAGAGTTATATACAATAATCAATACAGTATCATAATCAGCAGAGCGACATGTCAGCAATAAAAAAGAGAAAACCAGCAATTGTATAAGAGGGGAGATATGATAGCAAAAGGCAGAGAGAGCCAGCATAACATTTGAAGGAGTGAGAAATTGGTACACTGAAAGGACCAAGCAGTACGGAAAACTATGCATGGAAACAAAGCCATGACAAAAGACGGTATGCATGACAAATGAGAGTTATTGGAGGAATTGTCTCATTAGGAAGGTTTTAGTTTCCTTTTTGAAGATTGACAGAGAAGGTATTCTTATGAAGGAGAACGGTAGTGAGTTCCAGATTCTTGCTGCAGCCCCAGAGAACACTTGGTTATATGTTTTTTCCTTGCAGAAGCAGGGTGACTGGAGCACACAGCCTCTTGTGGACTGGGAGTTTCTAAATCCCCCAGATAACACGATTTTCTGGGCGAGATATGTCTGGGAGTTCGTGTTTTTGGCTTTGTGTGTGATACAGGCCTGCTTGAGCTGAATTCTGGCTTCAAGAGGAAGGCAGTTCAAGGCCTTCAGATGTGGTGAAATGTGGTAAAGGCGAGATAGGGTATAGCAGACATATTTAATTCTGGAGATAAATAACGCCTGAACTGCGGTTTTTAGGTCCGCAGTTTTAAGGAAGGGTTTTAGCTTTCTCAAATAGCTCAGGTGGAAATGGGCAGTTTTGGCCATCGAGTTGAGAGATATAGCAGAATCCACTATGGTCAGTGTGCAGTTAAGTGCTCAGATGGAGTTAGTCCATTCCAGGATGTCATTTGAGTTTTTACGGGGGAGATGAGAAGGAACTCCGTTTTTGGGGCATTCAGTTTGAGCTGGTTGTTGGCGAGCCATTGAACAGTCAGTTTCAGGGCTTCATTCAGATAGGTAATCTCCTCTAGAGAAGAGATTTTGATGTAGATCTGAGTATCATCAGCGTATATGTGGAAGAAGATGTTGGTCGTTCAAAGTATTTCAGCTAAAGGTTCAAGGTAGAGATTGAAAAGGGTAGGGGACAGAGTAGAGCCTTGAGGGACACTGATTGTTATCGTGGAAGGAGCAGACAGGTTGCTGTTGACTATGAATCTCTGGGTGCAGAAAATAAATAGCAAAAATACTCAATGTTTTTAGTGATATGAGCTTCCAATGCAGTAATGTTATCCTATGGGAGGTAAACACACACAGCATACACATACTTGCAGTTGAAGTTCAAGGTTGCCCTTTTGGACTTTAGTGGCTAGGGGTCACGGTCTACAGAACAACCAGCAGTTTTGAGTAACCTCCCCTGAGGTGTCTGGGTGCAGAGGTGCTGGTCAGCATGGTAGCCTCAAGCGCTACACTGTAGCAGTCTATGGGGACCTGAAAGCAAAGGCTGCAAGGAGGGACAAGTGTGGGTGAACCCAAAGGGGGGACCAAGTCGAGAGGACCCCTAGGTCAAGGGTACGCAGTCAGTAGTCATGACCCAAGTCTGTGGAGCTTGGGTGCAGAGATTCTTAGCTTGCTGGTCACTGGAGGTTGAGGCTCTCACTGTTGTTGGTTGGTTGGCAGAGGAATGAAAAACAAGACATCAGAACCACTCTGGTCAAGGATCTCTTCAATTCTGGAGTCCCTCATTATCCAGGTGGATTTTCCATGGTGGTCGTGTCTGGACTAAACATAAACAAGAATTGGTGGGTGCAGGTGCTCCGGTACTCAGTGTATTGGTGTAGGGGGTTCCTGGAGAGTCTAGCAACTCAAAACTCAGAAGAGAGATGGGCTGACCTCCTAGAACCATGGTAACCTCTTACTGAATTGTTGATCCCTCGGTAGCCTGATGGCCAAAAAAACAGTGAACACGGCAGATGCGGTCAGTGCCTGCAGACACAGGAAAATGGCTCCTTCACCCCAAGGAGGATGCTAGATAGTTGTTGAAGTGCTGAACTTCTTCCAAATGCTGAATAAGAGGCACAGCTGCAGAAAGAGTCAGGTCTTTGTAATTGTCAAGGCACATGCAGCCAAGCAAGTTTTGGCGCCAAGTTCATGCTAGTCGAACCTCTCAGTCTGGTTTTGGAGAGACCCCTATATACTCAATTTAGGCGCATTTAGGGGAGTATAGGGTTTTAGCCAATGGGCCATCTACTACTGGTGTGACTTCAATCCGTATAACCCCGACTCAGAATTCTCTATTTTCAACAAAAGAAAGATAGTGAAACCCTTCTCTAGGTGTCCACATCAGGTGACCCACCTCCGGTGTGTACCTGGCCTGTAAGTGTAACATTTCTCTAATTTCCCGCCTGCTTGGGTGCCAAATGGGACCCAGGACAAGGGGTGGCATTTTCCAGGTCTGGGGGTAAGCCAGCATTGTATGTCAAAGGCAACAGAGGCTTTGACACCTCTGGCCTTGATATGTTAAATCCCTAGGTATCCTGCTGGAGGAGGTGGGAACACCTTCCATCTAGCAGGCATCGGTCTGATCTCGAGAGCATGGGCTCTCCCTTGTAGAGGGTCAGATGCACATCTGAGGTGGCAGGCTGGCAGATACAAGTCAGCCAACACACCAGGAGATGAGCAGGTTTACAGGGGGCACCTCTAAGGTGCCCTCTGGGTGCATGTCTTTACAAATCCGATACTGGCATCAGTATGGATTTATTGAGATGACATGTTTGATACCAAACACCATTAGTTTCAGTGAAGCCATTATGTAGCTGGGTAACTCGGTATGACCAGTGCCCAGTACATACCTTTAAAATGGCTTCTGGGTCACTTGCAAGGGCTAGCAATGTAATTAGTCATCACAGGGGCTCATCTGCTCATGCAGCTCTGCCATCACATGTACTATAATTCACTGTGCAATAGGGCTATAAAAGCCTGCTGTAGGGGTGACTTACAAATAAGACATGCAGTGTACTTTAGTATTGCCCATAGGGAGTGGGCAGTGTTATGCTTTCAGATGGTTTGCGCCATTTCACGCATCCTGCAATGGCAGTCTACATGCAATTTGTGTGTGGGTCTCTTAGGATAGGATAATACATGCTGGAGCCCTTAGGGACCCTCTTTAGTACGCAAGCCCTGGGTACCTGGGTACCATTTACCAAGGACTAATTAGTGGGCTAAAGTCCTTGCCAATTGGGTTGTAATTTAAATTTGTATTGTATTAGGGAAGAACTGGCACCGAGGCGTGGTTACCAAGGACCCAATGCACTTCTAATCAAAAGCATCAGTGCCAGTGCGCAAAAAGTGGGGATGACCATGTTAAAAAGAGGCACTTTTCAACACATAGCTAAAAATGTCCTACTGTCCCAAGACTAGAGGTGGAGGTTGGGTGTTTGTGTCTGACAACCTCAGCTAATTGCACACCTCCTTGTCAAGGATTTTATAGCACTCGCTACCTTAACTGAACATATCTACACCATGTACATGCTTTGCTGAGCCTCTGACCACCTCGCACGTCCCCCTTCCTCTGAACCCCACCCTGCTAGTATTAGTGTGGCCCTTAATCACACCACAGACCATACTTTTTGGTTTTTGGGTAAATGTTTGTGAGTATACATGCTGAAAAGGCTCTGATATAACAATAATGTACAGTTCCTCTTCTCCACAAGGAGCAATCACGCACGAGTCGTGAATAGAAATGCATATTGCAATATGTAGGGAAAGTCCTGGTGTAGGAATTTCAAATGGAAATACTTCTTTGACTCGTAAACACCTCCGCAGTATCTTTTTAGAATTTGGGTAAAAGAAAGACAGACTAATTTCAGCTGGAGATCAACCCTTGGAGCCTGTCTCACTCTTCTAACATTAGCATCCATCAACCCCTAATATCAGTAGGGAACACCAGTGCCTCTTTTTCTTTATCTCCACTTTAAACATTGGCCCATGTATTTCACCTGCACGCACATGCCATTGAGGGTCAGTGTTGAAGACCCCGAACCCCCTCTCACATTGTCCGAGGCATTCATTAAAATAATGGAGAAGCTGAGAGAAAGCTGCCATGCTCACGTGCTGGTTCATGGGTGGCTTACCACTGCTGGAGAAAAAAGAAATATGTTTCCGGTCCCAGTGCCGACACATTTAAGCAAGCAATTATCCAAAATTAAATAAAAACTCTTCCAGCCTGATGCAATGGAACTGAACACCAGAACGCACCATCATTTTGCGGAATTGCATATGATTTTACATTTCGTGTTACGATAATGTTTAGAGACCGCATGTATAATTTCAGTACGTGATCCCAGCATGCCTAGCAGCAGCACAGCCTGCATTCAGCAGGGCTTTGTGCATCTATTACAAAGGCTAGTAGCTTATTATCCCCCAAGAACAAACAGTCGAGAGGTTTAACCTGGAAGCTTTTCTACACGCTCACACTGCTTTTTCCCAGAAGAACATTCATAGCCCCTACATTTAAATCAATATTCATGCACCATCGAGGTAGGATTGGAGGGGTGATTTCAATGTCTATGTATTTATAAATTACACCTGCCAAGAAACTGTTGCATATTACGTTTCTTTTTATTCATTATTTTATAAAGATGTACTGTTACTTTAATGTAATGCTTGTTAGTGTTGCTGCTTCAAGCAGAGTCTGTATTCTGTTACCATGGATGATAAGATTCTAAAGGCCAGATGTAGGTAAATGGCATTTACCGATTCGTAAATACCGATTTCTACCGGTTCGGTATCAACAAATCGGTAAATGCTATGTAGGTATTTTTACCGAATAATTTAACGAATCGGTAATATTCGGTAATTACCGAATCGGTATTTACCGATTCGGTAATTGCCTTTGCTTTCTATGGGCTTTGAGGCCCATAGGTACCAATGGCAATCACCGAATCGGTAAATACCGATTTGGTAAAATTACCAAATTGACAAGGGTGACAGGGTGTCACTTTGACACCCTGTTGCACCCCTGATTCAGGCTTGTGTGGCATGTGACACACATACATGCCCTTAGGGCATGTATGTGTGCCACATGGCACAGATGTACATGCACAGATGTGCATGTACACAGGAATTCGTTATTTACCATCAAATAGTATTTGATGGTAAATAACAAATTCTAAAGGGCCTGTGGCACTGTTTTCAGTACCACCTACATTCAGATTTACCGAATCTGTAAATTTACTGATTCGGTATTTTACCGAATCGGTAAATTTACCGAATCTGTAAATTTATTGAATCATTAAAATTAGGGCCCCCTACATCTCAAGAACCAAATACCGGTTGGTAACGGCCGAAATCGTCCGTTACCGACCGGTATTTGGCCACCTACATCTGGCCCTAAATTCCTTGTAACAGCACTTTGTGCATAGTTATTAACTGAATACCTACTGTACTGTGCTCCTCTGAATGAATCTTATTTTTGTATATAACTAGCAGACCGCCCCAGCGTTGCCTGGGGCAGAAAGGGGCTGGGGGCAGTACACCTGCTCCCGCCCCTACCCCCTCCCGCACTGACTCCCTCCCGCCCCAACTCACTCGCGCCCCCCTCCTGCCCGACTCACTTGCACCCCCCTCCTGCCCAGACTCACTCACGCCCCCCTCCTGCCCAGATTCACTTGCGCCCCCCTCCCACCCAGACTCACTCGCGCACCCCTCCCGCCAAGACTCACTTGCGCCCCCCTCCCGCCCCGACATTTTCATTTATTGCTGCCTCCTTCTTCCCTCCCCCTGCATCACAGTCTCACTTTCCCTTTCCTTACCTGTGCCGCCGCTCCTCACTGCACAGCCGCTCGTCACTGCACCGCCCTCCTCCTTCGTCGTCATCACGCACGTCGCGTTGTGGCCAGCGCTAGGTCCTGGCCGGCGCTACTTTCAGGGGACTACTTTGTTTACAAACGTAATTTTTTTAATTTACTTTTTTTTTAAACATTTATATAGCCTATGTCCATCTACACACCCTGACATTTTCATAGATGTATCGGGTGTGTAGATTGGCGCTGTGGTTCCCGAGTTTACCTGGCCAAAAGGTGCAAGTTCTCTCTTTATAATAGTAGTATAGATTATTCTCCTGGATTCCTACAAATTTTGGAGACGAGGATGAGATCTGGGCTGATACTCTACATTGTGAGCACAGGAGCAACCATTTCAGAAAGAATCTACGCAAAGCAATTTCTTTTTTATTTGGACTTTACAGCTTCAAGGAATTTTGCTTGAATTTTGTATCTTTCATTGATTTTTGGCATTATCTCCGATCTCTTCTTCATTTTAGTACTTTTAATTACTTTGCCACAATTAATGATACGATATATTTCTCTTGCAACTAAAGGAAAATCGTTTTTTTTATTGCTTGGACATTCATCATCTTTCAGCTTTTCACCGATCTTCTCTTTCAAGTGAATTTTTCAAAAGTTATTAATGCCTGTATTTTCGGGAGGTGCAACAAAGAAACAAGGTCCTGAGAGGTAAAGATCTGTAGACAGTTAAAACATGCATGCACATAGCATTACTTGTAAAGAAAGAAGGAGACTATTCGTTGGTATGACAAAAGATAGTTAATCATCTTTATATTGTAACATTAATTTCATGGTCAGATTTTATACAGTTAAGAAACAGCACTGCATAAATTCAATTGGTGACAACCATATAAAACTTGGTGCAAAAAAGTGTACAAAGTGCAGGTGGCGACGCAAGTGAAGGTGAACAGTGTGGACTGCGCACTGTGGATAAAGTTCAGATAATTTACAGTGAGTGGCTCAAAAGTAGATGTGACAACGTGATATCACAATTGGTACAAGTTTTTCAATTAAATCTAGAGCCACAATTGAGGAGTGCGCCTGTTATTCAGACTGTTAGGTCGACGGCGTTTCGATCCTTGTAAATTTGGATCGTCATCAGAACTAGGTTGTCTGACTTGGGGCGTGCTGTAAGGAAAGGAGGGAGGTTAGGGGTGGAGCTACAGGAATGGAGGTAGGAATGGTATGTCAGGGAGAGTGCGGTACCTGTAGTCGGGTCCAGATAGCAAGAATCAGCTATCTAGCAGTTAATTCTCGGAGGGATAGAGCAGTCTGTTGCAACTTGTGCAGACCGAATCATGGTTGGTTGGAGGATTGCAGGTGTGCACTGGGGAAAATAAGGGGAGCATGAATTATGCTTGTGTCTCAATGTTCTGACATAGCAGATCAATCAACACACAACAGTGAGGCACTGATTAAACAACGCATCATCCAGCATAAGAGCCGCATTAACTGCAAGACACTGACAGCTCCTTTGGTATCTCACTACCTGCAACAGGGCCACCTGGATACTGACATTCACTGGCAAGTGATAAAAAAAACCCACACTACCCATCCGAGGTGGAGACATTAAAATTCTTCTCAACAAGGCGGAATGCAAATGGATGACCATTTGCGATTCAATCAATAAAGGATTGAATACCATTGATGAATGGAACAGTACCGTTACTACCTGATCCTACCAATGCACAGCCGCTAATCAGTACTAAGACTTCTCTCATTTTGTAATGCTCAGCTAACTATCTGTATCTAGACTTCATTCATGAAATTGTCACCCTCTTAAATATCGTACAGTGAGATTGTCTGTCAGCTCCGATAATACCAGCTCAACTTTCCTGTGCGATTACCTAACCAATACCCCTTTACACATCGAGTGTGCTTCTGCTTGTACATTGCTTCCCAAAATATGTTTTTTCAAAAATATGTTTACAAACTCCTATCCACTGGTAAACATGTCCTCATGTCTCTACACAACATAGGCGACTTCAGTAATTTACTACCTAGTCATAATATGAACAATAGTGTGGTGTACAAACTGAATCTTTCCGTTGACAAAGGGTGTAAATGTTATTTGTATATTATTTGTATATATTTTATTATACCATTCCTACCTCCATTCCTGTAGCTCCACCCCTAACCTCCCTCCTTTCCTTACAGCACGCCCCAAGTCAGACAACCTAGTCCTGATGACGATCCGAATTTACAAGGATCAAAACGCCGTTGACCTAACAGTCTGAATAACAGGCGCACTCCTCAATTGTGGCTCTACATTTATTTGAAAGAACTTGTACCAATTGTGATATCACGTTGTCACATCTACTTTTGAGCCACTCACTGTAAATTATCTGCACTTTATCCACAGTGCGCCATCCACACTGTTCACCTTCACTTGCGTCGCCACCTGCACTTTGTAAACTTTTTTGCACCAAGTTTTATATGGTTGTCACCAATTGAATTTATGCAGTGCTGTTTCTTAACTGTATAAAATCTGACCATGAAATTAATGTTACAATATAAAGATGATTAACTATCTTTTGTCATACCAACACATATTCTCCTTCTTTCTTTACAAGTAATGCTATGTGCATGCATGTTTTAACTGTCTACAGATCTTTACCTCTCAGGACAGTGTTTCTTTGTTGCACCTTACCTACCCAGTCCTGCATTGGTATATGGGTAACACTCCTGTGAAATTCACAAAATGTATTTTGGGGAAGCGCTGAGTGCTTGTACAGCTTTGTTTACCTTTAAATTACAAGGGTGCATTCACGAGCGCCGATCTGCAATTCTTCACGAGCTGTTCACGAGCGCCTATTTTCAACCATTTCTTCACGCACCAACCGCTCTAGCCCTTAAGAGACAGTCTTCCGCAACTTCCTGCAACTCGTTGGCATCACGTACACGCATTGTGTCATCGCAACGCTGTAAGAAAATCATCAAAAGTTTCTGACTCCTCTTGAGCCCTAGTATAGAACTTGTACCTGTTTAGAGCTACACTCGACGTTGGTTTAAATCTAGTTTCTAGACGCGGAAGTGTTCTAAAAACAACTTGTCCTTCAGACCCTAAGGAATGCAGTAACATGTTCTTTTTCCTCTCTGCGGAATATCTATCTCCATCAATAGCTTTCAGAAATGTTAAAAATTCATCCTTCCATCTATTCCGTGGTATTGGAGGATCACATTTAACTTGCAAAAATTTGGAGGGTGGATCAAATTGCACCTTACTGTATATATATATATATATATATATACAGTAAGGTGCAATTTTATATATATATATACAGTAAGGTGCAATTTGATCCACCCTCCAAATTTTTGCAAGTTAAATGCGATCCTCCAATACCACGGAATAGATGGAAGGATGAATTTTTAACATTTCTGAAAGCTATTGATGGAGATAGATATTCCGCAGAGAGGAAAAAGAACATGTTACTGCATTCCTTAGGGTCTGAAGGACAAGTTGTTTTTAGAACACTTCCGCAATCTGATGGTGCAGGTGACAGAAATGTTTTTGATGATGCCATGACGCGTCTAGAAACTAGATTTAAACCAACGTCGAGTGTAGCTCTAAACAGGTACAAGTTCTATACTAGGGCTCAAGATGAGTCAGAAACTTTTGATGATTTTCTTACAGCGTTGCGGTATCTTTCTACTAATTGTAATTTTGGTCCAATGACTGTTGAAATGATTAGGGATCAAATTATTGTCCACACCAAAAGCAAAAAAATCCAAGAACAGTTATGGATTATGGGAGATCCGGATCTCAAGGATGTAATTGTTACAGCTAAAGCATTGGAACAATCTGACAAATGGATGAAAACACTTAATAATAAATATAAGGAAAAGTTTGCTGAAGTATGTGCTATGAAATCTGACTCTAATTTCAAACCTACTAATGCTTCTAGTTCAAATCAAGGTGTTTCTAATTATCAACGAAATTTCAAGAAAACCGACAAAGATTTTCATTGTTTTAGATGTGGAAATACTAGTCATGCTCCTTTCTTTTCCAAGATGTCCCGCAATAGAGAAAGAATGTAAAAAATGTGGTAAACGTGGACACTTTGCAAATATGTGTGAGAATGTTTTCTCTAGGAACACAAGTTCCAATGCTACTGACAATAGAGGAAGAATTTCATGTTTGAATAATTGTGATTCCAAAGAATCTCAAGAATGTGAAAGGGGGATTGTTGTATCTATTACCGATTGAGGGGACAAGGATAGAACATGCAATGTTCTTAAACAACCAGATTGTTGGGTGCAAGTTTGGGAGTGTCTCTTGGGCTAATGGCAGATTCAGGGTCACCTTGGACCATTACTACCAAAGAATATTTCTCAGAAGTTTTCAAAGATATCGTTACCTTGGATGAACTTAATGAATCTGATATTATCGCAAAAGCTTTTGATGGATCTATTATTGACAAGATAGGTTATATTGGAGTAGATATGCACTTCAAAGGACATGTCGCATTTGTGAAATTGTATATTGCTGTGAAGGGTGTGAATGTACTTGGATAGAGGGATCAGTGCAGTCTAGGTATAATGCTTAATCCCAGAAATCCTGACCCTGTTATGGTCATTTCGGAAAAATGTCATAAGTCTGATATCATTGGAAGTGTGTTTGATGTTAGTGTGAGTTCTCATGAAATTGTAGAAACATTTCCCAAGGTTTTTTCTAATGATCTGGGAATGCTCAACAATTATCAGCATCGAATTAGACTTAAGGAAGGGTTAATTCCAGTCAAACAAAAATTGAGAAATGTACCTATCAATGTTAGAAAAGATTTAAAGATTTTGTTGCAAAAACTTATAAAAGAAGACATTATTGAGGAGATCGAGTCCTCTGAATGGGTTTCTACCATTGCTTTGGCTCGGAAATCAGACCAAACTTTAAGGTTGTGTGTGGATTTAAGAGCGTTGAATGCTAACTTGATCATAGATTGTCATCCGCTTTCAAAATCAATGAGGTTGTAAGTATGCTGGAGGGAGCAAACGTGTTTTCGACCTTTGATTTGCGGTCGGCGTACCATCAAATTAGGCTAACAGAAGATTCTAAGCATCTCATTGCATTTCTTACTCGGAAGGTTTGTTTCAGTGTAAGAGAATGCCGTTTGGGCTAGCCTCTGCGGCGTCAGTTTTTCAGCTTGCCATGCACCACTTATTCAAAGACCTGGAGAGTTATGTAAAGTGTTTTCAGGATGACATTCTTGTTTTCTCTCCGAATAATGAGTGTCATAGAGAGCATGTGAGGGAAGTTTGTAGACGTTTGGAGTTGCATGAACTTACTCATTAGGAAAATAAGTGTAAGATGTTTTGTGACAAGGTTGAGTACTTGGGACACACTTTGTCGGGTGATGGAGTTGTTCCCAAGAAATCTCTCATAGATGCTATTGTGAAGGCCCCACCACCAGATAATAAGGATAAATTGTTATCCTTTACAGGGTTATGTGAGTATTACAGTAGGTTTATTAAGGGTTTTGCCATGAAGATGGAGCCTTTGAGAGAATTGACCAGACAAAAAGTAAAATTCAAATGGGGTGATAGGCAAGAAACTGCTTTTCAACTAATTAAAAATGAAATCGCCAATGCTCCTACCTTTAAGCATTTTTGTGTCAACAAGTTGTGTGTTGTTACTGTGGATGCCAGTGAATATGGTCTTGGTGGGGTTCTATCACAAAGGAGTGGTAATGATGAGTGGTGTGTTGCGTTTGGTTCCCGCACCCTGAATGAAACGGAAAGGAGATATTCTTTTATAGAAAAAGAACTTTTAGGTTGCGTTTGGGGAATAGAAAATTTTAGAAATTTCTTGTGGGGTAGCCGATTTTTGCTAAGGACAGATCACAAACCTTTGGTTGCTATACTTTCTCCAGGTGGTGGGCGTAATGCCACTGCACGTATTGGAAGATTGATGTCAAAGTTACAAGAGTACAATTTCTCTGTTGAATATGTTCCTGGGAAGAGAAATGTGACAGCGGATTGTCTGTCAAGATTGCCATGTGATTTGGAAAATGAAGATAATATAGGGGAATATTTTAGAAATTGTTGCTTGCTTAGGTGACTTTGTGTCAAGTGAATTTGGTGTCGTTTCTGAAGATGATTGGAGGCGTAGTACTGATGGTGACAAAAATGTGGTAATGTTAAAGGAATTTATTCAAATGGGGTGGCCAAGAGCGAATCTTGTACCATCTGAGTTGAAATCTTTTCAGCAAGTATCTAATGATTTAGAAATTGACAATTGGATAATTTTTAAGTGTGGTAAGTGTGTGCCCCCTGATGACATGCAATGTTATTCTCAAACGTGCCCATGAGTGTCATATTGGCATGTCTTCTATGAAAAGACTTGTACGTTCCAGTTTTTGGTGGCCTAGTATGGATAAAATGATTGACAGAGTTCTGAGGGACTGTTCTCTGTGCGTGAATAGTGATAACATATTGATAACTCGTCCTGCACCTCTTGTTCCCATAACTTGGCCAGAAAATCCTTGGAGTAAATTGGCATTTGATATATCTGGTCTATTTTATTGTTCACCACAGGATGCCCGTTTTGCCCTTGTTTTGATTGATTATCATTCAAAGTGGCCGTAGGTCAGATTTGGTGCTCATGCCACTTCTCGTGTAATTGTGGAGTTTTTCAGAGAAGTTTTTGCGAGGGAGGAATGTCCTGAGGTTGTAATTACTGACAATGGGGTACAATTGAAGTCTTCTGAGATAAAAGAGCTTTTCCATTCTTGTGGTATAAGACATGTGACTACTCCTTTGTACGAACCACAAGGAAATGGTCAAGTTGAAAGTTTTATTAGGGTACTTAAAGAATGTGTGGAATGGGCAAGAAAGAGTGGAAGTGAGTGGAAACGTGTTACGTGAGAAGTTGTGGATGTACAGGATTACTCCTCATTCAGTTACAGAACTTAGTCTGTTTCGTCTTTTGAGAGGCAGAGAACTAGTTTCTAAACTTTGCCCTTGGTGGATAAATGAGATAATTTGAGACTCTGTACCTTCTGACAGCTACAGTACTTCATTGAGAGTTAAACATCATTAAGACAAAATGAAAATGTACTATGATATAGCAAACAAAGTTAAAGTTCCTAATTTTGCTGTGGGTGATTCTATAAGGATACAGAAGCCTGGTTTTGTTCCGAAAGGTTTCTCAAAGTATGATCCCATTAGGAAGGTAGTTAAGGTTAATTTAAATAGTATTGTTGCCAATGATGGAACGGTTTGGAATGCTAGACGTGTGGTGAAATGTCAAGGTGATCAATCTTTTTCTCAATCTTCAGGCTGCGAACAAAGATCACTGCTTAGAAATAATTTGAGTAACGCAAAGGTTTTTCCTGAACAAAGTGTTTCTGATAAAGATACGTCTGTTGTATCGAGAGTTAAAGTCAATGATAGGATTTGCTTTAGTCTTAGTTATTGATTTTGTATTTTCTTTTAGGGGATAAGATGTGTTGCATATTACGTTTCTTTTTATTTATCATTTTATAAAGCTGTACTGTTACTTTAATGTAATGCTTGTTATTGTTGCAGCTTAAAGCAGAGTCTTTATTCTGTTACCATGGATGATAAGATTCTATATTCCTTGTAACATCACTTTGTGCATAGCTATGAACTGAATACCTACTGTACTGTGCTCCTCTGAATAAATCTTATTTTTTTATATAATTATTCTCCTGGATTCCTACAGAAACCTCCATCCAACTTTATTGATAATTGTTGTAATTGCTATAATTATACATGTAACTATATTCTTAGACCTACTCGCACATATATTCTGAGGAAAAAAGATACATAATGAGGTATAGATAGAGATGAATGTTCTCCTAGGGATATACGTAGGTATATGTATTTTACCGTAAATCTATAGGTAAAGGACCGGAAAATAATCCCAACATCATTTAGGACTTCACTAGTAGTATTACGTAAGCAACGCCCACGGACCTGGTACATGAAGTTCAGCAGTGCGCAGCATAATCTGGGTACCGGGCATATCACTTGACCAAACCTTGTACTACCACCTCTTCTTACAGCTGCCTCTTGACATGATGACGTGACCTTCTACTCTGCCCAGTAGGCTCTGAGCGCAGAGGTTGTGCACTGGTCCAATAATGACATTCTTCAGTGCGCAGCTCTCATGTTAGTACAAAGAACAAGAGCCGCCCTTAGACATGTCACCATCAATGATGTCACTTGATGTTCTGCAAACAACTGAACATTTTATTAAATGTGACTTTTACAAATGTAGACATTATTTCTCCTAAAAACAGCCTGTGTGGAACAGCTCAAAGTTAAATGAGGTACTGCAATCTTATAACAGGATATATGTTTAACCACACCTATTGATTAAGAATGTATTAGAACAAGACTTTATCATCAATATATTAGTATATATAGATGACAACGGTATTGAGGATTTGGAACTGTATATTAGTGTGTTTAAAGATACGTGTCGTCATTTTGAGTATAAATATTGCAGCCCCTATTCACCATTTAAAGTTCGTGGTGATATCTAGATGTTCATGGAGGTACAACATCCTTGGTCTTTATTACTGCATTTCACCTCTCTTACTATGTATATAAAGTATGAGTGTAACTGCAGCAGGTGTGCAACCCTCGTTGGGCATTGAGCTGAATGGGCAGTTTTTTAGCATAAATGTTTTAAGCCATGCCATTGATTATATCAACCCTTTGAGAGGCTCTGTATATACTATACCAAAATGAGGTATAGTGTGTACAGAGTCCAGTGGAATCCCAAATTTAGGCAGAGGCAAAAGTAGATAGCACCTTACTCTTTATTTATGGTAGTGTGGGTGAGTAGTAAGGCTTTATCAGAGGGTAGTGTTAAGCATTTATTGTACACACCCAGGCAAGAAATGATGTCACACTCAAAGACTGTACTCAGACCAATTTGTTTGTATAAAAATATTATTTAGTTATTTTATTTCTAAAACCAAGCCAGACCTGGTGCAGGTAAGTTAAATAATACTTTACAAAATCTTATGTAGTGATTTGAAGTTGTATGCTGGTTCAAATGCAGTCAGTTGATTTACAGGTAAATCAACAGTTCAAAGTTACTTTTCCGTTACTTTACAGATTACTGTGCACATTACATTTTAGATTACTTTTTAAGTTACTTTTGCTAATCAGTGTGATATACCTAGATATCACCTGAGACGTTTCCTAGACAAAGGTAAGTAATTCAGTTTTTACACATATGCAGTTTTATAATGTTTCATACAAACCAACTCCACACTTCGAAGAATTTTCAATGAAAAGCAGTCAACGCAATACTATGGGAGGAAATTAAGTTATCGGTTTGCAGGTAAGCACTGATTTGTGGGAGTTGGTATTCTGGGGTTAGAACCAGGGTTCTGCCAAGGTCGAAGATGCACTCTCAGAACACCCTCAGCAGAACTAGGACAGCCAGGTGCAGAGTGGTGAGGCCCAATTTTATCCAGTGGGGGAATGGGGGATTGGGGGCCTCCGGTTGGTGGCTGGTCACAAGTAGGCCACAAGGTTGTGGGAGCAAAGCTCCTGGTATTAGGCTCAGGGAAAACGGTCTCCGAGGTAGCACACAGGAGCATCTGGTTGCAGGTTGCTGTTTTGGAGTTGAGTGCCCTGTTGTTTTCAAGGGGATTGACGGTTTTAGTTTTTGGCTGCAGGCTCAGTCCAGGAAAACTTCCAGGAGGAACCAACAGCTGGGCAGGTAAGTTGGAGTGCTCGGAGATGTAGGTGCACCTCAGGCTCTCTTCTTCAGGGTGCAGGACGGCTGGATGTAGGGGTGTCTTTAGAGATCGGATTTCACCTTATCAGGCCAGGGTATAGGAGAGGTTGGGGAGTCCTTGAGGAGTCAACCCACATGGAGCACTGGTGGACCTGGCTGGGACCAGTGGGCCACCCAGATTGGGCAATAGGCATGTGGTGGTTCCAGACGTCGGGTTTCTTTGTCCTCAGCAGGCTCAGAGTCTGTCTTGGGAGTTTCTTTTGAACAGAGCTGCTGTTTACAGGAGATCCAGTCTTTGCTGAAGGCAGTCAGTCCTCCCAAGGGTTACGGAGGTCACTGGCTGTAGGATAAGCTGACTTTTGGCGCAGGATCTCTGGAAACTGCAGACGGGCCATTAGGGGTGGGACCAAGTCAGTTCTTTCCTGTAGTCTCCTCTGCTGGATGTCTTCTTTCATCCTTCTTCTTCTTAGATTGCGGGAATCTATCTTCTTGGTTCACGGCTGCCCCCTACATACTGAATTTAGGGGACATTTGAGGAGTCACACCCTTGGTTTGTTCACTCCACGTGGGGGAGTGAGCACAATCCCTAATCCTGATTGGAGAGTGCCTATCATCTGCAATATGGCGAGCACTGAAGAGTGCGGTTCACCTCACCTCCCCCACCTGAAGGGTGGGATTGGCAGAGTTGGGCACATCTTCTCGGCTACGCTAATTTTCCCTGACTGTCTTCCTGCCGAAAAGGAGGGGAGACAGGAAGAGGGGCATGCTTCTGATAGAAGGAGAGGCTGGGGTCACATTATAAAGGCAGCAAGGCCTTTGAAGCTCCCCTGCCACAGATGGCTTTTTCTGACCTGGGGGAGGTGTGACCACCTCCGCCCAGGAGAGGCTTTGTTTCTGGGCTCAGGGAGCAAAGGCTCCCACCCCAGGGATCCAGAAACATGTCTTGTCTTGGCAGGCTGGTGTGTACCAGTCAGGAAACGCACCAGAGGCTGGTCATTTTTCAGGGGGCATCTCTAAGATGCCCTCTGAGTGCATTGTATAATAAATCCCACACTGGCAATCCATATTAATCAGTGCAATATTGTCTGACCAAATTGAATTAAGGTCCTATTCTAAATGTTATTTCAGCCTTTGATGCATTCATGCAAGCCATACCATTTCCTACACAATCTGCATCTATTAGATACATTGTTGCAGGGATTCTGCTCATACATAGAACTGTGCACAGAGACCCAGGACCTCAGTGAATTGTGGTGGACCTAAAAACTCACATTAGTACCTAGAACATCTAGCAGACTAGCATCAGTGTCTCATTAGCTCTTCGTCCTATAGCAAAAGTACCAATGGGGGGGCGTGGCCAGGCGCCGAAGTAAATGGCCGCCTGAATCCCTAGCTCCGCCGGGACCGCCAGTGTCCCCTTCAAAATCCGCACGAAATCCTGGCTGGGAGGCTCTCTGAAGGCAGCCCCCAGCTCCCTCAGGTCGAGTGACTCCTCGGTGCGGATCCCGGGCCGGGCGGACCCTCGGAGGCTCCGTAAAACGGCCGCGACTGGCAGCGGCGACCCTACATCTCACCCCTGGAGCCCGGGAGCGGCCGCCTCTGCCACCTGAGGTCCCTGCTATCGGCCTGCCGCGGCCCGCGGCTGAGAGGCGCGAGGGCGGGGGGCGTGGCCTCCGCACCGGCGCGAACACATCGAGGCGCCGAGGTCGGCTGGCAGGGCGGCCAGCGAGACCCCTCGGACCCAGGGGGACTTGAGGACTCATGTGAACACCTACCCAAGCGGTAAGGGGGGCCGCCGCACACAGCGTTGCTGCCACAGGGAGTGAGGGAAAAACGACCGGCCTTTGCTGCTCACAGCCTTCCAGGGAGCAGCTGGCCCTGAGCGCTACACTCAGACACCCCCTGGGGGCCGGACACGTACCCACGGCTGTTGAAGAGGCTGGTCCCGGGACATGGGCGACAGGTGAACCGGCTGGGAGTGATAGCGGACCTGGGAAGCCTCAGATCGCGACGGACAGCCTCGGGGCACACCCCTGGAAGCGGGCCCCGTGCTGCTATAGCGCCTGGGCGGTGGTTGCAGTGAGATAGAGTCTCTGTCTCTGGGTGAGCTCAGTTGGAGCCCGGGAGCTGATCTGAACTGGCTGCGGCCCGGAAGAAGGTGGGCAACGGACCGTCTGACCCCAGGGGCACCAGATCAATCATGAGACCTAAAGGGGGTGTAGTGTCCCAAACAAATAAACTGGATCAATATACAGTGCCTAAGACTCAGACGCAGTCCGGTGGTGAGACGAGGGAAGTCACGGGGAAGGCGGAACCCTCACTAACGTCCATCATGGCGGCAATCCAGACCCTCGGCACTAACCTTGAAACGAAGATGGACAAGATCACGATCGAAGTGAATCTGCTCCGCACCGACTTGGGGAAGACCACGGACCGCTCGAAAACCAACGAGGTGGACATTAAGGCCCTCCAGGAGTCGGAAAAAAAGCTCGAAAGCAGGGTCAGCGAGCTCGTCCACCAACACCGACAGATGGCACTTCGGCTCGATGACCAGGAAGGTAGGGCTCGAAGGAGCAACATACGCGTGGTGGGCGTAGAGGAAGAACTGGAGGGTGACAGCACTGAGCTATTTCTCGAGGACCTGATACTCCGCCACCTTAAACCCAAGAGGCTTTCTAAGATATTTACTGTTGAGCGGGCCCACCGGGCCCCGATTCCGAAACCCAAGCCTGGAGCCCCACCGCGCACAATTATCGCCAAAATTCTTAACTACAGAGACCGGGATGCGATACTACAGGCTGCCAGACAACACGGGGACCTGCAATACGAGGGGTCCACAGTACGTTTTTTCCCGGACTTTACGCTCCAAGTGCAGCAGGAGCGGCGCTCTTTCCAGGGGGTCAAGGCGGCGCTCCGTGACCATGGAGTTCGATACATGATGTTCTTTCCCGCAAAACTAAAGATTATACATGAGGGCAAGTCCCATTTCTTCACCTCGCCAGCGACGGTACAGGAGTGGATTGATGCAACGTTGGCAGTGGCCCACCCTCTTCAAAATGGCGGACAGTGGAGAGACACTGGGCACCCCTCTCCGGGATCGGCGACGGGGGGAGCTGAGGCTGGGGGGCAGAGTCAACGATCCTGGCGTTCGAGGTCAAACAGTCCCCGTTGGGACTCACCCGGAGGAAACACAGCGCGATGAAGCGGCACGCACAGGACTCGGAAGGAGCTGGACAGTAATGTATAAAGTGTGATTGTCTGTGTGCCTGGACGCTCCAAAGGGACAGAGTGAGGCCTGCCCATGGACTGAGGGCCGGGCTCCCCTATAGTACTCGCACACCCATGGCCTGAGGGACTGAGGGACCTGGGACGCTGCGGGAGGGCGGCCGGGACGGAGCTGGCCACGTAAATCCCGAGTTAGAAGTTCCTCGGTGTCTCACCGGGGTAGGGTTGGGCGACAGGCGCTCTGCTAATTGGGGTGGTGGGTAGTTTGAAACCCACAGAGCAGGGGGCAGGGAGGGAGGGGTTTGTTTTTGCAGAGGTGGGCGGGATGGTGGGGGTCCCGACAGGGAGGAGAACAAGGGAACTGTTGGATGTTCAGGTTACTGTTTGCTCTGTTAGAGCCTTTGGGGGGAGGGAGGGGCTAGTGGATTCTACAACTGTAATGCTATGCACCGCTTGCCCGAATTGCTCATGTTGGGGGGGATGTTGGGGGGGTGGGGGTGTTGAAGAAGTTTCACGGTCACGAGTAATCCGCACTGTCAGGTACGGATCTGGCACCAAAGTACGGGCGAACAAGGCCTCGCTAAAGTGGAGTCAATTGTCTAGCAGATCCTTGATCAACTGCACTGCATACACCAACCAAGAGGGAACCGGGGAGGGGTGGAGAGTTGGGGGTCCTTTCCGTTCCCACGGAAGATGTAGCCGGGTAGTCAGCTGCAGCACCGGGGTGGTGGGACGTGGCACCCTACACAATAACGGCTATGGCTAGGAGGTGGGAAAAGAGTCTTAAAGTCCTTAGCTGGAATGTAAACGGGTTAGGAGACAAACTCAAACGCACCATTGTCCTACAGTTCATCAAACGACACCAGCCGGACGTGGTACTAGTTCAAGAAACTCATCTGCTGGGGAACACTTGTCAGGCCTTAAACAGGTGGGGATACACTCTAGCAGCTCACTCCGGCTTTACCTCCGGCTCCCGTGGGGTGGGGATCCTCCTGCGTCGCTCACTGCCCCTCCAAATAGACCTCACTAAATCTGACCCACAGGGACGCTTCACAGCCATGTCTGGTCGATGGGAGGGACGCACACTTAACCTACTTTCGGTCTACATCCCGCCAGGCCTCCAGACTCAGGCCTTCACGGACCTGGGCGCACTGCTCCTCTCCCTTCCTGATGGCCTATTGGTGCTAGGTGGGGACTTTAACGCAGTGGTGTCAGGGACCCTAGATCGGCAGCCCCCTAGAGATCTGCCCCAGGGACAGGGGTGGCTGCCGAACTTCCTCGAGGCCTTCGGGCTCACAGACGTTTGGCGCCTGCTCCATCCTGCAGGCAGAGACTTTACATTCTTCTCCGGGTCGCATCATTCCTTTTCGCGCTTAGATTACATCCTTACTGTGCTACAACATGACATGACATTACGGGAGGCAACACTTTTGCCCAGGGGCATCTCAGATCATTCACCGGTCCTAACACACGTGACAATCGGAAACAGTTGTGAGGGCTGCGTAGCGCCAATACCTGCATGGCAGTTAAACCACGAGGGCACCAGGAAGGGCATATCAGACTCCATCACACAGTACTTTGATAATAATGTGGGATCAGTTGACTCCCCCGTCACTTTGTGGGAAGCGTTTAAACCAGTGATCAGGGGGGAGGCGCTCTCAACCATCTCGATTAGACGGAAGGAGCAACGCAGACAGGTCGCAACACTTGAGGCAGATCTCGTAGACCTGCAAAGGGAGGCGCTAGACACTGGGACTAGGGAAGTTAGTCACAACTTGCAGTTGAAAACAGCGGAATACAGAGCACTGGTTACCCAAGAAGCTCAAACTATGGCCCGGCACAAGATGGGCAGACTCTATGATCAAGGCGACAAAGCCGGGAAGCTTATAGCCTGGCTTGAAAAAAAACAGCAGGCCAGTAGGGTGGTGCCGGAAATACGCACTGAGTCAGGGGTCGTACTCACAGAACCTCGGGAGATAGTGAGAGAGTTTGCTAGACATTACCAAAGGGTTTACCGGCGAGAATCAGATCGCCCGGAGGAGGACTCTATAGACCTCCTAACCGATATTCGGATGCCTTCCTTATCGGATGATGATCGGGAGGCCTTGGATAGCCCGCTTACCGAGGACGAACTACAACGTGCAATAGGAGACCTCCGCCCTGGGAAGGCACTAGGCCCCAACGGCCTTCCCATAGAGCTTTACAAGCTTAAACCCGATGTCACCAGTAAGTACCTAAAACCCATGTTCGACGAGAGTAAGAAGAAAGGGGTGTTGCCTCGTGATCAGCGCATAGCGACCATAGTGGCGATACCGAAGGAGGGGAAACCCCCAGACTTATGTGCTTCATATAGGCCGATCTCGCTCCTCAACGCGGAGCCCAAAATACTGGCCAAAACACTCGCTAATAGGCTCCAGCCGATGCTTCCCACGTTGGTCCACCCTGACCAATCGGGATTCATGCCCCACCGCAACACGGCTCTCAACATCAGACGGTTACATGGCGTTCTGGGACAGCGCCACAGGCTGCGGGAGGATGCAGTGGTGGTCTCTCTGGACGCCACCATGGCGTTCGACACCCTGGAGTGGCCATATATGTTCGCAGTCCTGCGCAAGCTGGGCTTTGGTCCTCAATTTATAGCATGGGTGCGACTCCTATATGCAGAACCCCTGGCGCAGGTACGTGTAAACAACAAGGTGTCTGAGGTTTTCACACTCGAGAGAGGGACTAGACAGGGTTGCCCCCTCTCCCCTCTTCTCTTCGCCCTGTCCCTTGAGCCGCTGGCAGCCTGGATACGACAGGACGTTTACTTGAAAGGCATAGTCTGGGCGGAAGGGTGGGAGGACAAAATATCCCTCTACGCCGACGACATCCTCTTGTACCTATGTAGACCGCGCAGGTCGATAATGGCAGCCCTTGATATATTTGCGAGCTTCGGTCGCAACTCTGGCTTCCGGGTAAACTGGAGCAAATCATATCTCTATGTCCTGCATGGTGACCCCCCGAGGCTCCCTGACACATGCCCTATCACGGTAGCAGAGGACGGATTCAAGTACCTGGGTGTGTACATAACCACGAACAAAACCCTACTACACGATCTAAACCTCAAACCGCCGTTAAGTCGGCTCCAAAGGGACGCCAAATCCTGGCAGCACTTACCACTGTCTCTACTGGGCCGGGCAGCCCTATTTAAGATGCTGGCGCTGCCGCGCTTCCTCTACGCGCTACAAAACTATCCAGACCTAGTCCCTAACACATATTTTGCAGCAATAGAGGCGGCACAGCGCGACCTCCTCTGGGCCGGGTCACCCAGAATCGCGCTGACCAAACTGACGCTGGGGTGGTATGATGGCGGTATAGCCCTCCCAGACATTCGTAAGTATTACTGGGCAGCCCACCTCTCAGCAATCAACCAGGGGACGTACGGCGCGGGGAACGATCCCGCCTACGGTATGGACAGATGGTTGCTTCCCGGGGGGAACTATGAGATAGCACTCTACTCTAAGCGGGGTGCACGCCAACTCACTGGACCCACACTACATGCGGTACAGGTGTGGCACGCTGCCCAGAAGAAGCTCGGATGGTCAGGAGTCCTCACCATGGCCACACCACTTTGGGCCTCAGAACAACTCGGCAACCTCGGACGTACTAAGGGCTTCCGCGAATGGGACCTGATAGGAATCTCCCAAATCAAGGATATCTGGGGGCCCAAAGGGATCCACGCGTTCGCCCACCTACGGGACACATACGAGTTGGCGCAAACTGAATACTATCGATACTTACAGGTGAGACACTCCTTACAGGCAAATATCCCACCAGAGACTACACTACCACAATCCTCCCCACTTGAGGATAGGATACTCGATGGGCACATGACAGAACACGCCATATCACTCACATACAAAAAACTAATTAATCACCCCCCTGACATGCTCCTACCCCTTAGAGAGAAATGGGTTGCTGATGGGCTTGAGATAGACGAGGAGGAATGGATGTATGCCTTGGGCTCACCGCGTGAGGTAGCGATATCGGCCCGCCTGCGACTAATCCAACTGAAGGTACTCCATAGAGTGTATGTCTCCTGTACAAGGTTACACCTCATGGGGAGGGCTGATACTGTACTCTGCAGGAGGGGATGTGGTGGCACGGGTACCTTTTTCCACGTGTTGTGGGGTTGCCCCAAGATTCAACGGTATTGGAGAAGGGTGGTGCAGTGTATGCAGGAGGTATGGGAGGTGGAAATTCGCCCAGAGGCAAAGAGGTGTCTTCTTAATATCTGGGAGCCAACGGACCTGTCACCGAAAGGGAGGCTCTGGGTTATGCTCGGACAAATGGTAGCAAAAAGGAACATTGCCAGACTCTGGGGCAGTCCGGATCCACCTAAACTAACAGATTGGCATAGCGATATGGACTGGTGTATGCTACAGGAAAAGACTGTGTATGTGGCGAGGGGGTGTCCCCGAAAATGGGTGGAAGTATGGTCCAACTGGAACGATTACAGGGGGGGTATCTGCGAGCCTCCGTCTACTACGCAGGCGCGCGCAGAAGATCTGTAAGAATCCTAACGACCTTGTGGTTCCAGGTGCTTAGAGCTGGGAAGTACAATTGCATCGCCTGTGCAGAGGTGAACTTACCGTGCTCGACGAGATGACCGTGTGGGGGGGGTGGGGGGTTTGTTCGATTGTTGGGGTTCATTTTACGATATTCTTGAAACGTACGCTCATGTTTATGGCTATAAAAAATGGAAAATCAGACCTACACTATCCTTCTCTGAACAGTGTGACACCTGCACTTTACCACGCCGCCGTGCCCCCGGGATGACGGCTTTGGGCTGTGTAATATCTGAAGCAATGCACGTGTTACGTACTGCGTGGCCAGCCCGAGGGGTTGTAGGCTGGAATCTGTGTACCATGGACGATCAAAATAAAGGTCTAAAAAAAAAAAAAAAAAAAAAAAAAAAGTACCAATAATTAGACAACCCAGAACATGCGACTCAGGATACACTCCGGAATGGTGCGAATCAAGAACACTCTTTCATTTTATTCTCATACCAGTCCACAAAATGGGTAAAAAGAGACACAATAATATTTAAAATGTTTATTTTAACGACATGCTCTAAGATGCAGTATTTTTGCTAACACAAGCAGGCATATGATTAAAAATAATACAATCAACATTGTATCAATTCCATAAAACACAAAGGGAGAAATCATATTACAATGATAGTGGAAACAGGTCCTATAGTGCCTTGTATGCCATCCTCCCTAGCTAGAAACTAGGTTTTATATAATAATAGAAGGTCTCTTAGGCTTGAATACCTCCAAGATCAGTAGAGATGAACCACATCAGAATCTGCAAAAGCTCTTTCTCCATGGAAATGGATTTTCTCCAAGTGTTCAAATCACGTATGCAGTGCAATATTAAAGGGGCCAAAATTTCAGCTAGCTGCAGCTGCGTGCATGTTGTGTCTAGAGAATGGGCCGATCAGCCTGAACAACGCCTAACATTGTTATGATAACCTTGGAGGCTTCAGCACTCACTCTGCAGACTAAGGTTGAGATGTAAGTCTAGGAACGTTGAAAACAAGACATTCTCATGTGAAGAAATTCATGCAGCCTAACTTACAAAAACTGTTACATGTAGTGTTGTGTGCAAAAGCAGCAAAAAGGTAAAATAGCATTTAAACTTCTAATAAGCCTATGCCAGCATTGCAATGTGCGCAAGCAGGGCCCTGCCTTCACTACAAAATGAGTTCTTTGTGAACATTGTTTTTGCTAATCAGCAACACCCAGTTCGCAAGGACGTATGGGTCGCTCTTGTTCTATGTGAACACCCTGCACTCACAGCGATCACTCTGCACTCATAATGCACTTGCAATGTTCACCCTGTACCTCACCCTCTAGTCACACGAACACACTACTCACCCGCACTCATTGGACACTTCATCCACCTGTACCCCTCACTGCTCAATCTGCAATCTCACTCAAACAAGCCCATCACTAACCATGCATTCATTCATCTCCCTTTGTACTTACATCCACAACATAAGGTCACCTCACTCACCGTGCAGTCAATCCTCTCACACTGTTGTATCGCTCACCATACATTCACATGGGCACTTCTGCCACCCACGAAGTGCAGAGGATTAATGTGCCTGCTACAAAGAAAGTGTACCATGCAGATCACAGAAATGTGTGAGTAGCGCTATAAAAAAATCTATATCTCTATAGAGAGATAAGGTGCATTATTGGTGAGTGGTACTGTGGGAATTCAAGAAAAAGGAGGAAATGAGGGAGGGGGCACCCCAAAAAATCTTTGGACCATGTGCGACCAGTGCAAGGGTTAGCCCTGGCTGGAAGTGTTTGCCCCTCCAAATTTCGGGTCAATAGTGACTTTGTAGTTACAGTTCGGAGGTATCATAGCACTTTACATCACACACACACAGAGGCACACACACACGCACATACACATGCACAATACAGAGCCAATTAACCACATCTGTGAAAATCAGCCTATTAGAAATGTTACATAAGACAATGAGGACATGTCACAGATACTAGTAGGTAGTATATTAGAGTGTTTGGTCTGGTGAAGCACATACTCAGGACTTAAAATGTACCACATTGTGATGTGTTCCTACTGATATTTCATGATTATGGTGCTTATGATGACCTCTGGTGATTTATGTGTTCTCCTTCATTGTCTACTGCATGTCATGCTGATATCGGGATGTTTGAGGGTTACCTAGCTTAATATGCTGCATTGATGCCTAACTATTGCCTGATATATGTCGCTTGGATTCTTGCACTGTCAGGATAACGAGTGCTAATTCAGGATTGCATGGTAGACACAGCATTTAGGATCATATGATTTTTATGTTATAAACTGTTGCATTTCAGGACCTAATTTTATCATGTACTTCATTGTGATTATTGCCTTGACAAGATACATAATGGATACTGATTCTGGATTTGCATTATATGCACAACATTTATGATTTATGTTGATATGATCTAAGTTATTTGTACAATTTAGAAACTTGTTGTTGAGTGTGGAGTCTCTTTGTGTCATGTAGTAATTGTGTTATTGCTGTAAGTGTGTTGTGCAAACACTTTACACATTGCTTTTGGGGTAAGCCTGACTGCTCTGGCCAACCTATCAAGGGGGTAAGCAGGGGTTATATTGGATGTGTAACTCCCTTACCCAGACTAGAGTGGTAGGTTCTACCTGACTTGGGTGCATACCAAAGCAAACCAGAAACTTCACATAAATGAGGACATTCATCCTGTTGCTCATCCACATCATCAAATTGAATTCCATTTGCAAGAGGCTGTTGAGAAAGAAATTGATACCTTATTAAAGCATGGCACTTTTGGGTGATCCACTGGTCCAACGCCATGCGTATCACCCATAGGGGTAGCGCCAAAGCAAGATAGTGAAGGAGCTGTGCACATCTGCATTGATGTGCGCCAAGCAAACATGGCTATTGAAAGAGAATGACATCCAGGTCCGCACATTGCCAACATGATTACTTAGTTGAATGGAGCAACTTTTTTTTCCATCTGGATTTGAACAAAGGTTATCACTAGCCCTGGGCGAAGAACTACACTCCGTTCGCGGAGTTTGCGGAGTTTCGGCAACTCCGCGCTCCGCGGAGAACGCGAAGTTGTCGAATACTCCGCAAACTGCTGCGTAGCGTAGTTCTCGCGCGCTCAATAGCATTTTCGCGTGCGCGAGGATGCTTGTCGTAAGATCGAGTTGCCGAACACGCAGAAACTGCAATCTAGCACAGAATAACTCGCGAACACGTTAGTAGTGACCGGAAATAAGGGGACGCGAGCGGGCGGGACAAACCTCATGGGTAACTTTGCGCGCTACACATCCCGAGCATGCAGGCAATCAATCAATCAATCAATCAGGATATTTGTATAGCGCGCTACTCACTCAGAGGGTCTCAAGGCGCTTGGGGGAGGGGGGTCCGCTACTGCTCGAACAGCCATGTCTTGAGTTGCTTCCTGAAGCAGAGGTGGTCTTGAGTCAGGCGGAGGTGGATGGGGAGGGAGTTCCAAGTCTTGGCTGCCAGGTAGGAGAAGGAACTTCCTCCCATTGTGGATCTTCGGATGCGTGGCACGGCGGCAAGGGCGTGGCTGGTCGATCGTAGCTGGCGGGTGGGAGTGTAGAAGGTCAGGCGGTTGTTGAGGTACCTGGGGCCCAGGTCGTGGAGGGCCTTGTGTGCGTGGGTGAGGAGTTGGAACGTGATTCTCTTGCTGACGGGGAGCCAGTGAAGGTCTCTCAGGTGTCCGGAGATGTGGCTGTGTCGGGGGATGTCCAAGATGAGTCGTGCGGAGGCGTTCTGGATGTATTAGAGTCTTTTCTGGAGTTTGGCTGTGGTTCCGGTATAGAGGTTGTTTCTGTAGTCCAGTCGGCTGGTGACGAGTGCCTGTGTGACCGTCTTCCTGGTTTCGGTGGCGAGCCATCGGAAGATCTTTCGGAGCATGCGTAGGATGTTGAAGCATGATGATGAGACGGCGTTGACTTGTCTGGTCATCGAGAGGGAGGAGTCCAGGATGAAGCCCAGGTTGCGTGCATGGTCCGTTGGTTTGGGTGCGCTGCCCAGGGCAGGGGGCCACCAGGAGTCGTCCCAGGCGGAGGGTGATGATCCAAGGATGAGGACTTCCGTCTTGTCTGAGTTCAGTTTCAGGCGGCGGTTCCTCATCCACTCGACTACGTCTTTCATCCCTTTGTGTTGGTTGGTTCAGGCGGTTCCTGGGTCGTTGGTGAGGGAGAGGATCAGCTGGGTGTCGTCGGCGTAGGAGATGATGTTGAGGTTGTGTTGGCGTACGATGGCTGTGAGGGGGTTCATGTAGACGTTGAAGAGGGTGGGGCTGAGTGATGATCTTTGTGGTACGCCGCATATGACTTCGGTGGCATTGGATCTGTACGGGGGGAGGCGGACTCTCTGGGTTCTTCCGGTGAGGAACGTGATGATCCACTCCAGTGCCTTTTCTTGGATTCCGATGTTGCTGAGGCGCTGCACTAGGGTGCGGTGGCAGACCGTATCGAATGCTGCGGAGAGGTCCAGGAGGATGAGGGCCGCTGTTTCCCAGTTGACGAGCAGGGCTCGGATGTTGTCAGTGGCTGCGATGAGGGCGGTCTCGGTGCTGTGGTTGGCGCGGAAGCCGGACTGCGAGTGGTCGAGGCTGGTTGGGCGAGTGCAATTGGTGATCCACTGTGTGAGGTTGTTGGCTGCTTGGTTGGGGTCCGTTGAGCTGGCGGGAGGGTTGTGACTCAGTGAAGTGGTGAGCTGGTCGGTGGTGATCTTTTTCCAGTTCCTGCTGGGAACCTGTTGCGGGTGGTGGTGAGTCGTGGTCTTTCTGAAGCTGAAGTGGACGCAGCTGTGGTCTGTCCAGTGGAGTCCGGTGGAGTGGCTGAAGGAGATGTACTTGCTGGAGGAGAAGACTGGGTCAAGCGTGTGTCCGGCGTAGTGGGTGGGGGTGTTCAACAGTTGCATGAGTCCGAGGTTGGCGAGGTTGTCCAGGAGGGTGGTGGTGGTGTTGTCGTTGTTGTTCTCCAGGTGGAAGTTGAGGTCCCCTAGGAGGATGTAGTCAGCGGAGGTGAGGGCGTGCGGGCTGATGAAGTCTGCGATGTCTTCGCTGAATTGTGTGCGAGGCCCTGGGGGTCTGTAGATGAGGGTGCCTCTGAGTGTGGTCTTGGGGTCGGTGTGTATCTGGAAGTGAAGATGTTCGGCGGCTGTGAGGGTGTCGTCTGAGTTGGTCGTGATGCGGATGGTGTTCTTGTGGACGATGGCGATGCCTCCTCCTGTCTGGTTGACGCGGTCTCTCCGGGTGATCTTGTATCCGTCCGGGATGGCGACGGCGATGTCGTGCGCTGAGGAGGCGTTCATCCATGTTTCCGTGAGGAAGGCGACGTCTGGAGATGTGGTGTCGAGCAGGTTCCAGAATTCCACGGCGCTCCCGAAGACGAAAAACGGCTCGCGAATGGGTCAAGCAAGCTACTACGCATGTTCGCGGAGTTATGCGTAGTTCGCGGAGTGCAAGTGCATCTTCGCGTAGCTCCGCGGAGTGCGGCTACGCGAACTACGCCCAGGCTTAGTTATCACTTGCTCGTAGAGAATTGCTGGTACGTTACTGCCTCTTTGACTCATGTTGGTAAGTTTCAATAGAAAAGGCTATGCTTAGGAGTGTCATCAGCTGCCAAAGTGCTTCAGGATGCCATTCATAGCATAATACAGACAGTCACAAATGCTTTCAATTACAGCAATGATATACTAGTATTTGGGGTCATACGAAAAGAGAATGACAAAACTCTAACACAAGTGTGTGGTATATTTGCTGATGCAGATCTAACTTTAAATGCTACAAAATGTGACTTTCATCAAACTAAACTCAAGTTCTTTGGCCATTACTTTTCTGACGGGGGAGTGACTCCAGACCAAAACAAAGTACAAGTGTTTTCACATCCACTTCTCCTCCAAAAGTTGTAGCTATGCTGAGATCCTGACCACCAGTTACTTTTATAGGTATATACATGAGTGTGCCACCGTAAGTACCCCATTGAGAGACTTAACAGAACAAAATGTCCCATTTAAATGGTCAAGTGAATGTGAACAAAGTTTCAAGAAAATCAAGCATTCAACTGAGAACGTAACTGAAATGGCGTACTTTGATCCGGAATTTCAGATGGAGGTTGTTGTTGATGTGAGCCCAGTGTGGTTGGGTGCCATTCTTGCCCAGAATACTTGACATCCCAATGCCCCAAGACACATTGTGGTTGATGCTAGCTAAAGTTTGGCAGCAACAGAACGTGTTTATTCACAACCTAAATAGGAAAGCATAGCTGTTGTGTGGGCTTGTGAAAATTTTCATGTAGTCCTGTATGGACAACATTTCAGAGTTGTCACTGACCACCAAGCAGTGCTCAAAATTCTCTGCAATCCTAAAGTCAAAATGCTCCAGTGCATTGAGAGATGGGGGTTGAGAGAGCAGGAGTATGATTATACGATTGTACATTGTCCTGGAACACATTAAAACCATGCGGCCTACTTCTCACATGTGCCCATACAGTGTCATGGTATTCCTTCAAACAAGGATTATACCTATGTGAATGTAATTTTGAAATAACAAATCATTGCTGCCAGGATGCTAATGCTGCAAGAATGTGCAAGAGGAACTTTTAGTTAAACCATAAGACATCATCTTACTAGGGTCAAGAATTGTCATACCCGAGAGTCTGAGATGACAATTTATTGAACTGGCCAATGAGGGACATCATACGGTTGTTGCTATGAAACAAGCTTTACTGGACCGAGCGTGGCTTCCCCAACTTGATGGGAGAGCTGAAAAGGAGCTAAAGGCCTGTCATTCGTGCAACTGTTTGCAATCTAAGACAGCCCTCCATCCATTAAACACATTTGATCTCCCAAACCATGCATGAGAGAAGATTGACAATGATTTCTTTGAGCCCCTTTACAACGGGCATCATCTACCAGGAATTGTTGATGAATATTCCTATTTTCCTATGGTGGAAGATATTTTGTCAATGACTCCTGACAGAGTCATTGAAAGACTACAAAGTATTTTTGCAACTTGGGGTGTTGCTTTAAGTATGAAATCTGACAACAATCCACATTTCAATAGTCGGGAATCTAAAGACTTTCACACTCCTTAAAATATAAAGCATCCGAAAACCACATCTCTATGGCCACAGGCATATGGTGTGGTCGAGAGATTTATGAGTACCCCAAAGAAGACCGTTCAATTTGCTGCAATGGTATAGCTTGAACTCAAATCAGTTCTTCGGTCTGAGCTTCATGCCTTTAGGTCCACTCTGCATTCTACGAGCTATAGGTACCAAAGTGCCACAATGGACCAATGAGAGATCTATAGATATTGCTAGATTTCTCAGTACTCACTGTTCTCACAAACACCACATGAAGAGACATTTTTGGACAGATACCACTGTGCACAGAACACTGTGTCCAAGAGAAGAGTCCACGAGATCATAAGGCAGAAACGGAAATACAAGTCAGAAGGTCCTTTTGATGCTGACCCTCTGAGGGTGGTAGCAACACAAAAAGATGATGGGCAGAATGCTGAACATTGTCAAGAATTTACCCCAGTGACAAATCTGGGTTAAATCCATTGTTCTTTTGCTTGCCTACCCCAGGTTGGATCGACCCATATGTAAATCAGGCTTGTTTTTAAAATAATCCTTTTTGGCCTCATTTGTGCAACAAACTGGAAGAAAGAAAGGAAGGGGGTATCACTCTCACCTCTGATCGGTGGGATGGCCAAGAGCAAGTCCCCAATCTTCCTATCCCATAGGGTCCAAGCGGGGTAAGATCTGAGGGTACCAGTCCTAATCCCTGATACCCTGGAGTTATTGCGAGTTACTTAATCATCGGACTTCTGAACCAGTTTAACAAACTTAAAACACCAGTGTGGATATATCAAAATAAAAAAATTCTGACCCCAAAAATAAATAGGGGTGCCGCTCGCAAGCCGTGGACATTTGTAGTGTCTATTGCCCTGCTTTCCCTGGAGCTCTGTTAGCCGCCTGAAGGAGTATCCTGCTCTGTGTTTTCTCGAGGCTGTGGAACCTGAAAGACTACTTGGGTACTGTTGGTCAGTGAGGACGGGGCTGTGACTGCGAGGCCCAGCATTCCAAGCGGCCAGGCACTCGCCGCAGCTGGAGCCTCTTCCCGCCCCGCCTCTCAGCAGCACCTGAAAACAGCTCACGGCCCCCGCTTCGCGGGAGCCGCTCGCAAGCTGTGGACATTTGTGGTGTCTCTTGCCCTGCTTTCCCTGGAGCTCTGTTTGGAGCTCTGTTAGCCGCCTGAAGGAGTATCCTGCTCTGTGTTTTCCCGAGGCTGTGGAACCTGAAAGACTACTTGGGTACTGTTGGTCAGTGAGGACTAAGCATGGGTGAATTTTGCGAATTCGCGATCAGCGAATTTGTGAATTTGCGAATTCGCGATCCGCAAAATTTGTGAACTTGTGCGAATTCGCGGATTTTTTTATTTTTGCGTGTTCGCGGGGAGCTTGGTGTGTTCGCGGGGCGCTTAGCGTGTTAGCAGGGGTTTTTTTTGTGCGAGACCGAGATGCGCCCTCTGGTTCATCACTGCCACTCTTTCATTTTTTGTGCCCTTCTGCCCTCTGCCCCACTCATTTCTGTGCCATTCTGCCCCCTGCCCCACTCGTTGTTTGCCCTTCTGCCCTCTGCCCCACTCGTTGTTGTGTCCTTCTGCTCTCCGCCCCACTCGTTGCTGTGCCCTTATGCCCTCTGCCCCACTCTGTGACATTCTGCCCTCTGCCCCACTCCTGTTTTATTTTAGAATGGTGCTCGAGCACCTGCATTTTATCTATTAGTGCTTCCTGTTGAAGCTAACTTAGTAACTATTTTAGAATGGTGCTGGCAGCTTGCTGGCACCGTTCTAAAATAGTTACAAGCTTGAAGCTTGAACTTTTGCCCCCCGATCCGTTCAGCTCATGGATTTGCGGATTTTTGGCAAATTCGCAGGAGTTTGTGGATCGCGAATTTGCCGAAAATCCGCAAAATCCGCGAGCCGAACGGATTTTGCACCCATGCTTAGTGAGGACGGGGCCGGGACTGCGAGGCCCAGCATTCCGAGCGGCCAGGCACTCGCCGCAGCTGGAGCCTCTTCCCGCCCCGCCTCTTCCTACTTAATTCCTCCCACCCCTGCGCACGCGGGACGCGCGCAGGACGAAGACCGGGGCCAAGCCCGGGCAAAGGGTGGGCCGTCTGTGGCCGTCAGGGGCTGTAGGAGGCTGGGCTGGGCCCTCTCCCTACCACCTGGCTCAGGACCTCCTCCCGCTTCAATGACTGTGACACAGTGAGTCGTTTCTATTCGGCATCATCAACTGCTAGTGTTAAAGGTCTATTACACTTTCGGGAGTCTTTACTTAGCGGTCCATATTGTTTAAGTCTTATTCAGCTTTGATTGTTGGCTATAGCATGACTTTGTGTACTCCTAACCCCTTACCCCCTTCTGTAGGGGTTTCAATACTAGGACCCCTAGATAAATATTTTGTCAGGGCTACTCGAGAGATTGACAGAGAAATCGCCCTGGCTGAGAGACGTGCCGAGCGTCGTTCATCCATCGAACTTCTTAAAAATCTCCCAGAGAAACGGCCGTCATTGGGCTCCTTGGCATAAGCCCTTTCTCCAGCACGTGCAACTGACCCTGTGGAGATTGCTTCCCTTCCTTTGGATCACACATGGGTTGCAGGTCCTAGGGCCAGTCCTGTCAGGCTGGAGAGTATGGCAGATTTAGCCCCACTTATTGAAGATGATGCTTCGGATTCACGGTCTAGCAATGCCCCCGTTCCCATGCTCCCTCCTAATTTTCCTCCCAGTCATGGGGATCCCCTACCTCCACCAGTATTGGTAGCGCTGGTAGAAAAAAGATCAGTCCATAGTAAAAGGAAGAGAACTACTAGCCCGCGCAGAGGTTGTTATTCCAAAGCCTGTAAGAAAATTAGGAGACTTTGTACCAGGGTAGGTGTGATCCAAAAGGGTGTAGGGGTGGGTGTAAGCTGCCCTCAGGAGGTTATGGAGGGTGTGTCCCCCGACGATACAGCAGCAAAGCCATGTGTTGATCTGACTACAGACCCGGCCGAGTCCCCACCCCATGAGATCCCCTCGACTGCCATAATAGAGAAAATGCTGAAATCTCTGCTGATCCCGGTCTTAGACAGAGTTAAAGGGTTGGCTGAGAGGTTGGACAGGTTTGAGCAGGCAACCCAGGACAACTTCTACTCCATAAAATCTTTTATTGAGCTACATTCTAGAATTAGAGAGGATGAACCAGGGAGGGAATCTGTTGTTCGGGCGACCCCCATATCCCCACAGGATCTATCTATTGCAACTGGATCGGCCAAAGAGGTGACAGCGGTAAATGCCCACGCTGCACTTGCTGCGGCCTCTAATGAGGGTGTACGGAACCTTGGGTTGGCAACAATGAGTGCTACAGACCATCCAAGCAAGATAAAGACCAGTAGTGCCCCTGTCAAGAAGCTTGTGAGTTCTGAGGCTCCTGGTAACAATGGCCCTGTCAATCCCAGAAACTCTGGCACTAGTAAAGGACTTGAGCAAGTTCAATCTAGAAAAATTAGCTCCATTCCTTTACCTGGTATCCAGCCTGATGTGCTCCCTCCTAAAGAGGCCCCTAGAAGACCTCCCATGGATTTACCACCAGACTGTCAGCCCTATGTTGCCATTCTTACTAATGTACCACCTTTGAAGGCTGACCAACAAGAATCCTACCAAATGCTAAAAAACACAACTATGCATTGGCTAAGGACAAATAGACCTCTCCCTAGGGAACTTGATGGTTTGATCCTAGGTGTCAGAAGCGTAGGGTGGGTAGGCTACGGGCATAAGCAGTTTGAGGGTGACTTTGTGGTGGCTAACTTTAAGGATGTCAGGGTTGCCCAAACAATTTGCAACCAAAACCCGGGGACTGGAGGTGCTGGCATTGGGGTAGTTGATTTGACCTACTTTTACCCGAGATCTGTAGGCAACCTATGTGGTATTCAATCGGGAGGAAGATGGATGCACAACTTTATTCCCCCCGAGAATCACATCATCCCCTTGCCTCTTCAGTCAGTAGCATGGCCAGGGCCATATGGGAGGATGCCAGGATATTGAAGTGACATTTTTCCTGGGGTGGTTCCCTTTCTCCCGAGCCCGGGTTCTGTGCCAGAGGCTCACGTTTCAGGCTCTGATGACGCCAGCCCGCCACTTACACCTGTTGTAAGTAGCCCTCTAATTCACGATTTTACCCCAGTTGCTGGGACTCGACAAGGAGAAAGCGCACTTTGGACATTCCCCGAGAGGGAGGGGTTATTTAGCCCCAAATACCGCAGCGAATCTGCTGTGGCGGATCAAAATTTAAGGATTCTCAGCTGGAATGTTGTGGGTATTTTGAGGAAGCTGGCCCTTCCTGATTGGAATACCCTTGTGGAAGACTACTCTATTTGCATTTGGAGTAGGGAGCCTTGTCACAAGGTGGGTTATTCATCCTTTTATGTACCAGCAGTGTCCCCCCCCTCGGGGAAGGGCCGCCCCTCAGGAGGTCTCCTTATATGGGTTGCTATCTCACTTGGTTGTCAAGTTACTCAGCATGTGTCTAATTCTCCAGATCTACTGAGTATATCAATCAAGGGACCGCGGAGAGGGTTGATCTTGGACATCTTCAATATTTACGCCAGGGGCACGAAGGGAGGTTCGCACTCACCTATAGTATCAGGGTTGGAGTCCTTGCTTAGGCAGCGCCCCGTTTGTTCTCATGTTCTGGTCGCAGGGGACCTAAACTGCACGTTTGAGCCCCTCGGTCTGGAGGACACCCTGAGAATCACCGACGATGATACTAGGAGAGGGATACCAGCCATAACTATACCCCCCATCAGGAGATGGTCCCAAGTGGTGATCCAAATTAAATTTTTAAATATGGAATTCGGCCTTAGGGCTGTTAACGGAAGGTCGTTGTCAGACCCTTTTGGAGCCCATACCTACAATAGGGCGAACCACACGTCCAGGATTGATTATATTCTCCTTGACGTAAAACTTTGGTCCTTTTTGCAGGATATGGAGGTACTCCCTTCAGTCGAGAGTGATCACAATCTCCTCTCTCTTGCTCTCCATCCTCTGTGGATTGGGAACCAGGGGGCGCTCATGTCTCACTTAGCGCCTACCCCTCAGGAAGTACATCCTTCCAATTGTGGCAGACGCTTGAAATGGAGCAAGCTTTTCATAGATGAAGAGAAAGTGCAAGCTATCGGGGCACTTTTAGATATAGCTCAGTCCAAATTGGATTCATTGAGTCCTCTGTCTGAGGAAGTCACAGTGTTATTCTGTGACACAACCAAGGCCTTGAGCAACCTTTTCACTCTCCCACACAAGGCCTCACGAGCTGGCAAGAGCAAGAAGTTGCCGAAACCGCTGGGTTGGTATACTCAAAAATGTAGGGGGAAGAAAAATGCCCTGATTAGTGCTGTCAAAAGCAAATCCCAGGCTGCAATTAGACTGGCTAGGAAAGAGTACTCCCGGACTACTTCTGCAGCAAAGAGAGAATGGGAGGACAGGTTCTGGGTGGATCTCATGGAAGCAAGTACGGGCAGGGACGCCAGAAGCTTCTGGAACCTTATAAGATCTAGGGATAGGCCAGATAGCACTCTGCTGACGTGCAACATCCCTGTCCAGAACTGGTTCAACCATTTCTCATCTCTCTATATCCCTATTGGGGTGGCTTCTAATACCACCTTCCCCTTTGGCCGACTGTATAGGGGGTAGTGAGGGCATTTCTTTTACTGCCAGAGAGGTGGAAGGTGTAATTAAATCATTGGTGCCTCTTAAAGCAGCAGGGCCTGATGGGATACCGGGCGATTTGCTACGGGCCAGCCCTAAGGAGTGGGGGAAGCTGGTTTCCTCATTGCTCAACGCCATTAATGGAGGTGCGCCTGTACCAGAATCCGGGAAGGGGGCGGAGGTTGTCCCGATATTCAAAAAGGGGTGTCGGGACAACCCAGCTAATTACAGGCCAATAAGTCTCATCGACTCTTCCCAAAAAGTGGCAGGGAAGGTGATTTTGGGAAGGGTGCTAAAGTGGGTGGATGACAACAATATTCTGTCGGACCTCCTAGCTGGATTTCGCTCTGGAACCGGGACTATTGAACAGGCCTTCAGACTGGCTCTCTTGTATTGGAAGGTGGTGGTGCTGGGCAAAGGCAGTCTGTATCTGGCCTTTATAGATCTTAAAACTGCCTTTGACCTGGTACCTAGGGAGGAGTTGTGGAAGGTTTTATCAGAACTGGGGTTACCTCTGTATATTCTATCCCTCCTTGTGAGACTACACGATGGTAATTTTGCACAGGTGCGATGGGGCACGAACGGTGAAAAAACTGACAGGATTCCTGTGGGAAGGGGTGTCCGTCCGGGATGTGTGCTAGCTCCCACTCCGTTCTCTCTTTATGTGAACGGAGTGGTTGAGCATTTGTTAAGAAACCCCTCTGATGCTCCTTCTCTTGCGGGCAAACGGATTCCTACACTGCTTTTCGCAGATGACACCCTTCTTATTTCAAAGTCCCCCATGGGCCTTCAGAACTTCCTGAATAGTTTTCAGGAGTTTTGCTCGCTGAGGGGATTGGTAATCAATACTGATAAAACTAAGTATTTGATTATGAATCCCCTAAAAATCCTGGGCGTCCTCCAACTCTAAATTCTGCTTCATTGGAGAGGGTATCTGAGTTTGATTATTTGGGTATCCGTCTTAATGATTCATTTAGTTGGAACTCACACATCAAAAAAATGCTCCTTGGTCACAAAAGGGTGGGCGGAGTATTACTCCACGAACAACGCTCCTCCAGAAGTAAACCCATAGCCCCAGTCGTGGAGATTTACAAAGCTAGAGGGGTTAGCGCTGCCCTATACGGGGCTGAGCTGTGGGGTACTTGTAACCTGGATGTACTAGTAAAATCGGAGAGCAAATTTTTGAAAGATCTGATGGCTCTCCTGTTGAGTACTCCTACTGTCCCAGTGTTACTTGATCTAGGCTGCAAATCGATCAAGGACCACGCGCAACTTTGCCTCCTGCTTCTTTGGGCTCGGTTGTGGCGGGTGCCCGAACCAGCCTCCTACGCAGAAGCGCTATCAGAGGTAATGGCCATGGTAGGCTGGTCTAGGATTAAATGGCTGAGGGACGTAAAACGGCTGCTAGTGGAGTTAGGGCTAAGCGATGCATGGGCATTGAGAACCGCCCCTCCTAAAGCTAAGATCAAGAAATTGTACTGGAACTGGGTCTCTTCCAAACTATTCTCAGATCCAAGCCATTGCAACTCCACTGTAGCCTTTGTGAGGATTAAAGACGTGGTGGCCTATGAACCTTACTTAGACATGATTTCCATCCCTTTTGACCGTGCCCTGTATTTTAAGTTCAGAGTGGGGACCCTACCAGTAGGTGAACTAGTTGCCCGTTGGAAATCCCCTTACCAGTTTTCCCCCTTTTGTGCGTGCTGTCCCACTCGTGTAGAGTCGGTAGCCCACATTCTTTTTGAATGTCCGGATTACTGTGCACCCAGGAGGCGATGGCTTAAACCCTTATGTAGACTTTTAGGTACTCGTCAACACAAAGTTGCGTTACGTATTTTAATGTCTGACACATCCACTTTGATTGTTTGTACTGTGTCAAAATTTTTAAAGTGGTCATGGTTGATTCGTGCAAGAAGGCTTTCATTGTCAATTTAATTCTGTTTTAACTGTTTTTAACACTTTTTTCCCTGTCCTCCCCTTTTGTGTAATTGGAAAGTGATTGTTATAAATGCTGTGTTTTACACTTATTGTACATGCTTTTATGATATTTTTATATCGAAATAAAGCCTATCAATCAATCTATCTCGGAAATCAAGCTTCTTAATCCCTTCCCTACTCCGATCCAGCATTTGTACCCTTTGTATCGAGTCCAGCCACTCCCTTCTCAAGGGATGGTGCTGAGATACCGACTTAATGCAGATCTCGCATTTGGCCAGCAGTATCAGCACAAACAGCAGATTCCTCCACTTACTACCCAGAATAGCCTTTAACCCCTCCTCATTCACAAACACAAACATAACTAAACTTATGCTTAACTCCAGGATCATGCCCAGCACTGTTAAGAGGCCCTCCCGTACATCATGCCAGTAGACCTGGAGGTTGGGGCAATGGCAGAGCATGTGCAGGTCATCGGCTTCTTCCTCCCCAAACTTAGGACAGCTCTTAACCAATTGCTTATTCATCCTTGTCAGCTTTTTCGGTGGCCAATATGCCCTGTGCATCTTGAATAAATAGTTTTTCCTGAGTGAAGCAGTGCTAACAACATACCACAGAGTAGGCATTGATACTTGCCAGGGATTTTGTGCATCCGCGATGGCAGATCCTTCCTCCAGATGTCTGTAGGAAGAGTAAACTCCTCTTCTCCCACATGCACGAACTACCAGTACCAGTCCGATACCTCCTTTTTCTCAGGAGGGCTTTTAAAAAAAAAATCTTCCGATTCACAGTTTCCCACCACTTCCTTCTCCAATGATTTTACCCAGATAGTCAGCTGGTAGTATTTGAATCTAGAGATGCCCCCGTTCACCATTAATGACATTTTTTCCAAGTCTACTAAGGTCTTTCCATCGAGTTACTGGCCCCATCTCGTTATTTCTTCTTCCACTAATGGGTCTGAAAGTTTATCCTTCAAGCATTGAGAGTTATCCATATTGGGGTGGGGCTACTATAATACAGGATTCCTATGACTCTCGATTTGAGACCTGAGTTTACATGCTGCTAGATGCATCTTCAACGTAACTTTTTACAAAAATTTTGGATGCCAGAATTTTTTTTTTTTTAAAGAGTGCCCCTCTAGCTGGGTCACAGTTGTAGATATGGAGGGTACTTTTGATGTTCTTGAATAGAATTCTCGTTGCTTTAATCTGGAATGCTTTACAATACTGTAGCACATCTGAGCTAGCAATTCCTCCCTGTTGTTTCCTTCTGCAAAGTTTCCTCCATGCAATTCTTGTTGCCTTAGGAGCCCAAATAAAACTACTCAAAACTCCCTGTAGTTTGTCAAACCATTCTTTCTAACATTCTAAGGGTATTGAATCAAACAAAAAGTTAATTTTGGTAATTTGGACATCTTCGGGATGTTTGATCTTCCCATAAATGAGTGTGGGAGCCCTGCCCAAGATTTAAATATTTTCTTAGTCTCATTTGCTGCCTTCTCAAAATTCCCCCGTGCAACATGCTCTAAATTCTTTGACACCATAATACCCAGACATCTTATTGATTTCTTTACCAGGGGATTATTACTCTGGGAGTTCCACTCCATCACTTCAGTTTTTTGCCAATGTATCTGGTAGCCTGAGACCCCCACAAACTTGTCCAAGATGTCTGAGATTACCGGAAGTGAGAGTGACAGATTTGTTGTGAATACAATGAGATCATCAGCATACAGAGCTACCTTTTTCTCCCAGCCCTGAAATTCAAACTGCAAGGTCTGTATACTATCCCTGACTTTACTAGCAAGAGGTCCTATGTAGAGGTCGAAGAGAAAGGGGAGAGAGGGCAGCCCTGCCATGTACCTCTTGAAATGGCTGTCTTCTGTATATGGTTTCCATTTACCAATATCCTGTCAGATGGATTATTATAGATAACCTTTAAAACCCCACTAAATGCCTTTCCCACCCCGTACTTCTCTACAAATTAGTTCAGAAATGGCCAGCTTACCCTGTCAAAAGCTTTTGATGTATCAAAGGTGATTATCAACAAAGGGAGCCCCCCCTGAGATGCTATATCTATTGCCCCAAGCAGTTAACTCATCATTCTGCCTGCCCCTAATGAATCCTTTCTGGTCCAGGTGTTCCATTTTGTCCACTACCCCTCCTAGTCTCCTGGCCAGGTCACCCATGGAGATCTTATCATCAATATTCAGCAGTGATATAGGTCTGTAGGATTCAGAGTACTTTTGGTCTTTCCCTTCTTTTTGCAGAAGGCAAATAGTTGCTTCCTCCCAGGATTTCGGTATAGCAGACCCCGAGAAACACCAAGTTGAATAGTTTTGTTAAGAAAGAGGCGATCTTGTCTTTAAGAGACAAATAGATCTCATTTGGAAGGGCATCCGGACCCGCCGCCTTCCCACTTTTCAATCTCTCTATTGCTCCTGCTATCTCCAGTCGTTATTTCTGAATTCAGCAGCCCCCTTTGCTCCTCTGACAGTGTTGTAGCTGTCAAGTCCTCAAAATATTTCTCGACTTGCTCCTCTGTGGCTCTGACATCTTCTGTATAAAGGGTTTGGAAAAACTCTGCAAAGGCTCCCTCTATTTCCTTGTCCTCAAAACTAAGTGAGCTGTTCCCATCTAGCCTGATAGCTGGAATTCTATTCTGGTTCTGTTCCATTTTTAATTTTCAAGCCAGGAGTTTGCCACACCCCTCCCCATATTCATGGTGTGCGAGCTTACCACCTCCCATTTCCTCCTGACTATTCCCTCCAGAATACAGGACAACTCTTCCTTCCTTTCTCTTATTTCCTCCTCAGCCATACTGACAGCCTGAGTCCCCTATCCTTGGTCTCCCTTCCTAACCATCTTATCCAGCTGGTCCAATCTGTTTTCTATGGTGCTTATTTTATTCTTGACACTCTTATTTTTAAATGCGGCAATACCAATCAGCCTTTCCTTAATGACCTTCCTACTTTCTCCATTCTCAACTAGGAAATAACTAGGAAATAGTCAAGCCAAGAGGCATGACCATGTCTCCTATTCCTAAATGTAAAATAAAAATCCCCCACACCTTTCTCTCTCAGCACATCCAAAACTCCAAAATCATGCATGCATGCAGTGTTTCAGGCCTGCCCTCATTTGGGGTAGATTCGAATCTAGGGATGCTTTTATATTTGTCCACCTTTCTTTCTTGGGGTCTATTAATAGATAGAAATTGCCGCCCAAAATTATGGGAGCTGAAAACTCCAATACCTGGCTATACAAAGATTATAAAGGTGAACAAATACTTCTGACTTTGTGGATTAAACAGATTTCTGGCAAGGGGGAGGCCAAGGACCTGAGTTGCATCAACAACCCTAGATTCAATTTCAATTAGTATATTCTCATGGAATGTAAATGGGTTAAGGGTTAGGAGTAGGAGGCAGAAGATATTGGAATATCTGGGAGTGGCAGAGAGCGAAATCATCCTCCTGCAAGAGACTCGCTTGTTAAAGTCAGAATGGGAGGAAGTTAAAATGGGTAGATGCCTCAATCTGCACAAACACGAGCTGTTGTGTTAAGGCGGTTACCATTCTTTTTAAGAAAGCAGGCAAAGCAGTAATAATGGAGGCCCACTTGGATATAAATCAGTCTTGACCCTGCTCCCCATGGAAACAGTCCAGCCCGAACTGCCGGGCCAGGTCCTCCCTGGCATGGAAAACAAGCATCCAGGGACTGTTTTCGGGGCATCACCCCCTCATCAGCCAGGCTATCTTGAATCCAGTGGTACAGGCATCATGGGACCCACGTCTGGGCATACCCTTCCCACTTAGGGTGACTTATAGCAAAACTAAAACATGATGGACAGAATGCTGAACATTGTGACCAATAAAGGATAAATGGAGACTGCTCACCATCCTGGAAATCGATTAAGCAAGATTATTCACATTTCAAGCACCTGTCTCGACTTTTGCCAACTCCAGCTGTCAGCAGGGAGATGTATCCACCTAAGAGTCCAGAGAGGACAATAACTGTACCAATGTTTTTGTCACCAATGCCAGTCATGGACCCTTCTTTGGTATCTCCTCAGCCTCACGTGACCAGATCTAGGCAATTGTTTCAAGCACCAAATGATTTATTAAAGAATTGTAATGTATATATGTATTATTGTTAATTTTTATTCAACAAAAGAGGGAGATGTATTGTCTTGTGAGTTAGAGATTATGGGACTCTTTTGGTTCCTGACAGACTCCGTAGAACAGTGACATAAGTGCTTGGGTGTGGGTCATTGAATTCAAGATATAGAATGCTCAGTTCAGTTACATGCTGATGAAAAAAAGACATCACAGTTCTGTGTGTGGCATCATCATTTGCAAGTACCCAGGCTTGGGTAAGATGCTGAAACTGGCAGCTGATCATTGTGTATTGCTTCCAGACAGTGAGATAAAGAGGAAATAGATATTGGCAGGATGGGCATTCCATGGCTAGGTGAAGGGAAGAGCTGTCACCTACCACACTTGATTAGCGGATAGATGCACAGCGGATTGATTGCGAATAGGTTTGTCTGATTTTGATTGGCTTTTAGTTTGGTTTTTCTGGTGCACCAAAAGGTGGCGCCGAGGGTCCAAAGGCGTCAAGTACATAAGAAGAAAAGTGATACTAGAGGTGCTCTAGAATCATCCCTTTGTGGGCACACATTCAATTATCTTTCCACCAAGAAAAGACATCCATTCAATTTGGTTCAATGATTTGCAAATGTTTTATTTCATTAACATATTTGTTTAATTTCCATTGTGGTTTGTATCCTTACACATTTTTTAAACGTTTATATCCCAGGCAATGTCATCATCATTTATCCTATCCAATGCATTTCGGGCATTAGGGTCATGCCCTTCATCAGGGAATTGACACCCGGGCTTGATCCTGAGAGTCGCTTGATCCTGAGAGTCGCAAGCGATCAATTGCCCAATGCGACTCTCAGGATCAAGCCCGGGTGTCAATTCCCTGATGAAGGACATGACCCTAATGCCCGAAATGCATTGGATAGGATAAATGATGATGACATTGCCTGGGATATAAACGTTTAAAAAATGTGTAAGGATACAAACCACAATGGAAATTAAACAAATATGTTAATGAAATAAAACATTTGCAAATCATTGAACCAAATTGAATGGATGTCTTTTCTTGGTGGAAAGATAATTGAATGTGTGCCCACAAAGGGATGATTCTAGAGCACCTCTAGTATCACTTTTCTTCTTATGTACTTGACGCCTTTGGATCAAGCGACTCTCAGGATCAAGCCCGGGTGTCAATTCCCTGATGAAGGGCATGACCCTAATGCCCGAAATGCATTGGATAGGATAAATGATGATGACATTGCCTGGTATATAAACGTTTAAAAAATGTGTAAGGATACAAACCACAATGGAAATTAAACAAATATGTTAATGAAATAAAACATTTTCAAATCATTGAACCAAATTGAATGGAAGTCTTTTCTTGGTGGAAAGAAAATTGAATGTGTGCCCACAAAGGGATGATTCTAGAGCACCTCTAGTATCACCTACCACACTTGCACATTTCTAATTGTCTGCCTGAGCACACTCACAAATGGTTCAATACTAGTTGTTTGTGCCCCTAGACAAGCTGGGCCAGGTCAGGGAGGCAGGAAATTCCAAACATCACTGGCGGTGGAGAACTCCAGAACCTTTTCCTAATTCAAAGTTGGGATAAGGTATAAATATTGGACCATCAGACTAAACTTTTCAGTACACCTCTAGACCGCTGAACTCAGAAAGACTGCTGTGTTGCTCTGGTGCGAGATGGACTGTTACTCTGCTGCCATGCGGCCTGAGTGGCAAAGACTGGGCATGCATCTTGAACCCAGAACCACCAGAATGACTCCTTGGGCTAGTTGGATGACCTCCTAATAAGGGACAGAAAAGGCTCAAACCACCTTGAACCCATCACCTGGACTCTGTCTTCTGTGAATCTTGCCCCCATGTGGTGCAATCCCTGCCAAGGATCCTTGCAACTAGCCTGAAGGTGTTGTCCTCTGAGCAAAACCAATACAGTGTGACACATCTCCTCACAGCCACCTGGGAACTGCCACTGTGATGCACATTCCCACAGCCTGCTGCTTCCTCAGAGCTGCTGTTGAGTGACACATTCTCAATGTGATGCAGGACTTCACATGTTATGCCTCCTCATTGACGGCATCCTCGACAATGACTATGGACTTTGTATGCCAGCCACGCTACTTCCTCAAAACCGGCGCTTTGTAATGCACCCTCGATGCAGAACTTCACTCCGCAAGTCCTTCGTGAATTGCATCCCCGACAAAATCGCACGACTCTGTATCTCAGCCCCACAATTTCCTCTGAACTGCTGCTGCAGAATGTGTCCTCGACGAGGGATCTAGCAATGCTCCACAACCATGATTTAAGGTACTCTGTTCAGCAGGCCTAACTTGGCTTCTGTATCCAGGCCATACTTTAGTGTGGTTGGTCTGAACTTGCGACTTTGCCCCGGTCCAGCATGACCAGATAACCACCGTTGGTTCTTGGTGCTGAAAGGCACTATTTCACTAAAACCTTTAAAATTGCATATCTCCAGTTCTACTGATTGGATTTTTGACGCTTTGCACTCAGATAATTCATTCTAATATACCCTCTTTTCTTGTGATGTGTTGTCACTCTATTACTATTTGAAGTGCTGCATAAATACCTTATATATTTCCTCTAAGTTAAGCCTAATCGTTTGTGCCAAGCTACCGTAGGGTTATGGTTTGGAACCAAAAGTGTATGTTCAAGCCCATGCTACATGCCACACCGAACCATAAATTAGAAGGGGGTGCTACTTTCAAATTCCTACCTATGTGGAATTTGGCATGGGTCTCTGAAACCATTTTTTAAACAGAAATGACTCATAAATGACCTATAAAAGGATTTTATTACACACTAAAAATCCATTTTGCGGTTGCAAACTCGCTGATAAAGTGATACGAAATGGTTTTGTCCATATGGTTTTGTACATATGGCCCCTTGTTCACTCTTAATTTGTGGCAAGCTTCCATCTAATCTGTCTCAGTTTTTGAGCTTCTACAATTGAACTTAAATTTAATTCAAACTCATTGAAAGCTTCTCCTAATTCTCCTGATCTAGGTGCAAGTCTCTGGGTTCTTCCTGGGTTTATTACCAGTGCTACCTATCAGAGAATCAAACAAACTGTGCCTCTGGCATTTCTGTTACTACTGCTGTTCTACGCTCCTTGAGAGAGAAAAACAGAGATGTGTGCAATCCTGAACTATCAGAAGTGAACCATCAACATGTTTCTGTACTAACCCTTATCCACCATATCTCCTCGCAAAATCCGGGGTGTTTGAGTTTATTCAAGTCTCAGCCAGGAACTCTTGTTTGCTGAGGAGTGTTGATTAGCAATGGAACACTCTCATTTAAACCTACCATATGATGCTCTTGGTTCATATCCGAGGGCTTAAAAAATTAGAAGTTTCCATTTTGCCTTTCAAAGAAAACTCTGTACTTCACCAAAAAGAGCCTTGTGGAAATCTATATCATAGAGTTGGCGAATTTGAGTCTAAATATGATTAGGGCAGAGTTTCCGTTAGTGCCTTAACTGCTTCGAACGTGCGGCGCCAGTGCGAAACATTTGAAGCAGGGGTCTCCAACAGGTCGATCGCGAGCTACCAGTAGCTTGTCGACCTCCTGAGAGTAGCTCGCGCTGCTTTCTAATTATAGAGACTTTGTTTAAGTATTTCATTTTTTATCCCTTCATTGCCTTTGTCAGCTGCTCTGATTAGCTGACGGGAGCTTAGCTGGGGCGGGGCGGGCCAAAAATCGTGACGTTCTTCCTTAAGTCATTCGCCACCTGCCTTTTCCAGGCAGGCTCCCGGACTTCAAAATTGCTGTCTCATCCTCCCGGGAAGGTGCGCAGGACTGGTAAGTGTGCACCTAAATTAATTGCATCACAGTTGTTCAAACCGGCTAAGACAGTGTATTGAAAGGCCTTTGATTTTAACATCAGCTGCCACCGCGCTTTACATCTGCCTTCAGTAACAAAGCGCAGTGGCAGCCGATATTAAAATCCAAGGTCCTTGCGGGCATTGAGCTGCTCCCACGGTCGCAGCCAATAGAAAAATCAAAATTGCCTGCCCTGAACTGCTTCAACTGACTTAAACACGGTTTAAATTTGTCTTTGTGCGGAAGTCAATAAAAGCGGCTTAGTCCATGCAAGGCCCTTTGAGTTTAACATCGTCTGCCACCGTGATTTGTTACTGAAGTCCGATATAAAGCACGGTGGCAGACGATGTTAAACTCAAAGGTACTTCCAGGCACTGAGCAGCTACCACATAACAGGCAATGTTAAAGTCAAAGATTCTTGCCTGCACTGAATTCCTTTCACTGACTACAGCACGCTTTACATATGCCTTTGTGTTGAAATCAGTGAAAGCAGCTCAGTGCATGCAAGGGCCTTTGATTTTAACATCGGCTGCCACTGTGCTTTAATACATCTTCTTTCAGCTTTAAAGCGCAGTGGCAGCCATGTTGAAATCAAAGCCATTTACATGTACTGACCCGATGCCTCCAAAAACAGGCCCATCACTTCTCTGTCCTCTCACTCCCAGTCTCTCTGTCTCCCACACTCTTCATTTGTGCCAAGGCAGCTCTGCTTGGTAACACGGAGCTGTGTCTTGCTGCACCACATCTGCGCAAAACACATTGATTTGTTAAGTACTTTTTAATGGTATGTGTTTATTACACTGATTTAGAAACTCATGCCCTATGCAGGAGGAAAGCAGGCTGATGAATGCAGTAGTGATCTGGAGTGTGTGTGCGTGCACGAGGTGTGATCGAATTGAACATAGGGGGGCAGATTTATGTTAACTAGCGCATCCCCAGGGATGCGCCAGTTAACATACGCCACAGTGCGCCACAGCTCCGCCAGCCATGGCCGGAAATGTGGCGCATTGCTGGAGTTGCGTCGCTTGCGCGACGCAGCTCCAGCAAGGCTCGGGGGTGCCCCATTTTAACAATGCTGCGTCAAGACCTACGCCTGCTTCAAGCAGGCGCAGGATTTTGACCCAGCATTGGCTTAAAAGTGACTGAGTGAAATCTCATAGATTTCACTCAGCCACTTTTGAGAGGTGCACCTGCCCCGGAACGCCCACCCTGCGCCGGAACGCCCACAAGCGGCGCAGGGCTTTACAACGTGACGCATCTGCCTAGATACGTCACGTTGTAAATTGTTCGTAGGGATGCGCCACGTTTACGCCGCCTTGCGTGACGCAACAGCGGCGTAAACGTGGCGCAAGGGCCTCATAAATCTGCCCCTTTGTTTTTAAGGAACAAATTCATGCTCACTTGTTTGGAGCGTTTTCAGTATTTCATGATGTGTACGTTTTGATAAATTAGATCTGTATATTAGATTTGCTAATGTATAAGTACGCTATATTTCTCTTATTTCAGTAATATATCAGTTTAAACGAGGGGCCTTCTGCTTCAATAATGACATTTTCAATTAAAGCAAATAGGAGCTATGATGCAGCCCTCTTTATGCATACTCACAGAAATGTCTGTCGTGTTCTACCAGTGTCCTATTTATTTTTCATACTTATTTTCAGGAAGTTATGTTTTATCTAATCATAATCCAGCTATCTGTTTTTCCATGTGTTCGTATTGTTTGTAGGTGAGTCCTACTTAACAGAAGTGTGATAAGGCTGGATGAATGTATTGTATTCCCTTTTTAATTGATTACAAAGGGTCGTTCCTGGCTAGAACCTGTTTCTTGATCTGACTATGGAGCTTTCTGTTTATTGAGGTATGCGCTGAGGGACATTGCCATATGTATCATGCTACTATATTATTATTGGAAGTAGAATAGGACTGTGCAGCGAACTCAAGGCTAAGCAGACAGTCTGTTGCTGAACATTGCAGAACCATGCATTTTCTGAAAATGGACTTTGCAGAGTTAAAAAAGCATATGCTACAAAAGTGAGTGAAGTGCTTTATACTGAAATGAAGTTTGCCACCTTTCCAAATATCGGCTAATTAATTTGTTGTTCCAATAATCTGCAAAGACCCGGACATGAAAGAAAATCTTATGTATTAATTAGTAACATAACTTAAACCCTTTGTTTTACATTTTTTTGCTAATGAAGAAAGGGAAAGCCATCTGTTAAAGCGCTTACTAATGTGTGGCACTGACGCACTTACCCTACCAATTGGTAGCAAGCTATGGCATGTGTTGGGTGGGTGGTTTGAAGTGTTTTCTTTGGTTTTTGATCAAATATGGGTAGTTTTTCTTTGTCTTGCCTGATGAACTCCAAAGTGCAGTTATCGTTATCATGTTGTGGGACGCAGCGCATAGCAGCGTGGTGACTGAGGTGTGAGGCAGAGATACAGTTTTATTATGTTACGAATTTCACTCTGCTGACAGCTTTGAACAGCTCTATAGATCTTTGTGTATTTTGTTCAAACCACAGTAAGCTTAAAGACAATGAAGCAGGGTGTGGGAGGTGTGTCCAAAAAATGCACGAGTTGCTTGCCTTTAGTAGCTCACGACGATTTTCAAGGATCAGCAGTAGCTCTCACTACAGAAAAGGTTCAAACTTTGAAGGAACGGGCGGGGCCGAGTCTGCTAACGGACGTGCGCAGCACTACCAAGGTATTGCTTGCAACAGCCATTGGCCGACACCCGCAGCGAATGGGTTAAAAAGTAATTTGTTTACTAACAAAGATGGTGTCATTTAACAAATCAACAAGAAAGTTACCAAAAAAATAAATAATAATATTGACTTGTTCAGCATGGGAAATTACATGCTGATCACATCATCTGAAGGAAAGTAAAAAAGGGGTAAAACATCAGCTTTTCTTATTTTAACTCATTTATAAATATTTGCTTTTTGCTATAAAAAAGAGAAAACTGGACAGAATTACACCAAACTTCACACAAAACTAGAAATGTACTGGGCGCATGCTTGTTTTGGTGTAAATTCATGCCGTCATTTTTGAGAAATTAGCGTTACAAAACATATTGATGGCCTTTGAATGGTTGCAAGTTACAGAAAACTTGAGGACTGAAAAGGAGTTTTTGTTTTTACTTGCCTATAACTTTAGCACATTTGACACATTTGCATAAAGCTTGGCAGGGAGGATGTTTAGCTTAATCTTCGTATTTATAAATTTGTGCACATCTGTCAAGGAAGAGGGTCAAAAACATTAATTTATTAAGAATTGTGTCATCCTTTGATGAACTAACATGAAATATTCATTTAGCATGCTTACCCCCACATGCATCAAACTTTGATTTTGCGATTCCTTAATAGCGATTTTTAAGGCATCGCTAATAAGGAATTGCAAAATCCAATGCATCCAAAAAATTGCTAAAAATAGCGATTTGCTAATATTAGCAATCAATATTAGCGATTACATATTACTGACTCTCTAATAGTGAAATCGCAATTAGCAATATCGCAAATTGCGATTTCGCTATTTGCAAGTTCGCAAATTGCGATCTCGCTAACTGCGAGTCGCTTTTGGTGCAGCTTGATGACATCACAATCAGGAAATGATGCATCCCATGCTGATTCCAGTACACTGAGAGAGTCAGAGGAGGAAACAGAGTGCAGAGTGCAGGAGCCCAGCTTAAGTTCCAATGTTTGTTTTGGCATGGCTTCTGTAGCAGGTCGGAAGCAGGATGCCAATAGAAAAAGGAAACTGAAATTCAGTGAGAAGGAGATAGAAATCCTCATTGAGGAGGAAGTGAGGAGCCATGACAAAGTGTTTGGCAAACTATCACTTCAGGTCCCTGAGTCAGAGAAGCGGAAAATGTGGCTCAGGATACAATCCAAAGTGAACGCAGTGGTGGTCACCCACCGTACAATGGAAGACCTGCGCAAACTGTGGTATGACGTGCATAGCCGTGCAAAGGAGAGGGTTGCTGACAGGCTTTCGGAGGCAAAGCAGACTGGAGGGGGACCTGCAACACTGCCTGGGAATACACCCCTGGAGGACCTAGTGGAGTCCACACTCCAATCTGAAGCTGTAGTCGGAGTGATGGAGTTGGACACCTCTGCACCGGCCTATACAAGGTAAGATGCATGCAAATGTCAATTTAATACAGAATAGAAAATTAGAAACATCACGTCAGATCAGGTCCAGTGTGCAGAATACTACTCCAGTCCACATATTACTTGCTACACCCAAATGCATTATGGGAGGAACAGGCAGGGAAGGGAACTTGATAGGAAAACAGCATTGTTGCCCACAAGTACAACAACGGCGCAAAACATATAGGGACTGTGTGTCCGTTAGTAATTTAATGGAACTCAAAAATGCAGTATGTGAGACATACATATTTACAATTTAACTGAAAATTGCACTGTTTAAAATCACAGATGCAGCTGCACAGGAGTCAGAGGGAAGTTAAGCAGGAGAGACACAGGATACTCCGGCTGAGGCAGATGTGGGGACACTTGTGGCCCCACAAACCACAAACTCTGCACCCACTGGACGCAGGTCCACAGTCCTACCACTACCTGCCATGGAAGTTGAGGAAGAGAGCGGACAGGATCCCCAAACATCCCAGCCTGGACAAACACCCGCAAAAATACCACAGTCACAGGTCCGGTGCAGCAATAATCGAACCCGGAGGCGCAGGACAAGAGCACAGATGACAACACCAGAGGATGAAAGTCCAAATGTCTGGGGTGGGCTGGAGAGCCAAATGCTGAGGGTGCAGCACCTGCAAGCAAAGATCATGAGATTAATACAGGCAAAACTTTGCATTATGTCTAACAACATGGCAGACATGAGGGACTGCTTGAAAGAGCTGACTACAGCAGTGGTAAAGGGCATAGACAGTCCAATGAGGCCATACAGGAGCTATGCAGGGTGTTGCCGGAGGACCAGGTATGCCAAAGAAAAAAGCATCGCCAATTCTTAGGGCGCCTAGATGGCTACACAAGATCCATCAACTGGCTGAGCCCCAACACAGCTCTGATGTCCCATTGTTCTGTGACCATGCAGGTCGAAATGAGCCATTGCTGTGGGGATGTGGCCAGGGGACTCGTCCATGTCACTAATGCAGTAGCTAGTAACAAAAGGGGGTGAGGCTCGAATCAACAAGGCTGAGCCCAATAAAGTTAAACAACAAGAGAAAAATGCCAGTGCTGATATCTTCTTTTAGACCAAAAATTTCCCGGAATGCAAAGACAACTGTACAATGCAACCAAATGCTATTTAATAGCTGTTTATTTAAACAATTGTTCTTTAGAAAATCATTTGGAATTCAGACCAAGATCACAATTAGATTATAAACCAACAATAGGAGTGGACACTAAACATTGACAAGAATCACACGTAACTTCATTCAACACTAATCAAGCATTTCACAATCATACCTCACACATACATACAAACAAACAAGTACTCACGCAAGTGGGGAATAAATGCACCAAAGGAGGAGTAATGCGTATGCCAACAACAATATCTACATCCAAAAATGATTTAAAATACACCGTATTCAATTCAATTCAACAGTAAGATACATTCAAAAGAAACTGTTAACAACAATGTCAGGTGTATAGTTGCCACACAGGAAATTGCAAAAAAATTTATTAGCAAAAACAGGCAACTTGGCAGACCCGATGGTCTACGCGTTTCGAATCCCTTCAACTTGAGGGATTCTCCTCAGGACCAACAAAAGCCTGTAGAAGTTAAAAGTGAAAAATCTTTTTTAACTCTTCAGGAATCAAAAAACTGAAAGCACTACTACACCAGAAAAAAACTGCAGCTTACCAGTGTGGAATGGTAGAATGTCATCTATTTTATGCCAACATATATAGTCCTCCTGTATACACTTTGAAGGGAAAAAGGAATTGAAAAAGAAAAAGAAAAAAGGAACCATGAGTGTACCCACTAGACAAAAGTTATAAATGTTTAGTACCTGAAAGACTGAGGGGTCGCTTACCCACTGAAAATGCAACCCGAATATTAAGTCCACCAAGTATTAAAGGGACTGGTTTATTGGCGTGAAAAGCCCACAGCAGCCCACACAGGTTTAGTGGATGCCTGAAAATGAATAAAATAGAAACCAAGAATGAGCACCAAGGTCTGGTGTAAATGGAAGCGGTTGAATATCTACTCTCACCATGCCTACTTAGCTTACCTCAAATAGCAAAGAGGCGCTCGGTAAAGAAGCTTGTGTTCTTTTCTTACACAGAGGGAGAAGAATACTTTGATGCCATGCTAGCTGGATAATCAATATTGGAGCCAGGTCATTCTGAAAAAATGGAGGAATAGGGAAATTAGTCATGGTACCTAGATGGTGGTATTTTTATTTAAAAAAAACTACTATGGTATCAAACCTGCAATTCTTACCGGTAGTAACGAGTGGTGCCGGGAAGAGGTGTAGCGGGGTAAGTCGCCAACGACGCCAACAAACGTCAATATTGGTCGCATTGGCATTTCCGGGGGTGATGGGTAATGTAGTTTTTCTGGCGCGTGCGCAGATCTATTCGGAGTGTCCCTTGCGAAGCGGGATACTCGGACGGGCTATTAATACAAAACGATTGAAATGAATCATGGAAAGTTATTTTTCTAAGTGAAACTATTGGGTTGAAAGCAAGAAAAAAATAGATGAAAAAAACAAAATTTGGAAAGTAATGTCTTTTTGAGTAAAACGGCAGCTCCATCACGGACCTGACAGGGGTATGTCGGGAAATGTAGTCCATGATTACGTATATGCCCGAAGTCCAAATTAATAAAACACGGACACACAGACGAAAGTGTATAATAACTCATAACAACAAGTGAATTTAACACATGAGGTTAGCAGGTTGTCCTCTACTATTTAATTTAGAAAGTGTCAAGGTAAAATGAATCATGCATAAACATGGGTTGGAAAAAGTCATAATAAAGAATGGTATAAAGGAGCCAGAGGCCATACCAAAGGGTCAGTCCTGTGAAAGGTGTTATTCGGTTGACAAGTAAGGGGTTGCCAGAACGTCATCAGTAACACTTAATATAAGTGCGTTGAATGGACCAGAACAGGGTGCAAGAAGTGACTAATTAGGAATTACAATTTATAGATTTTCGACATCTCATTGAGATCGGACACAGCCGTGTAAGATTTAACAATTAAATGGGCCTCTCTTTGGGATAATTTTAACTCCAAATCGCCGCCTCAAGGGTCACGTTTGAACTTTGATAGAACTGTCCATTTGAGGTCATTTACCAAATGATTATTTCTAGTCCAATGATTAACTAGTGGTGCAGTTTCGACCTTGTTCTTAATTCGCGATTTATGTTGTGAAATTCTTTGGCGCACTACCTGGTTGGTTTTACCAATGTATAGTTGTCCACACGGGCATGTGACTCCATAAATCACATATTTTGTTTTACAGTTACTGAAGGTTTGGTGTTTCCAAAAGATACCTTTGTGTTTAAATACTGAGCCTTCTATTGTGAGATCGCAACAAACGCATGTCCCACATTTATGGTGTCCAATGATGGGAGCCAGACCCATAAGTTGTCTTAATGATGGTTGGGGATCTCTTGGAACAGCAGCTCATACAATATGATTGGAAATGCTACTTTCCTTTTTGAAAGCAAATAACGTCGGTGACATCAAACTGTCTTCCAGATTCTTCACTAAATGCCAATTTTGTCCAATGATTTTTTTCAGTTTGTTTGAATGTGGACAAAATGTAGTGACACAGACTTGTCTTTGTATCTGTGGTTTGATTGTCCTTTCCAACAGACAATCCCTCGGTGTCCATCTAGCACGTTTCTTAGAATTTTTTACCAGTTTTTTAGGGTATCTAAGCTCACGCAATTTGGTTACTAACTTGTCAGCATGTAGATTATAATCCTCATTGTAAAAACAGTTCCTACGGATTCGTAGAAACTGGCCGTACGGTAGATTTTCACGTAGGCGTCTTGTGTGATTGCTGGTGAATAAAACGGCCTTGTTTGTATCCGTAGGTTTGGTATATAGTGTTGTTACCAACCTTCCCTCTGCAGGGTATACCTCAACGTCCAAAAAAAGGTATATTACATGCCGATCGTGAAATGCTAAACTTGATACCCATTGTTCGTGCGTTTAGCCAATTGTGAAAAAGTGCTAGTTGTTCCTCACCGCCGGTCCATACCATAAAGACATTGTCTATAAAACGTAGCCACGTTCTAATATATTTGGAAAATGAATTATTATTGTGGACAAAAGTGTCTTCATATAATGACATAAACAGTACAGCCAACTCTGGAGCGAATGAACAACCCATTGCAACTCCTTTAATTTGGAAAAAAAATTCCTTTCCTAATGAGAAGTAATTTTTCTTAAGGGTAAAGGACGTAAGGTCTACTATAAATTCGGTTGGTACTTTTACTGGTCTCGGTCTTTTGCCAAGGAAATGTGAAAGCACTGCCACTGCTTCATCCTGAGGGATTTGAGTATAAAGAGAAGTGACATCTAATGTCACCATTAGATCCTCCTCTTAATTAAATTCAACATCGCCTACTTTATTTATGTAATCCGTAGTGTCCTGGAGATAAGACGCCACGTGGCTCATGAATTCTTTTAAGAAGCAGTCAACGTATCTAGCAATAGGTTTTAGCATAGAATCACAACCCGCCACAATAGGTCTTCCGGGCGGGTTTGTGTCATTTTTATGAATCTTTGGTAGGACGTAAAACACCGGAGTCCTCGGGTGTTTATTTTGTAAATAGTCTAATTCCTTGGGGCCCAAGAAGCCCTGGTCAAATCCTACTTTCAAGATGGTAGATAATTGATTCTGAAGGTCTAGTATGGGGTCTTTGGGGATTTTTCTAAAGCAGGCTCCATCATTCAGTTGTTTCATAATCTTTGTGGTGTAATCAATAGTATGCCATACTACTATTGATCCCCCTTTGTCAGCCTGCTTAATTGTCACCGATGGGTCATTCCTTAATGCCACCCACGCATCTTTTTGTTCTTTCAAAATATTACATTTCACGAAACTTTTATTTTTCTCCATCTCGGAGATGGCAGATAGAACCGTTCTTTTGAGTAGAATGATCTCTTTTAGTACCTTATTAGCGGCAGGACAAAAGGTTGATTTTTTCCGTAACTCTGTTATTTCAAGGGGCATATTGGGTTGGCTGTCAGCAAAAAACATTGTCAATCTTAATTTTTGACAGAACTCAATGAACTCCGTTTTCATTTTCACAAAGTCTGTTCTTTTAGATGGAACAAAAGAGTGTCCTTTTGCAAGAATACTCTCCTCTGCTCAGGGAATGGCCTGTTTGATAAATTGAAGATTGGAGAAACCACTAACTTTTGTAGTGTTGTCTGCGAGTGGTCATCTCCCAAGGCTGGTTGTATCTTACCCTTGCCCTTGATCTGGGCTGGCCTCTCCCTAAAAAAGAATTCAATGTAGAACCTTGTTGTTGGGGTTGATTCCATTTACGATTGCGGTTGGGCCTGCTGTCACTATTATCGGTATCCCCTCCAGAAGATGATAACGTATCTGAAAACGTAATAAATTGATTACGTGATCTACCTCGATTGTCTCGTAGGTATCTCCTTGAATCTGATTTTGTATAAAAATCCGCCTTTAAAAATGGATAAACGTTTTCCAACTAAAAATTATTTTTGTCCTTCTCGAATTGATTGTTTTTTTGCGCTATAGTGAAATCCTTAAATTCCTGGATTTCTTTGTCCACTTTGTCCCAAAAAGTTTTAGAATCTGTAATAGTTTGATTATTTTTTATCTCTGATTCCAAAAGTGCAATCTCTTCTAATTCTTTTTGCGAGATTCTTAAGGCTGTTTCAACAGTAAGGACCATCAGGTCCCTACTGCATTTTGTTTCAATGAAACTAAATCCTTTTTTGAAAATGGGGTCCTCGGTGAAGATTACAGGGATCTTTCGAATTTGAAGACCGCCTGGGATGGTCCCTTCTCTTAAGTGTTGCAGTAAAAAATGACCATGCAAGTCTGTTCTGATCTGTTTTTTCTTTAGACGCAGTAGCTTATCTGATTCGTTCTGTGTGGTTGTCGAAACACTGAGTGCGACTGAAGTAAAGACTGGTGGAGCGCTCAACGATTTTTTTATATGTTCTTCGGCATAGGCAAAGGTGTCCTTCTCTGCCATATTAGTACACTAAAATCCAGGTTGTTGAATAGCTATAACAAATAATGGTGCTGAAAAAGACTTTTTGAAAGGTGATACAGATAGAAACAACCATCACCCAAAGGCATCCACTAAACCCGTGTGGGCTGCTGTGGGCTTTTCACACCAATAAACCAGTTCCTTTAATACTTGGTGGACTTAATATTCGGGTTGCATTTTCAGTAGGTAAGCGACCCCTCAGTCTTTCAGGTACTAAACATTTATACGTTTTGTCTAGTGGGTACACTCATGGTTCCTTTTTTTCTTTTTCTTTTTCTATTCCTTTTTCCCTTCAAAGTGTACATAGGAGGACTGGATATGTTGGCATAAAATAGACGACATTCTACCATTCCACACTGGTAAGCTGCAGTTTTTTCTGGTATAGTAGTGCTTTCAGTTTGTTGATTCCTGAAGAGTTAAAAGAGATTTATCACTTTTATCTTCTACAGGCTTTTGTTGGTCCTGAGGAGAATCCCTCAAGTTGAAGGGATTCGAAACACGTAGACCATCAGGTCTGCCAAGTTGCCTGCTTTTGTTAATTCATTTTTTTGCAATTTCCTGTGTGGCAACTATACACCTAACCTTGTTGTTTACAGTTTCTTTTGAATGAATCTTACTGTTGAATTGAATTGAATACGGTGTATTTTAAATCATTTTTAGATGTAGATATTGTTGTTGGCAGATGCATTACTCCTCCTTTTGTGCATTTATTCCCCACTTGAGTGAGTACTTGTTTGTTTGTATGTATGTGTGAGGTATGATTGCGAAACGCTTGATTAGTGTTGAATGAAGTTACGTGTGCTTCTTGTCAATGTTTAGTGTCCACTCCTATTGTTGGTTTATAATCTAATTGTGACCTTGGTCTGAATTTCAAATGATTTTCTAAAGAACAATTGTTTAAATAAACAGCTATTAAATAGCATTTGGTTGCATTGTACAGTTGTCTTTGTATTCTGGGAAATCTTTGGTCTAAAAGAAGATATCAGCACTGGCATTTTTCTCTTGTTATTTAACTAATGCAGTAGAGCACTTTCAGACTGCATCTGCTGGGGACAGCAATGTATTTGGTGGGGAGAGTGAGGAGGCGTCCAGCCTCAGTAGATTCTTGGTGCCAATGACTACATGCAAGATGCACACTACTAGGAGTCCCACAGCTTCCGAAGACTCCACGAGGGAGGTGGATGAGGCCACCAAAAGGTGTTTGAGAGTGTGTGGATGCAAAAAATAGGGTGGCATTGGCAGACTAACTCCTATAATGTGAAGTAACCATTATCATGGCCAAAGTTGTGACTAACATTCAAGTCCAGTGATGATGTCTTGTTTTAGTTTTTTCGTATAAACCCACTGTGCTATTTGGCACCTGGTATGTCTGCATTAACACTACCACATTTCTACATTAATAAACATCCTGTACAGTTCTACAATGATGTGTCTTGTCTCATCATTACCCACCTCAAAAATAATGCTGTGTAATTTCTGCACATCTCCTTCTCCCTTCTGCTGTGCTTGCCCCAGCTGTTGCTTGTAGTGGCTGGCCTGGCTGGTTGTCCTCCTCAGGCTCGCTGTCAGGCAGTTCCTGGGGTATAAAAGGTAAAAGAAAAGGGAGGCCCCTTACTCATCCAATATGGGACAAGTGGAGTCAGATATCAAGAAGTAAAAAGGTTTCCCAACTGGTCATTGACCATAATACATCACAAACCTATAAGTATGATTACAAGTACACAATATCATGTGAGAGAAACTCAATTTAAACTAATCATAATGCCATCATTAAAATACAATCAGTATATATTTCAACAAAGTATTAAAACAAATTATTACAAAATATTTAAAAAACCACTTACAAGACTGTCACAAGTTATTGTAGGAAAAATTCATACATATTTATTCAGTACAATGTAATTCCTAAACATGTTATGTGAAAAACAATATAAACATAATAAAATCACAATGTAATTAAAAACCAGAATCACAATACTGGAAAATGAGCTAAAAAAGAAGCAGTTGTCGACGCAGCGTTTCGTTTTTTTCGAAGTTAAAAACACCTTCTTCAGGACAGTTTCTTTAGTTAAGCAATTTTGGAGATGGTTGGTAAGTTTCACCACCACCGTCCCAATTATAGATATGTGGGTCCTGTTCAGCACTCTAAGTATTCAATTTACCTTTGTTTTTGGTAGAGGGGACTGCATGACAGGTTCAGCGGAGCCACCGTTATTAAATTCAAAGATCAGCCTTGGAGCTACGTTGTATGTGGGAAAGGTCAAAAATTATAGTAATTCTTTATCGCAGTCAGAGTCCTGCTAACATGGATGGAAGCCCCCGCGTAAGAATAACCGCCTCGATACGTCCTTTTTCAATTAGAACAATCAAGATTAATTAATTCGGCCTCCCTGCTCCGTGAAATGATTCAAATTATTGAGGTGTGACGTCAGACGGCATCACGAAGACAGACGGAGCAGGGAGGCCGAATTAATTCATCTCGATTGTTCTAATTGAAAAAGGACGTGCCCCGCCAGCCTTTTGGAGGCAGCGAAACCTACTTTTCAGTACACCAAAGGTGTGCCCAATAATGTTTCGTGCTGCGATGTGCGCTGCACTGTAACGCTGCTCTCCTAGGGTATTTGGGTAGAGGTATGGTGTCAGGATGTAGTTGCGCACGGAGTGTGCGCTGTCACCTACAGGGTAGTAAGCAGTTAGTGAAAGATATGCATTACCATTTGTACATACTGTCAGAGACATTGTAACATATGTTTACCTAGCAGATATCCTTTTCCAAATTCACCCCCAAGGAGACAAGTGCGTATGCCACTGTGTCAGAATATGTACGAGTCATGTGTGCTGCCGGGGTATTGTGCCACTATGTCAGTGATGATGTTTTTAGCATTGCAGACTACTTCGATATTCAGTGAATGGTAGGATTTCCGATTCCTAAAGATGTACTCATTCACTGATGATGGACAAATGGCTACATGTGTTACATCAATTCAACCTATTACATGGGGAAACCAGGATACCTGATAGAAGTCTAGTTTTGTCTTAAGCAAATTTTGTGGGGTTGAGGGGATCTAATGTGGAGGTGTACCCTGCTCAACATGACGTTGAGGAATGAATAAAAAAAACATGACAGCACACATTGTGATACCCCTCCAGCTACAGCTACTACACCCTGGAAGCTACCTGACGCTAGTAGGTGCAGGGAACATGGGACCTGCACATGAGTGGGAATGGCATGTGTCCTGCGAGTCTGTCCCTGCAGTAGAGGATCCAGTTCAGAAAACAGGTCATGAATCATGTCAGCATTTAACCTATACTTATCATAGATCTCTTCCGCTCTCTGCCCCAACAATGTAATGTGCCCTCTCAAAATGCGCTACTGTATCCTCCTGTTGAAATACTTTGCTGATGTGAACGAACTGTTTTGATTGTTTTCACCTGTTTACCACCTGCCTGTAAAATTTGGTAAATTGTGATTGCAATTTTGCGATTTTCATGGAAATCGCTATTTGCGATTTTTCTAGCATAGCTTTGCGACTCTGTATTAGCGATTTGCAACTAGGGAATTGCAATTTTGGGCATTGCAAAATTGTGATTCCTTATTTTTGCGAATTTCTTATTTTTTCACAATTCTGTTATGATGCATTGCGAAGGGCTAATTTGCAAGTGCAAAGGGTCTGTTTTACAGATTTGAAATTTTTGTGCTTGCAAATTAGCTTGATGCAAGTGTTCCTTGGTCTTCCATCTTCCATAGGTATGGCAAGCTTCATGCAAATCCAGCAAAGGAAGGAGACACAATTAAAAGGCAAGCAAAACATGTTCATATACTAATAAGTTTGTTAGTCAATCTTACTCCAGGGATGTCAGGATTTAATGTAATCTGATAAGGTGGTAAAGGAGGAGGGTGAAAAATATCTTTGATTTGCTACTTGAATAAAGTGTCAGAGGTCTCCCCGAAGGTGGGCAGCACTAGGCAGGTTTCAAATGCTTCTCATAATTTGCATTTCTTGCGCATTTATAAAGGGGGCATGGTTAAAAGGGGTAAGACGTGTTTACTTCTTAAAAACTTTTGAACCCTTTGACAAATCTGAACAAACTGCATCAAGACATGGCATGCTTAGTTTGTCAAATGAGCTTAGTGCATGGCTTCCAGATTTTATACAGGTCTCACAAAGGGCGTAAGCTAAAGTGGGGATCGAAAAACGTTTTAATGTGCTAATACTTTTGGCATCATTTGGTAATTTTAAATGAATGTGGAGATACAATATTTAGGTTTAATTTGCTAAGTGCATGTTCAGTGGATAGTTAGCAGCATTGGAGCTTGAGTGCCTTCCATGTCAAAGGTCTTGAAATATGTCTGATCTGATACCTCCCTAAGAAATGAGTCACACATTTGAGTCTCTAATCTGGCCACACTAAATTCACCTATGATAACTGCAATAGGAGTAGAGGACCCTAGTAGCAGAACATAGAATAGTTCTGCATGATGGAGGGATAATTGAGTGGTAGAACAGAAAGTGAATGATGGTATTCTTACCAGTGGAGCTTCTACTGGGCTGAACCACAATTAAGAGCGCTGCTGTTAACCTTTGTAAATGCAATTTATATGGGGCAGTATAGGGTTTTGGGTGAAAAGGGTCATTTTAGGGATTAAGGTGGTTATGGGTTTTGGGATGGCAAGGGTAATTTTAGGGTGGGTATGGGGTTTTGTGGTACCAAGAGAATTCTTACGGTTTGACGGTGGTAATGGGGTTTGGAGTAGCAAGGGCAATTTTTGGGATTAGGGTGGGTATAGGTTATGGGGCAGTGGGGTTTTTAGGAGATATATATAAAATGTACTTTCACAAACTAAGTAGAGTACTTGGAAGTATTGTAGACACAATTTGAGGGGACCAGAGCGGCATCCCCCAATAGGCATGGAGCCTCGCTGGTTCATAGTGTAAGGGAAGGAATGGTTTCCTGAAATGACCACCCAATTTTGAGAGGGGACCCACTGAGGAGATCCACTTTTGCTCCTGCATTGACATAAGAACAAACAAGAAACTGGTCCAATTTTGAGAAATGTAGTCTTTCACAGTAGAGATTCTGTAATACATATAAGCCTTAAGGCTTGTTCTTTTCTGGAAGACCTTCAGACAAATTGAGCCTCACCTGCCTGCTTACTCGTTTCTAGGGCTGGGCGGAATTTGCATAGTTGCAAAGCTCCACGGAACGGTAAAAAATCTCTGCGAACACGCAGAGTTTCACTAACAAGCAAAAAATTCTGCGAAGCCGCGGATTGCAGAATTTTTGGCAATTCTGCGTTCTCCGTGGAACGCGAACTTACCCAAATTCCGCAAATTCTAAGCGGAACGGAATTTACTGCCCAGACCTACTCGTTTCTGCCCCTATGTAATGAGAGTATACTCTTGTTGAGGTTTCAGAAAAATAGTGGCAGCCAGAATCTCCTTTTTCAGTGCAATGGATGTATTCAAACAATCTGTAAAGCCATTGTACACCTTTAAATTGCAGATATGCAAGCCACTTTCATTGGTCCTGCATACTGAAATTCCCTCTTCAAATGGAGATTACCCAGTTCAACCTAAATGACATTGTAATAGGGTTTTTTCGGCCTTTACTGTGGGTGAGTCATACTACTTGAGTCTCACTCACATTAATTTCACAGTAATTGGATTGAGCATATTTACCACCAGTATCCACCTATTAAGCCAAGGCCAGCTGTGGCAGACCTAAGGTAAAGGGCATTGGGGTGTTTACACGTTTGCGGTTGCATGGATGAGGCTACCATTGTGCGCAGCCAGTAATTCAATGCAGGTAGCACAGTGCAGAAGGGCCTCTGAAAGGATAAGTGCCTTTACTGTATTATAAGTACAGGTGAAATTGCTCTTAGAGGTACAGTTTCACTCTTCTTAGGCCTACACAGTCTAGCAACGTGTCAAACTTGGGTGAGACATGCACTCCATGTTTGAATTTACTGGTTTCAATAACTTAAATATAAATCTTATGGGATGTCAAAAATTTCCATATTTCGCTGGCTAAGCTCATAATCAGATTGCAGGCATTGTTCCCCAACTGCTGGGCCAAATTAATTTCTTTGCTCCCCAGCAGATTAAATAATGGCCTCCCATACACAAAGGGAGCAATTATCAGTGATTGGCTTAGTTCCTGTGAAGGAAGGGGTGGGGAGGTGAATCAGTATTTGATAATTAGCTGTCACACTGCATTCGAGCTGTGTTTGCCCAGTCCAATCGAACAAAGGAGGAAACCCAGACACCTGGAGCCAACATATGGGTTGCTCCCCTTTGAGGTTTTGGTGGGAAGGAATTTGACAGTGATGTCAGCTAGTGGTGTATCTGAGGCTCTCAGATGAGCTCCTCGGAGAATACACTTGATGGTGCAATATTGGATTGTCTAAGGATGCTGATCAAGGAGGGTTGGAACAGGGATGGAGGGATGATGTGGTTTCATAAGATTGGACAATGGCGCCTGCCATCTAGAGCTCGCATTCACTTTGAATCCCTGCACAAGGGAGAGACAGAGAACAAGACCCTAGACCTGTAAGGTGAGAACAGCAAACTGTAGGACAGCTGGAAAAAGAGAAGCCACTTGATGCCCTGCAAAGATGGATTAGGACATTTTCTCTAGCTGACCCCCAGGACTAGAGGAATCTCTTCAGGGCCACTGGTAGTCGTCCCCTTATGCCCTTTGAGGACAAGTTGGAGGAAAACTACGATTCCACTGAGCCCCTGAGTGCACTCCGAGACAGCCAGGAGCCAGGCAGATGATAAGGCTAGAGCAAGGGACCAGAAAAGCAAGCTCCCAGCAATGTGAACTGTTTTAGAGTCCTTGCCTGTTGAAAATGTTCTGGAAGGTCAGAGCTTACAACCAGGAGTAAAACAGGCCAAGAATCATGAAATTGTGCCATCAGACAAGAGGTATGCACCTACAAAGACATGGCCTTTCACCCCCTGAAGAACCAAGCAGCAAAATGATTAGGGCTTTGTTGTATGTCTCAAAATTATCTCTGTGTTGGGACAGGACCTGGGCATGGTGCCTGTTATTTTTGTATTTATTCATGGGGAGGGGACATGTATGGCCACCAGAGGCTCACTCGGCCCAGGATCACATCTTCTGGGCCCCGGACATGTTTACAAGTGTACTGGGGACACAATCCTCTGGGGCACTCCAAAAGAGAAAATGGACTGCTGCTGCCCTACAATCAGAAGTGGTGGTGTCTCCGCTCCCTGGACCCATGATTAACCCTGGGTGTAAAACTCCGCTATGCTCGAGGATTTTGCAAAATTTTGGCAACACCGTGTTCCGCACAGAACGGGGAGTTGCAGAAAAACTCTACATTTCGCAACAGAGCGGATATTTTTTTGTGTTTGCGTGCCCAAAATGTGTTTTCATGCGCATGGGAGTGATTTACCGAGTGCCTGCCATCATTAACGAGATTTCCCGAGCCGTCCATGAGTACCACAAGATTTGCTAGGCGGCCGCATGGTCCTGCGAGAGTTTGCGATTGCGAACACGTCATTCGAGCGTGCCAGCAGAGTTCCGGCTGGGTTTTGTGAAGATTGCAATCTTGAATGCACAGGATATACCGCGTCTATAACCTGGAGAAAGTTCTCTCCCCGAACAGCATCAAAACCTTCTCAAAACGATATTTTGGAGAAAAAAACTCCTCAAATTGACATTTGGTTATACTTTTTTGTGCTAGGAGTCCTTTTTCTTTTTTTACTTTTTTTCATGAAGTAGAAAGTGCTCCAGATGTTTTGTGGTGGGTGGCCTATAGTTTCTGTAGGGGCCTACTTGTCTCTTTGTAAGTATTTTTTCTTCTTTTATAAAGGAAACACATTGCACAGTTCACAACATTTTTCTCCATGTTTTGAAATGAATTTGAAATACTTATTTAGTTCACTATGTAGTCTCGTCTGCCAATGGGTTTTCCAAACAATAGGCCCAGAGCTACTCATGGGTGCATGTTGTGACCTGGTCATGGGGCTGGCAGCCTTTTGGAAAGGTAGCCAGTGTGTTTCTGCCATAGGCCTGCATGCCTTCTTTATGGTGGCCATGTCTTCTTGCTGGTTGTTGTTTTGCATGCAATTTTATTCTTCTTTTATTGAACAAAAATGTAGCACAGTTCACTACATATTCTCCATGTTTTGAATAAAATTGCAATATTGATTTGAATTGATTCACTATGTAGACTTGTCTGCCAATGGGTTTTCCAACCAATAGGTCCAGAGCTACTCATGGGTGCATGAAACAACTATTTCTATGGTGTATTTTTTTTAATTTAAACATCATTTTAGCCATGGATGGCATGTGGAGGCAGTTAGTGTGCTTTTGCCATAGGCCTGCATTGTCTTCCATTTGTAGTCTTATTGCTTGTTGTTGTGGCATGGCCATGTGGCTGGCGGCCATTTTCTGAAGGCAGCCAGTGTGCTTTTGCACACACCTGCATTGTCTTCCCTTTGTAGGCTTATTGCTTGTTGTTGTGGCCTGACCATATGGCTGGCTGCGATCTTGTGAAGGCAGCCAGTGTGCTTTTGCCATAGGCCTGCACTGTCTTCCCTTTGTCAGCTTATTGCTTATTGTTGTGGCCTGGCAATGTGGCTGGTGGCCATTTTGTGAAGGCAGTCAGTGTGAATTTGCCATACACCTCCATTGTCTTCCCTTTGTAGGCTTATTGCTTGTTGTTGTGGCCTAGCCATGTGGCTGACGGCCATTTTGAAAAGGCAGCCAGTGTGCTTTTGCCATAGGCCTGCATGCCTTCTTCGTGGTGGCCGTGTCTTCTTGGTGGTTGTTGTTTGCATGCAATTATTTTCGTCTTTTATTCAGCAAAAATGTACCACAGTTCACTACATATTCTCCATGTTTTTAATACATATGCAATATTGATTTGAATTTATTCACTATGTAGCCTAGTCTGCCAGTGGGTGTTCCAGCCAATAGGCTCAGAGCTACTCATGGGTGCATGAAACAACTGTTTCTGTGGTGGTTGTTGAATTTGAACAACATTATTTTGGCCATGGATGGCATTGTATAAAGAATATGTGTTAAATTAAATGCCTTTCATGGATGTTTGTGGTTGTAACTTGCAAACCTTTTTAGCCCTGTAGTTTTTCATTTTTGGCATTGTTGCATTAAAGATTTGTTGTTCAGCATGCCTTATTTGTCTGTCCAGTGTGTGAGTGTGCTTGTAATAGTGCTATGGCGGTGGGTGGAGGGGATGAAGATCCGATCATGGTGGAAGGTGAACAAGGCGGAGACATTTTCTCTGGTACACAAAGCAGTCCTGTCCCCAGCAGTGCGGTGGTACAGCCCACATCATCATCAGAAACATCGCAATGGCACAAAAGCCAGGCCGAGGCACCAAGAGGTCCAAGGCAAGAGAGTACAGCAACAAAAAAATGTGCATTGAGCCTAATAATATCCAGTCTCAAGAAGTCACCTGCATCAGTGGTACCAGAAAAGAAAAATTCCAGGCTACCATTCTCAGCATGTTTAGGCCGAATGGGCAGTATGAACGCAACCACCCAACGGCATGTTGTACAATGTGAAGCTGGGCCTCCTCCCATTTTTTGTGTGGAATGGGTGGTATTTCAAGAATTTGTGGCAGCCATCTTCCAGAAATGGAAGGCTCCCAGCCAGTCCTATTCCACCAAAGTTGCGGTTCTAGCACTACATTACGGCGTGCTGGAATTGCTTGGACAAGCTTTGCAGCAGAGTGCTGTTCACACTATCCACCTGATGACAGACATGTTGACCAGTTGCTAAGCCACTAATTACATATGCATCACTGCACACTAGATCTTTTTTGTGGGGGTTAGAGAAAAGATATCTACAGGTTACGGAGAATGTTGGCCGTCCAAAATTCTACCTTCACATATATTGTGCACAAAGAGCTAGGTGCACCTTATATTAAGGATTCTATCAGCATTGTCAGACTCAAGAAAATACTCTTGTTTATACTACACAGGAACAGAGATGCTAGATCCTGAATCCACCTAGACAACAACCCAAAGCTCGATTTCACGAGTCTTTAGGATGTTACCTTTGGGGGAAGGGGGAAAGTGGATAAAATAACAAAAGAGAAGAGACTGTTCCTGGTTGGTTCCTCTGGTTGTCCACCAGCAGACTTCCATCAATGGATGAACCTAAAGGGAAGGAATGTCATTAATCACTTACTCAGTCTACTCTTCTTCTAACTAAGTTTACTTTGATACTCTCCCTTACCGTTATCTTCCCAGAACCCAGCTCCTCTTCTATCTTCTCACTAATGTTGAGTTTGTCTTGTTCTAATTAGTTCTCTCCTGCAAATTCACAAGTGGATTTTAATCACTGTCTCAAAACGATATTCTAATCTTACTCTCTATTTTCAGAACTCCTTCCTATTCATTTGGTGTCTCTTGTTCTTTCTGGTCTATCTGTCTTGTCTGTTTGTTTCCTTCTTCCTATTAATTATATATGAAAGGTTACGGTTCCCTACGTACTTTTATTCCTCTAGTACTATATTTTGTATTGACCTTAACTTACTTATCTAGTGGAAATCTGCGTTCTTTTTTTTTTTCGCTGTCCTTGTCTCTTGTTCTCTCCTAATGTTTTCTTTTTTCTTTTTTTATTCCTTTTCTTAGGATGAACACCTTGGCTTGTTTTTCTGGTTGAACTCTACAACTAATGAGGTAAGTACTTGTCTTTTCTTTTAGCTATATACAGTTATTATACATTCTTTTCAAAGTTTAACATTAGTATCACTGAGCTTAGTCTTGTCTTCTCTCTACTCCAGGTGCACCTGATCGGGACTTCGACGTTTCTCACAAGAATTGCCGAAATTCGGTACGTCAGGTATTGCCTCAAAATCTCTTCGTATTTTCTGTGTGAAACCGCTCACTTAGATACTCTGCCCTTTACACAGTTCAAAAGCTCTGACTCTATATGGGGGTAATTATTCGTAACACTCGTTTTTTCTATGAATTGTCAAGATTCTCTCGGAAACGCTCCTGCTCCGGTCAAGACTCAGGTGAAGTGCGCAGGTTCTCACCCGCGCGCGCTTTACCTGGATTCCTCAAGATTGCAGCAAAAGGCTAGACTGCTAACTTCTACTCGGAATCGGCGGCCATCTTGAAATGCTGCTTCCGAGTCAAGTCAATCCACGTAATTCTTCTTGATCGCTTCTTACTAAAACTATTTCTATGCCATGCAATCGACCCCACTATGTGTCTGGGAGTTCTGACAATCATGGCAAGTTTAAATACCTGGGGGCAGATTTACTACTTCTGGCGCATCTCTGCTAATCAGCCGGGATGCATCAGAAGAGTTGCGATGCATCTGCCCACCCGTGGGCCACCACTGAAGCACTGCATTTACAATGCGGTGCAACGTGGCGCACAGATGGGCAGATGCATGACGCATCCCCCGTCGGAAAGGCGGCGCATTGCTGGAGTTGCGTAGCAAGCGCGACGCAGCTCCAGCAGGGCTCAGGGGTGCCCTATCCATAACATGCTGCATCAATCCTTACGCCTGCTTCAAGCAGGCACAGGGTTTTGACGCAGCATGGCCTTAAGAGTGACTTAGTGGAATCTTGTAGATTTCACTCAGCCACTTTTAGGAGGTGTTCCTGTGCCGGAACGTCCCCCCCTGTGCCGGAACGCCTACATGTGGTGCATGGTTTTACAACGTAATGCATCTCACAGATGCGGCACATTATAAACACCCTGCAGCATGGCGCTGTCTTTGCGCCGCCGCTGCGTCACAAAAGTGACGCAACGGCGGCGTAAAAGAGGTGCAAGGGGCTTGTAAATCTGCCCCCTGGTATGGTATATGGAGAAAGGAGGTCCCAAAATGTATTCAGGAGATTAATAAGAATTGCCTCGCATCAGAACATGGGAAAAAGATCCCATGGCTGATGTATATTAAAAATCTCTTAAATTAATGTATTGCTAATGCTATTTTTAACAATCCCCCCAATTACTTGAGTATAATAAAAAACAGCCATCATAAAATCTCGGAATTGGTTAAGGGAAGTCGAGGCAAACTCAAAACAGAGGACTAAGGCATATAGTGATAGAACGTTGGTATAGGGATTCAACTCTATTTAATTCAGGTTACAAACACAAGAGACAAATTTTGTCTTACTAGATTAAGAATGGGAATAGCCAACTTTTTAATAGCCTTTCCATCGATGGGGAACTGGAAACAAAATCTCCCAAAGTGTCCTTGCGATGGAAAGTCAGATCAGACAACTTTGCATTTTATCTTATTTTGTGGTTTATATCAAGATTCAAGGAAGAGTATTTTATGACTATTGTTTTTAAAGGAGAGACTTTTTACATACAAAATTGCTTTTGAGTATATCTGTAACCTAGCAATCAATAGAGTTTGTAATGTAGTGGCGGTCAATATCCAAAAGGCTATTAGAATAAGGAAAAACAATTCAAATCTTAAGGCCTTTAAATACGAAGAAGATAGGTTGCATACTGATAATTGATGATCAGGGATCCGAATGTATACTCTTTAAATGCATAATTCCTTATCGGGCTTGCTGCTGGAACTCAAATGCACTTTACTGTATCCTATTGCGATAAAGTATGAAATTGTTTTTGTTTTGCATATTTATAACTGATGATCAGAGCATGAGCCCTGTTCCCAATTGTATACTCCACACATGACACTTGAGGTATATTGTCTTTATTGGGCTTGCTGCTAATGCACTTTACTGTATTCTCTTGTTATAAAATGTGAAAATATTTTTGTTTTAGGATGCTCTTATGGTTTTACTTTTTTTAACCGAATAAAGATTGTTTGATTTGATAACTGCAGGTGTTGACACTGCTGACATTTTTAATGGCGCTCGGAAGCATGCTACAGTAGCCATGTTCTCCATGGAGAAATACCATAATGCGGCAATCATTTTGGAAGACTGTAACACTAAGATCTTAGAATGGCTGCGAGCAAGAGGGCTTAACATTGGTTTTGTTGCCACGGACACTGGCAGTGATATAGTTAAGGCCCTGGTTGATGGTGGGTATTTCAGGGTCCCCTGTGTTTGGCGCACTGTATTACCATCATTGTTCAAGTCTTTCTGAAAAAAGAAGACTGAGTCAGCAACTTACTGACCACCTGCAGAATAATCTGCACACATTTCAGCCATTCCTTTAAAGCCCGGAAGTATTGGAGGATCATTCAACGTGATAAATGAATGCCAGTTAAAGCACTCATCTAGGAGGTGCTAACACATTGGAACTCAACTTATTACATGACTGAGAGTCTGTTTGAGCAGTACAGACCAATGAATGAATATGTCATGCAAAGATTTGATGCAATTGTGAAAGACATGATCATTGAGATAAACCGATAGGGCCTAGTTAAAAGCCTGACAGGGTGATTTTTCCTTTTGAGGTCTTCACACATGAAGTCAGAAAGGAGGACTGTACCATGGGCAAAGCTATACCATTTATGCACATGCTACAGGAACAGCTAAAGAAGGTTTATGCAATGTATGCAGATATGGAGGAAAAAAGAAGAAGCATATGACTTGGTGGGGAGCTTAATCCTTTTCTTATCTGAAAATCAAGGATGCAAAGGGGCATTGTGTCATCCAACTACTATATTTGTGCCACAATTCTTGATCATTAGTATCACTGAGCTTAGTCTTGTCTTCTCTCTTCTCCAGGTGCACCTGATCGGGACTTCGACGTTTCTCACAAGAATTGCCGAAATTCGGTACGTCAGGTATTGCCTCAAAATCTCTTCGTATTTTCTGTGTGAAACCGCTCACTTAGATACTCTGCCCTTTACACAGTTCAAATGCTCTGACTCTATATGGGGGTAATTATTCGTAACACTCGTTTTTTCTATGAATTGTCAAGATTCTCTCTGAAACGCTCCTTCTCCGGTCAAGACTCAGGTGAAGTGCGCAGGTTCTCACCCGCGCGCGCTTTACCTGGATTCCTCAAGATTGCAGCAAAAGGCTAGACTGCTAACTTCTACTCGGAATCGGCGGCCATCTTGAAATGCTGCTTCCGAGTCAAGTCAATCCACGTAATTCTTCTTGATCGCTTCTTACTAAAACTATTTCTATGCCATGCAATCGACCCCACTATGTGTCTGGGAGTTCTGACAAGCATGGCAAGTTTAAATACCTGGGGGCAGATTTACTACTTCTGGCGCATCTCTGCTAATCAGCCGGGATGCATCAGAAGAGTTGCGATGCATCTGCCCACCCGTGGGCCACCACTGAAGCACTGCATTTACAATGCGCTGCAACGTGGCGCACAGATGGGCAGATGCGTGACGCATCCCCCGTCGGAAAGGCGGCGCATTGCTGGAGTTGCGTAGCAAGCGCGACGCAGCTCCAGCAGGGCTCAGGGGTGCCCTATCCATAACATGCTGCGTCAATCCTTACGCCTGCTTCAAGCAGGCACAGGGTTTTGACGCAGCATGGCCTTAAGAGTGACTGAGTGGAATCTTGTAGATTTCACTCAGCCACTTTTAGGAGGTGTTCCTGTGCCGGAACGCCCCCCCCTGCTCCGGAACGCCTACATGTGGTGCATGGTTTTACAACGTAATGCATCTCCCAGATGCGGCACATTATAAACACCCTGCAGCATGGCGCTGTCTTTGCGCCGCCGCTGCGTCACAAAAGTGACGCAACGGCGGCGCAAAAGAGGTGCAAGGGGCTTGTAAATCTGCCCCCTGGTATGGAATATGGAGAAAGGAGGTCCCAAAATGTATTCATGAGATTAATAAGAATTGCCTCGCATCAGAACATGGGAAAAAGATCCCATGGCTGATGTATATTAAAAATCTCTTAAATTAATGTATTGCTAATGCTATTTTTAACAATCCCCCCCAAATACTTGAGTATAATAAAAAACAGCCATCATAAAATCTCGGAATTGGTTAAGGGAAGTCGAGGCAAACTCAAAACAGAGGACTAAGGCATATAGTGATAGAACATTGGTATAGGGATTCAACTCTATTTAATTCAGGTTACAAACACAAGAGACAAATTTTGTCTTACTAGATTAAGAATGGGAATAGCCAACTTTTTAATAGCCTTTCCATCGATGGGGAACTGGAAACAAAATCTCCCAAAGTGTCCTTGCGATGGAAAGTCAGATCAGACAACTTTGCATTTTATCTTATTTTGTGGTTTATATCAAGATTCAAGGAAGAGTATTTTATGACTATTGTTTTTAAAGGAGAGACTTTTTACATACAAAATTGCTTTTGAGTATATCTGTAACCTAGCAATCAATAGAGTTTGTAATGTAGTGGCGGTCAATATCCAAAAGGCTATTAGAATAAGGAAAAACAATTCAAATCTTAAGGCCTTTAAATACGAAGAAGATAGGTTGCATACTGATAATTGATGATCAGGGATCCGAATGTATACTCTTTAAATGCATAATTCCTTATCGGGCTTGCTGCTGGAACTCAAATGCACTTTACTGTATCCTATTGCGATAAAGTATGAAATTGTTTTTGTTTTGCATATTTATAACTGATGATCAGAGCATGAGCCCTGTTCCCAATTGTATACTCCGCACATGACACTTGAGGTATATTGTCTTTATTGGGCTTGCTGCTAATGCACTTTACTGTATTCTCTTGTGATAAAATGTGAAAATATTTTTGTTTTAGGATGCTCTTATAGTTTTACTTTTTTTAACCGAATAAAGATTGTTTGATTTGATAACTGCAGGTGTTGACACTGCTGACATTTTTAATGGCGCTCGGAAGCATGCTACAGTAGCCATGTTCTCCATGGAGAGATACCATAATGCGGCAATCATTTTGGAAGATTGTAACACTAAGATCTTAGAATGGCTGCGAGCAAGAGGGCTTAACATTGGTTTTGTTGCCACGGACACTGGCAGTGATATAGTTAAGGCCCTGGTTGATGGTGGGTATTTCAGGGTCCCCTGTGTTTGGCGCACTGTATTACCATCATTGTTCAAGTCTTTCTGAAAAAAGAAGACTGAGTCAGCAACTTACTGACCACCTGCAGAATAATCTGCACACATTTCAGCCATTCCTTTAAAGCCCGGAAGTATTGGAGGATCATTCAACGTGATAAATGAATGCCAGTTAAAGCACTCATCTAGGAGGTGCTAACACATTGGAACTCAACTTATTACATGACTGAGAGTCTGTTTGAGCAGTACAGACCAATGAATGAATATGTCATGCAAAGATTTGATGCAATTGTGAAAGACATGATCATTGAGCTGAACCGATAGGGCCTAGTTAAACGCCTGACAGGGTGATTTTTCCTTTTGAGGTCTTCACACATGAAGTCAGAAAGGAGGACTGTACCATGGGCAAAGCTATACCATTGTTGCACATGCTACAGGAACAGCTAAAGAAGGTTTATGCAATGTATGCAGATATGGAGGAAAAAAGAAGAAGCATATGACTTGGTGGGGAGCTTAATCCTTTTCTTATCTGAAAATCAAGGATGCAAAGGGGCATTGTGTCATCCAACTACTATATTTGTGCCACAATTCTTGATCCACAGTACAAAGCATTACTGACCCTTTCATTCCTTTTTTGCAGACGGGGATTTTGCTAACTACAAAACTTAGATAGCTGGCAAACCAGTCAGCTAGGAATAGAACAGCTGGGAATTAGAGGCCTGCTCCACCATGGCACAACAAGTTCTGCAGGGCAGCCTTCAAGTTCAACTTCAGAGCCTGAGGGCAGTGTGGTTGGCTCACAGCAGCCAAAACCACCAACTACAGCAAGAACAACAAGAACAGAAGCATCAGCCCCAAAACTGGCAAAAGAATGGTTTCTACTGGCAGGGCATAGGTCCAGTGCTGAGGCAAAGGCAAAAGAGGCAGAGCAAAGTGAGCCCCCATGAGCATTGAGCGGATGGTCCAGGCCTATCTGGATGACTCAACAGAAGTCTACTTTGATCAAAACCCTTTGTTGTATTAGTATGGGGAAATGTGCCAATGGCCAGTGCTCAGCAGGCTAGAGATAAACATTCTGACAGTGAGAAGGACCAGTCTCTTGCCCCAAAAGGTGGAGAGTTTAACCATGATCAAAATGAATCAGTACTTTATACCACTTGATTACACCATACATGAAGTACCACAGCAGAAAGATGATAACGGCAACTCAGGTCTTGGAAGTAGTGTATTAGGTGACCTACTTCTGGGTGAACCACTAGGCTTTACTTTCATTCTTTCTTTGACATACCAAAAAAACCTCCCAAAAAAAAAATAGCTAAGCAACATTATTTACTTTATTATTTGTGTGTGTGCCTGGTTGACTAACCCATCCCCACCAACTTAATCTTAGACACATCTTATTGGAGTTGTAACTCTGTTCAGTGAAGTAGTCCTGATTCGCCCTAAAGTCATTTCCCTCATGCCAGACATTCGATGGAGAAATATGTACAAACAAATATGCGCCTGCCTCTCCCTCCAACCTTGTGCCCTGACTATCTGTCCTGATTCCTTTCCTCCTAGACTAGATGGAATGCCCCACCCACATGTGAGATTATTAATAATTCGATTTACATTGAAGCAAAGTGTGATCTGCATTCTGCAATGTGTCACCACCAATCGATCATTGTGAGCACACTGGAAGAACAGGTATATGATGGCATGCATTGCACGCCGAGTGATTGTTGTTATTTGTGATATCATCTTGTTAATGATGATATGTCACCATCATCAGTCATGTCACTGTCTACTTGAGTTGAGACTTGAGAAGAAGAACTATGATTCATGTGGTAGCAACAGGTAGAATGCGACTGGTTGATTGTTTGTTACGCTCAATGTTTTAGTGATGATGATTATTGAGATTCACAATGTTGTGGTGACCTACAGACGGCTGATCGATAATTTTCCCCTGAAGGTTATTTTTTTCCTTCCCCTTCGAAAGATCGGATAGCGAGATTCCTTCACTGGGCCCACTCCACACTGTTCACACTGCTTCTTTATTGCTATATGCTTACATATACTCCTCAAAGACTCAGACCTAACCACTCACTTAGTAAACACAAATCTAGTCTACTCTAGTCTACTCTGTAGTCAGTCCATCAAGTCAATCTTTCTTTTCTTGTTGTTGAATGACAAAATTGTACTACTACAGGCCGATCCATTACATTGAGTAAGGATTTACTCAAAACACTGTAGGTACGGTGTTGGCCACGATACTCGGAGTCATAGTCAGACTCTGGAGGATCAGATATGATGGAATGACTCAGGACATGGGCATAAGCTTGACTATTCGAGAACTCCCACCAGAAGAAGATGGGAGTTTACAAATTCACTAAAACCAATAGATTTGGATGATGATGATGACTTTGAAGAGGCCTCAAGGTAAACAACAACAACACCAGACCTACACATGTCTGTGTATTGGTGGTGAGTTTGGTGTGACTGACTGAAAATGGTACATTGATTTTTTTACTTAATTGGGAAAATGGCATGGTATGTTGCTGTATGTGTCTGTGCTGTCTGGATCAAATTCGAAGCTAAGTGGAGGTTGGGCCTGTTGTATGAGGTAACTGCCAGAAACAGAAATTTAGCCATGCTTCCACTGAAACAAAGTCTTCTTGTTGCACTCCTTTATGCAGTTTAACTTTTCCCCTTGATTCGTTAATATATATTTTTTTCCAGCTACAGGCCCTTACCCTGTGGCATACTGGAAAAACAACTCACACTTACCTTACTGAACCGCACCTGCCAACAATAACGGACAGTCCAAGAGGAATGCAGTACAGAGATGCAACTCACAATTTGGCAATGCAGACAGTATCTTTTTTTTCTCTTCAATCATTACAACTGTGTATGTTGTTTGTGTTTGCTTATTTGACTCCTACACAGAACATAATATACCTTGGGTCTCCATGGGGCCAGACAGATAATTTGATAATATACTGTCCTATTACTGTACTAGTCTAGTACTACTCATTATTAAGCATGCATTCCCTCTTCTTCCCATAACAGATTTATGATGGTAAGTTGTCAATATGAATGTGAGGCCCATGTGTAGTGTTTGTCTTTGTCAAACCTTTCCCTCAAATCCCCCTTCCTATCTATTCATTGAACCCCTAACCCTCTTCCCCAAAATGTATGATGTATTAGTGTAACTAAATAAAATGTACATCATTAATTGATCACACACTTGGTGGGGCGGATGTGGTAAAAGCAACATCAACTTAAGGCAGGGCAGGAAGGGTGAAGATCTTAAGTTCTGCTCCAAGTATAACTGTACCCCACACCGCCTATATATATATTTGATTGCCCACCCATGTACAATATTCAAAGTTCATGTTCATGTCAATGTTCATTTTTTTTCTCAGAGAAACATAATTCATCATAATTGCCAGCATCATCATTCTTCCTTCACTAAAGGTTACGCTTGTCCACATCAAAAGTTCATAGCTCGAGTCGACTTCAGTGTGTAACATTTTCTAGGCTAGCCCACCATTCTCTTTTTTTTAAGAATAGTGGGGGTGCACCATCACAAAGTCCAAAAAGGCAAAGTTTGTATCAAAATTATTTCTTCTTTATTCATTACGTTTTGTGGAAAGGTTCATCATTTCAATCATACATGAATCAGCTCTTTTTTTTACTTTAGCATTGCTTATCATGGTTTCCCGTTTGGCAGGCTTCTTTTTGTATACTGTACTTCTACTAATAATTCTCTAGTCTCCCCCAGATGACTGTCTCATTTTCTTTTTTTGCAACTGCTACTGTAAACTTCTACTACCACCATGGGACCTTGGGAAACCAAACATTCACCATGCAGCCATGGCTTTGCCTAATCATCAATCACAGGTAAGAGAAGAAGTGTGGGGGATGCAATAATGTATATACTGTTGAAAATTAAATGATTTACACAACCACATCCCTTCGAGTCCATAAGGGTTTTAGTTGCAGACTGCATAGACGAGGAGGAGAGACTGACAGTAGTAGGTCAAGTGAGGGTACCGCGTGTATCTGTTGGTGTGTTACACTATCAGCAGATTTCAAAAACTGGGTGTGGCCCTGCTGCAAAGGAAACAGTGTGAAGTAAAAGAGTAAACTCCCCCGAATTTCTTTTTACATCATATGTATTATTAAACTCAAAATTTATTCCTCTATCAAATATGAAACTAGAAGAGCCCAAAACACCTGACTCCCCTCCCTAACCCCAACCAATGTCCAACAAGAGTCCTAAATCTAAATTGTCCAAATGTCCGCAAATCCCCAGTCCCATTTCCCCAACTCCCAACTGTCACATCCCACCCTCTCCTCAACAGGTCCCACCCACCAAAGAAAACATTAAAAAGGGGCAAGAGAGCGGCCTAGCGGCGGGCTAGGAGTCAGATCTTCCTCTTTAGTCTGTTAAAGCACTTCTCTATCTGACTTTCAACGCACGCCATCCTAAGGAGCATGCAGCACTGAAATTATCTAACTGTCAAGGGGATAGCAGCAGTAGAAGATGTAGAGTAGCGATGGGTGGCTACCTGAGCACAGGACATTGAAATCTGCAACTGCTGCCTCCTCTTCCTCCTTCAGAGCCACTAGCCACCGATATTTATCCCTGATGGCCTCCAGCTTCCGTTGCCGAGTCTTGGCTGCTATCTCCTGCCTGGTGGGTTGGGAAGGAGTAGCTATATAAAGAAAGAAAAATACAATTGTAACCAATTCTATTAGCAAAACAGTAACACATGAAATTATACACATAACATTAAAGTGACACAGTAGCACTAGTAGTACATAACATTAATGGTATCCTCTATTCCTTGGGCCCTAAGATTTTTATGTGATTAGGGTTTCAGGCATTAGGCACTATGCAATAGACACATATTCTTCTTCTCTCTCTTGTTTAGCTAAGTTAATCTAGTAGGCATGTCAGCTCAGCTTGCAGCCTAAACAGATATAGACTTGTGTTACTTACTTTACTACTGGTTGCAGATAAGGCAGCTGTACTAAACAATTATCTCTTTTTCTTTTATCATGGCCGTACTCTGCGAAATCGATGGCAAATGCTCAATTTCCCTTTCACCCGGAATACTACAACAAGGCAGATGATATGATTAATTACTAATATGAATGATGATAAACATCACAAGATCACGAGGCTTGACGAGTGACGTGAGGTATTACTATTGTAACCATGCAGCTGATAGGCCACTCATGGCTGACACAGTCAAAATGATATGGGTAGGGAGGGATTGGGCCTCAGAGTCGGAAGGAGCGATTGGTGATAGGTGGGTCTGGCACATACATACATAATATACTACTATGAGGCAATATAGTAGCCTGAAATACAATATACAATCTCATAGTAAACCTTTGAATGAAAAAGATTTGGGAAAAAAAACCATTCCTTTTATTCTTCTTCCAAGGGATTTTTACATTTATCATTGCATTGTTCGACTAGCAGTATTTTTATTCTTCACCATTGGCTTTGCTACTCTGACACAGTTGAATTTTCTTTTACATTGTCTTCATCCAGTCTTCACCTATGATTAAATACCATCCAGGCATCCATCCATCCAAATATGGCTAATATATTATATTATTCTGTCATGGCTATGGGCTGCAGCTCTAGGGACACCTCTTCACCATGCTATGTCACTACCTGTGGGCAATCAAAGTCAAAGGAATATCCCTGGATTAGCTCAAGGACAGTAATACTCACTCTATTCTATCTTTCACCACATCATCTTCACACAGTATACTAGATTGGTGTGCTCATTAAACATCAGTCACAGACTAAAATGTAACGTTTACACTCTTTTGTTTAAGAATTAAAAAATGTATTCTCCTTTGTGGTAGGAGACAAAATATTTGTTACAATTTCAGAAAGAAGATTTTTCTGAAGACATTTAATATTAGAACATTTCATACAGTACAATAAAATATATTAAAACAACTAATATTGCATCACCATTACACAACAAGTATGTCAAAAATAATCTAATCATCTCATAGAATGACACAATACATTTTCAAGTAATTCAAGAAAGACAAACAAAAGAAACCCCCTATATTGGATAGCACAAGTGATGTTGCTACGGATTAACTTGTGGGGTCTTCTCTCTTTCCTTTAACTACCTGTGGGCACACACACTCCCGTTCAATCTGTGGTTCCCTATGTGGAAAAATGCACTGTATATTTCCTGTGGCACGCTATTGGTGGGCTTGCACTCGATCCTGCCACAGACATATGCTGTTATAATGAAATAGTAGTGTTATAATGTTGTATACATACTAAGAACATTGTGTCCTTGGTGACATACTATGAGGATTGTGCCCAGAACAAATATAGCTCATATTTGAATACGTTATGGGAATCAAGTGTCTCCCTAAACATGAACATTAGACTGTTGCCTTTTATCATATTTGGAACCTGTATTGTTTATGTGAGAGACGTGGTGCTGCCGTGATTATGAAAGACTTGGTGCTGCCACTTCCTTCATATCAATGGATCCTGCAACACAACCCTTGCTGAGATGCACTGCACCATAACTTCCAGTGCGTGCCTTTCATCTTGGGCGGTTCCCCACTATAAAAGGGTACCATGCCCTTTGCATTGCATTTGTTATTCTCTACCTGCTGGCTGCTGCTCGCTTCTCCCGTTGGTCGAGCGGCGAGATTAGAACTCGAATGATGAGATAAAAACCAGAGGCACAGTGAATACCTGACATTGTAAAGGCAGCTGGTCATCTTGAATCGGGGTAAGATACCTTTGTTCTTTTCTCTGAGGAAACAAACAGAATATTTTGAACAATGCTTAGCAACTGGATATTTGCATAGCAGCAAAAGGTGTTTCAACTAAGAATCTTTTGATCATTGTTACACTTTAACCCTAAATGGTTGAAGGTTCATTTTTGGAACATTTGAAGGCAACGAACCTTTGAAAGAAAACTTGACTTTGGATAATTCATTCTTTGTAAAAAGTTGTGAGGCAGGTCCCGCCTATTCATCATAAAGAAACTTGAGATAAAAGACTTAGAAGGAATAAGGCTGTGGTGGGTATTGTTTCTTTACAAATATGTTTGACAAAAAGCATTAGTGTTAAGGTATAATCACTAATATGTCTCATATGTATGTCTCCCACACTATTTACATGCCAAAAAGCCTTATCTTCAGTTTCAAGCAGAGAGGGAACTCAGGTAAATGTTAGAACATGAATATGTAGAAATTCATCCTTGAATTAGCAATCATCCTGTTTCATATTGTCATTATTCTATTTTCAGATCTCCTTCCCTGCTGTTCCTTCCCCAACACCCTTTCCCCCACCTGGCCACTCTAATGTTCTGTGTCTCCACGACAATCAGACTTGGAGCTGCCTTTAGGTGGGTCCTTCTATCACCGAGCAAGCTCTGCGGAACATCAGCCTCCTGACAGAATAATGAGCTCACAGATTGCTTTCCTCCCAGTTTGCTCGATTGTAGAATGGCCACTTTGGATGACATTCTTAAGGCCTTAGGGCATGTGGAACAGGAATGAGCAGACTCCAAGGCATGTACTACTGCATTAGCTGAGAATATATCCCGATAGCAAAGTAGAATAGAAAGTAGGGAAAAAGCAGCTGGAATCCTTTTGATGTGCCCTTGGGTAAATTTCTGAGCGTAGTTCATCCCATCAGTCAGGGTACCACAGGTGGGGGCGTAACTCCCACATCTATATCTGTAACAGTTCCTCCCGAAATTCCACTAGCAGTACCAGAACGTTTCTCTGGAGATCCTAGTAAAAAATAGATCTTACTGACTCAAGTTGAATTACACTTTACATGTAAACCAGCATCCTTCCCTGAGGCACAATCCAAGGTAGCTTTTCCTATTTCCTATTTGATCGGTGATGCATCTCCTTGGACTGTCCCATTTTTGCGTAAAGATAATGCCATTCTGTACAATTGGAAGGGTTTTGTAAAAGAATTGGAAAAGGTTTTTGATAGAAGGGTGGCCACGCTATCAGCAGATAAAGAACTTTTGGAATTACGCCAAGGCAACCGTGATCTGGTTACTTATCTAACACACTTTAATCGTTTGGTATCAGAAACCAAGTGGCCAGAAGAAAAGAGAGCAGTAATCTATTATTATGGATTGCGCGATGAAATGAAAGATATTTGGCACAAATGGATCCACAACCTAAAGAGTGCACTGAACTGATAAATCTGAGCGAAAAGGGCATCGCCCTGATCGTGGTGGTTTTCGTTTTGAATGCAGAAAACCAGTCATTAGTACCTCTTCATTGGACACTCATAGTGAACCCATGGAAATAGGTTCAGTTCATCCTGCTTTAGCTAAGAATGAAAGGGACATACGTAGGAAGAATAAGTTGTGTTTATACCACTTTGTCAAAGAATGTCCTACTAAACCACAGAACAAAAGAGTCCAACAAGCTATTCAAACCATAAGTACACCTACAAATCCGACGGAAAAACTAACCCACTCAAAAGATGTGCAGGGGGATTTTTTGAGTGCTTGGCAAATCCCCTCCATAAATTCATCTACAAATAAAAGAGTACCTCATTTAACCATAGAAATTATTTTAGAAGTTATGTCAAAAGCCAGACATGTAATCATGCTGCTCCTTGATTCTGGAGCTACAGGCAATTTTGTAAATTCAGGATTGGTACAACGTTTGCAGCTTCCATGTGAACTTAAGAGTAAAAAAGAAATTGTACAGACAGTGGATGGACGCATACTAACCTCTGGGCCCATCACTGAACAAAACAAGGTTTTACAGTTAGAGTTTTCTGTGACAAATATGCAAGATGTAGAAACCATCTCTTACAATCTCATTAGCTCTCCTCAATATGGATTTATCCTTGGGATGCCATGGTTGATAACCCATAATCCTGCAATTGATTGGGTCCAACGAAAAATCACAACGCTATCTGAATTTTGTAAACATAATTGTGTGGTGAGTTTATGTGGTCCACGAGAACTTGATCATGTACCAGATCATGCCCTAGCTACTGCTGAAGAAAAATAAACTACTTTACCTCCACAGTATGAGAAATATCGCTAAGTGTTCAATGAAAGACAAGCAGATAGTCTACCTCCCCATCGAACATATGATTGCCAAATTGACTTGATACTTCGTTCAGTAGTCCCCAATTATCGCATTTATGCTTTAGCAGAAAAAGAAATAACATACTTAAGAGACTATTTAGACAAATACCTAACCAATGGTTTCATCCGGCCTTCCAAGTCACCAGCGGCCTCTCCTCTATTTTTTGTACCAAAGGCTAATGGCGAGCTCCGCACTGCATAGACTATAGAGCTCTCAAAAAAATCACAATTAAAAATAAATATCACCTCCCACTCATCTCTGTTCTTCTAAATAGGGTCAAAACTGCATTTGTATATAAAAAACTGGATCTAAAAGGAGCATACCATCTTGTGCGAATGTGGACAGGAGATGAGTAGAAAATGGCATTTAAGACCAGATACGGGCTTTTCGAATACACCGTAATCCTGTTTGGGCTTTGTAACGCCCCAGCGGCATTTCAATTTTTCTTGAATGATATATTACGGGATTTTTATCGATAAATTCATCATTGTGTATATAGACGATATTTTGATCTACTCTTCTTCTAAAGAATTGCATGAATAACAAGTCATGACCATTCTGGAACAACTACTGAAACACAGCTTATATTGTAAACTAAGCAAATGTGACTTCCAAGTCACTGAAGTTGAATTTTCAGGTGTCATACTAACTCCTGGGGCTTTCAAATGGCACACAGAAAAATTCAAGCTGTGCTCAATTGACCGAGTCCAAAGACAGTACGTGATGTCCAGTGTTTTTTGGACTTTGTAAACTTTTATAGAAATTTCATGGTTCACTTTTCTCAAACCGTAGCCTCAAATATTCATCTTTTAATAGAAAGGGTTCCTTTTCAATGGAACTCTGATGCTCAAAAGGCATTTGATCAGCTTAAACTAGCTTTTACTTCTGCCCTTGTTCTGATCCTTCCAAACCCAGAATAGCCTTATATCGTTGAGGTGAATGCCTCTGATATGGCACTTGGAGCTATCCTTTCACAAAGAAATTCAAACACAGGTCAAATGCATCCAGTAGCCTTTATGTCAAAAAGATTATCTCCAGCAGAAAGGAATAATGCCAACGCCGAGAAAGAGCTACTGGCGATAAAGGAAGCACTCAAGGATTGGAGACACCATCTATTAGGAGAAAGGTATCCCATCACTGTATTCACTGATCACTGCAATTTAGAATTTATGAAAACTGCACGAATATTGACTCCACGTCAACTACGATGCATGCTCTTCTTCTCTGAATATTATTTTCTGGTTACTTTCCATCCAGGCATAGACAACAAAAAGGCTGACGCACTAACTCATCAGGATTCGACCCAAATCCCTTTGACTGAAAAACCACAGGCTATATTCAACCTGGAGAAAATACTCCGGATCATTTCCACTGAAGACTTTATGGATTCAGTACAAGAACACTTCCCTGTCCAAATATGAATCAACTGGTTAAAAGAAGACACCAATAGACAAATCATCCAGGATCTACGTTTCATGAAACTGCTTTATTTCTCCCAACGGAGCAATTACAAACAACAGTTTTTGATTGGCACCACAATCAACTATGTTCTGGATATCCTGGTAGACTGAAGACTCCAACTGTAATTCAAAGAAATTTCTGGTGGCCTAACTTAAATCAAGTTTGCAAAAACAACAGGTGATGGACCGAATGAGGATCAATGTCACACATTCAACCCAGTCAAAAGATCTGGGTCCTAATCCATCGTTTTTTTGCACTCCACACCACCCTGGGTTAGACAATGGCAATATGCAAATCAGCTCTGACCCTGTGCCCCAGGGGAACAGTCCAGTCCGAACTACAAAAGCCATGTCCTTCCCAGAACGGAATCAAGCATCCGAGGACCGGACCGGTTTCGAGGTAACACCTCTCATCAGCCCGGCTAGCTTGACTCCAGTGGTGTGGAGTGCCTGGGACCCACGTCTGGGCATCCCCAGTACACTTATAGCGAGTTTGCAAATACAACAGGTGATGGACCGAATGAGGATCAATGTCACACATTCAACCCAGTCAAAAGATCTGGGTCCTAATCCATCGTTTTTTTGCACTCCACACCACCCTGGGTTAGACAATGGCGATATGCAAATCAGCTCTGACCCTGTGCCCCAGGGGAACAGTCCAGTCCGAACTACAAGAGCCATGTCCTTCCCAGAACGGAATCAAGCATCCGAGGACCGGACCGGTTTCGAGGTAACACCTCTCATCAGCCCGGCTAGCTTGACTCCAGTGGTGTGGAGTGCCTGGGACCCACGTCTGGGCATCCCCAGTACACTTATAGCGAGTTTGCAAAAACAACAGGTGATGGACCGAATGAGGATCAATGTCACACATTCAACCCAGTCAAAAGATCTGGGTCCTAATCCATCGTTTTTTTGCACTCCACACCACCCTGGGTTAGACAATGGCGATAAGCAAATCAGCTCTGACCCTGTGCCCCAGGGGAACAGTCCAGTCCGAACTACAAAAGCCATGTCCTTTCCAGAACGGAATCAAGCATCCGAGGACCGGACCGGTTTCGAGGTAACACCTCTCATCAGCCCGGCTAGCTTGACTCCAGTGGTGTGGAGTGCCTGGGACCCACGTCTGGGCATCCCCAGTACACTTATAGCGAGTTTGCAAAAACAACAGGTGATGGACCGAATGAGGATCAATGTCACACATTCAACCCAGTCAAAAGATCTGGGTCCTAATCCATCGTTTTTTTGCACTCCACACCACCCTGGGTTAGACAATGGCAATATGCAAATCAGCTCTGACCCTGTGCCCCAGGGGAACAGTCCAGTCCGAACTACAAAAGCCATGTCCTTCCCAGAACGGAATCAAGCATCCGAGGACCGGACCGATTTCGAGGTAACACCTCTCATCAGCCCGGCTAGCTTGACTCCAGTGGTGTGGAGTGCCTGGGACCCACGTCTGGGCATCCCCAGTACACTTATAGCGAGTTTGCAAAAACAACAGGTGATGGACCGAATGAGGATCAATGTCACACATTCAACCCATTCAAAAGATCTGGGTCCTAATCCATCGTTTTTTTGCACTCCACACCACCCTGGGTTAGACAATGGCGATATGCAAATCAGCTCTGACCCTGTGCCCCAGGGGAACAGTCCAGTCCGAACTACAAAAGCCATGTCCTCCCCAGAACGGAATCAAGCATCCCAGGACCGGACCGGTTTCGAGGTAACACCTCTCATCAGCCCGGCTAGCTTGACTCCAGTGGTGTGGAGTGCCTGGGACCCACGTCTGGGCATCCCCAGTACACTTATAGCGAGTTTGCAAAAACAACAGGTGATGGACCGAATGAGGATCAATGTCACACATTCAACCCAGTCAAAAGATCTGGGTCCTAATCCATCGTTTTTTTGCACTCCACACTACCCTGGGTTAGACAATGGCGATATGCAAATCAGCTCTGAGCTAGCCGGGCTGATGAGAGGTTTTACCTCGAAACCGGTCGGGTCCTCGGATGCTTGATTCCGTTCTGGGAAGGACATGGCTTTTGTAGTTCGGACTGGACTGTTCCCATGGGGCACAGGGTCAGAGGGTCAGAGCTGATTTGCATATCGCCATTGTCTAACCCAGGGTGGTTGGAGTGCAAAAAAACGATGGATTAGGACCCAGATCTTTTGACTGGGTTGAATGTGTGACATTGATCCTCATTCGGTCCATCACCTGTTGTTTTTGCAAACTCGCTATAAGTGTACTGGGGATGCCCAGACGTGGGTCCCAGGCACTCCACACCACTGGAGTCAAGCTAGCCGGGCTGATGAGAGGTGTTACCTCGAAACCGGTCTGGTCCTCGGATGCTTGATTCCGTTCTGGGAAGGACATGGCTTTTGTAGTTCGGACTGGACTGTTCCCATGGGGCACAGGGTCAGAGCTGATTTGCATATCGCCATTGTCTAACCCAGGGTGGTTGGAGTGCAAAAAAACGATGGATTAGGACCCAGATCTTTTGACTGGGTTGAATGTGTGACATTGATCCTCATTCGGTCCATCACCTGTTGTTTTTGCCAACTTAAATCAAGACATTGCAGAGTGGGTGACAAATTGTGAAATATGTCCTCGTAACAAAACTGAACATGAAAAACCCAGAGGTTTACTACTTCCTTTGCAAATGCCACAGAGACCTTGGGAGCATTGTTCCGTAGACTTTATCACTTATTTTCAGAAAGACCAAGGTCACACATGTATTTCTTGTGGTTGGGGACAGTTTCTCCAAATTAGGAGCATGCAAGAAAATGCCGACATCTAGTGAATTAGCGAATCTACTTCTTCATCATGTTGTCTGTTTTCATGGAATTCCCCCAAAAATGATTTCTGATCGAGGGTCTCAATTCTCTGCTACATTCTGGTCTCAATGGTGTCAAGCCTTACAAATCTCTGCTGCATTATCCACGAGTTACCATCCACAGACCGATGGTAAACTGAGAGACTCAATCAGACACTGAAACAATACCTGCATTGCTATGTTAGTTCCACAAATAACTCATGGGTTCATTTGCTTTGGTTAGCAGAAATTGCTTACAATGCAGCTCATCATACATCGTTACAGACCTCTCCATTTTATTCTACGTATAGTTTTCACCTCTCATATCTACCTATAATCCTTCCTGACCGACAAAGTCTAGTTCCATCAATTGCTACAGGAATTGAGCAAATACAAAGGGTTCGTTCTCAGATAGTCCACCACCTAAATTTGGCAAAAGACAAATACAAACAAACAGCAGATAAACATCGCAAGCCAGGTCCTCAATACATGGTGGGGGACAAAGTATGGCTTTCCACAAAGAACCTTGTATTCAAGAACAAAAGGCGTTTCATCCCAAGTTCATTGGCCCTTTTGGCATTATCAAACAGATCAATACGGCTGCCTATCGGCTGCAAATACCACCCTCTCTGAAAATCCATCCAGTTTTTCACAACTCAATGCTAAAGCCAGCGCCTCAAAACTGTTCATCTCCACCTAGCCCAATACTGGTGGATAATCACGATGAATTTTAGGTGCGTCCAGCACAGAACGTGCATGCACCTTGGTTGGTGCGTCATTTCCATGACTCCTACCCTTGTAAACCCACCCCTAGAGACCGCTTGGGAAGGGGGAGTACTGTCATGGCTATGGGCTGCAGCTCTAGGGGCACCTCTTCATCATGCTATGTCACTACCTGTGGGCACACACACTCCGTTCAATCTGTGGTTCCCTATGTGGAAAAATGCACTGTATGTTTCCTTTGGCACGCTATTGGTGGGGTTTCACTCGATCCTGCCACAGACATAAGCAGTTATAATGATATAGTGGTGTTATAATATTGTAGGCATGCTATGAACATTGTGTCCATGTAGACATACTATGAACATTGTGCCCAGAAGGAATATAGCTCATATTTTAATACGTAATGGGAATCAAGTGTCTTCCTAAACATGAACAATTGACTGTTGCCTTTCGTTTTTTATCATATTTGGAACCTGTATTGTTTATGTGAGAGACTTGGTGCTGCCGTGATTATGAAAGACTTGGTGCTGCCACTTCCTTCGCATCAATGGATGCTGTGACACGCCCCTTGCTGAGACGCGCTGCAACGTAACTTCCAGCGCATGCCTTTCATCTGGGGCAGTTACCCGCTATAAAAGGGAACCGCGCCCTTTGCATTGCGCTCGTTATTCTCTACCTTCCCTTCTGGACGCTGCTCGTTTCTCCTGTTGGTCGAGCGGCGAGATTAGAACTCAAATACTTCCCAGCCCTTCAGCATAGTGAGCTAAAAACCGGAGGCACAGAGAATACCTGACATTGTAAAGGCAGCTTCTCATCTTGAATCGGGGTAAGATACCTGTGGGAGGGATGGGCGGAAATAGAAACTAGGAGCTTTAGTAGATTATCAATTGTGGAGTTTATTTTTAAAAAAAACACTATCCAGGTTGGTTGTGATGTATATGCCAAATCCTCGTTGTCTTCTTTGGAGCTGTTGGTCTTCTGGTGTCCTTCAACCCCCAGGATGCTCGAAATAAAGGAGAACAAAGAGGACGGTAGGTGTTTGGTCTCTAGCATAGGATTTGGTCATTAGAAGGGAGAAAACCCATCACCACACCCGATGTATGAAATCATTAAAGTGGTTTAAGGAAAATAGTTGCTCAGAGTTCTAGTCAGGTACCCTAGAATACCAAGAAAGGCTCTTAGATCTTTCTTTGTGCGTGGAAAAGGTAACTGGGCTATGGCGGCTACCTTTTCTTCCTGTGGTCTAATGTACCCTTCTCCTAGTAGGTATCCTAGATATTTAACTGATCTTCCAGCCAGATGACTTTTTGCTGGGTTGATAGTCAATCCCCCCTCTCTGAGAGCCTGTATCACTTTCTGAAGATGATCCATATGTTCTTCCCAGGAAATACTGTATATGATGATATCATCCAGATAGGCAGCGGCAAAACTGCTACAGGGCCTGAGAACTTGATTCATTAATCTCTGAAAGGTGGCCGGGGCCCCATGTAAGCCGAAAGGCAAAACCAAGAAGTGATACAAACCACCAGGAGTGGAGAAGGCCGTCTTCTCCCTATCCTGCTCTCTAAGAGGGACCTGCCAGTAACCCTTACACAGATCTAACGTGCTGATATATTGTGCTCTACCCAATTTTTCCACCATCTCATCAACTCTGGGAAGAGGGTATGCATCAAATCTGGATATCCTATTAACCTTGTGGAAGTCAATGCAAAAACGAATTGATCCGTCAGGTTTTGGTACTAACACTATGGGGGAGTTCCAGTCACTATGAGATGGTTCAATGATCCCCATTTTGAGCATTTGTTGGACTTCTTGCTCTATGGCTTCTCGTCTTGCTTCCGGTAAGCGATAAGGACGTAAATGGACTCTTTTCCCAGGTATTGTGTGGATTTCATGCTGTACTAAAGAGGTTTTCCCGAGAGTTAGGGAAAACACCTCCTGTAGGGAAGAGAGTTTGTCACAAAGGTTCTGTCGTAGTCCTGGGGATAGGCCACTATCTATGCTCTGATGAAACAACGGAATGGTGTTCTCTGCTTTAGCTACTAAAGTAGGAACAGGACCTAACCATTTTTTAAGTAGATTTACATGGTAAATCTGGGTGTTCTTTTTGTTTTGGGATCTAATTCTAAGCAATATGTGACCGGTGTTACCCTCCCTATGACTTTGAAAGGTCCTTGCCATTGTCCTATTAGCTTATGTTCAGAACTATTATCAAAAATGGGGTATCCCAAACTGGTCTGGGACCTGGGTACAGAACGTTAACAAAAACAATGGTCCTTGACCTAATTTAATGCACTGATTATATCACAAAATTTTTTAATTTTCTAAATTGGAGCCCAAATAAATTTTGCTCTTTGGAACAGATCCAGACTAATTCATACAGTCACACGGCCCAACAACTGTATCATATTTATAGAAAAATATTTTTATTTTATTTATACTTTTGCTAAATCATGCTTGTAACCTCTTAGAATTCAAAGGTTTCAAAAATGCAATTATATCAGGTAATTTCAAATATTTACAATGTTTTTAAGGTACGTATAAAAGGTGCTCAGAGAGAACGTGCATAGAGTTAGTGCTCGAAACAATGGCGCGAGTGATTATAGAGAAAGAGAAAGAGAAGTAGGTGACAATTTATACAAGTGAATATACTGATTCAATAAAACAAAATATCCTGTCCACTTTCAAAAAGTTCACAATCCAGTGTATCAAAATATTATTCTTTTTTGCACGTTTTTACACTAGAAGTATTGTGATCCAGGAAGTCTTAATAGGGGTGTCGACGTTTCGACCCGACTTAAATGCCTTGGGGAAATTGATAACCTCTGCTTGCGGGTCTTCTTCAGGACTAGAGAGCACCCTCCGTACCTGACTTGAACCAGTTCCCTAATGGTAATTCAAGTGGTCGTCATCAAAAATCGACCTGGGACCACTCAATTTGGGATCCGTAGGAGTTAATCTAATCTCAATGGTAGTGAGCTCACTCAGTCTAAGTATCCGATTTGCCAAATTGCTTAGGTAGTGCCGTCACGGTGAATCCAATTCACCAACTAGGTGAGTTCCAAGGTTGGGGACTCCCTCACATTTCGAGATATCCGATGTAGTCTCCCACTTCAATGGGGGATATTATGTATAAGTGCCGGTGTGGTCACTCTTGTTAGGTTTCTTGTGCACCAAGTTTTACCGCAGGAATAGTGGTCCGTTATCCTACGCCGATGGTTACTTACTGCTCGCAACCAGGAAGTGAATTCACATGAGAGCGTTCAGAACTAGGCATCATGAGTAGTACCATATCACCTATTTTCAAGGTTCTCTCTGAGGCTTTTTTGTCGTACAATCTTTTCTGACTGTCCTGTGCCTTTTCCATGTGATTTCTAAATATGTTTCTGACTTGTGCTAAATGAGTCTTTAGAGTCCAAACGTATTCTGTTAAATCTTTAGCCCCATTCTCCTCTTCTTCCCAATCTTCTCGGACCATATCCAATAAAGTACGAGGTTGTCAGCCATACAGGAGTTCAAAGGGGGAATATCCTATGCTTTTCTGGGGTTTGGGTGCGTATTGCAAAAAGTGCCAAAGGCAACATATCCTCCCATTTCGATATTCAAGATCTAACAGCTTTTTTAAGGTCGTTTTGAGTGTGGCATTATATCTTTCCACCAAGCCATCCGTTTGTGGATGATAGGCCGCAGTGCGGATTTGTTTAATCTGGAGTTGTTGACATACCTGTCTCATAATTTTGGAGACAAAGGGTGTCCCTTGATCTGTGATAACCTCCTTGGGAAATCCCACCCCTGAGAAAAAGGAAATCATTGCTTTGGCATTTTGGGTGGTATTAGGGTGACGTAACGGAAAGGCTTCTGGGAATCTGGTTGCATAGTCAACAATGACCAACATGTATCTGTAACCACTGCGAGAGGGTAGTAGAGGACCGATGAGATCCATCCTAACTCAAGAAAAAGGCTCATCTATTATTGGGAGAGGTTGCAGAGGGGCTGGAGGGGGTTTATATCTACTGTTTTTCTGACAAATGGGGCATTCCTGACAATATTTCCTGACTTTATGGTATATTCCTGGCCAGTCGAACTGAGCTAGGACAGTGCTTTCAGTTTTCTCACCCGCCAAAGTGTCCCCCTAAAAGATGGCTGTGAGCTAAGAAAAGGATTTTCTCCCTAACGGGTTGGGGTACCAATAACTGGGGTTTCTGGTCTCTCCCACCTTTCCTGTATAATAAACCTTTTATTTTCAGAAATTGTGGACCTACGTTTTGGGGGTCCTCCACTTCCACTGCTTTGTTCCATGCTTCACGTAACGTGGGGTCTTCTCTCTGGGCTACATGGAATTTCGGGTCACATTCCCAGAGACAGTCATCACTTTTTTTTGTCAAAGCTACATGTGTCCATTCACGTTTTTCCTTCTTTTTTTGATTTTTGCTTTTCCTCTGTTTCGTAGCTGGCCACTCTTGATCTGTCAGGAAGGAAAAAGGTGCTGTTACTCTCCACTCATCTTCGCTGGTTTTCCTTTCTTTCAAGATATCTTCCAGATATGGGTAATCCCTTCCTAGTATAAAAGGTTCTGGTAACTTAGGTATAAGTCCTACATCCATCTGTACAGGGTCTATTTGGGGATCGTGTTGTACCGTAACCTTGGTGGTGGGATATAGTTTTTTATCGCCATGTACACAAATAATGTTCACAGTGCCCTGTGGTTCTGTAACACCTCCAGGAAGAGTTTGGGGTTGTATGACCGTTTGAAGACATCCTGTATCTATTAGGGCATCTCATTGACAGACACTTGTCTGTGATAGGGCAATGGGTCGTCTTCCTCGGTCTCTCAGAGATAGGATCGAGTTAGCCCTATCTCCATTGGTTCTTCTTTTTGGGGACAATGTCGTGCAATGTGATCATACGCTCCACAGTGGTAGCACTGAGGTCCTTGGGGAATAGCCGGTCGCAGTACAACAGGTAAAGGTCCGGGTGCAAGAGTCACGGTTTCAGGTTTCTTGGGAGGCAAAGGTTTAACTGTTCTAGTAGCAGTGCCCCTGTCTGGGTGGTGTTTCCATGAAACATCTTCTCTTCCTTTGTGACTTTCTTGTGCCCGGTTGAACGCGTTTGCTATCTCGACTGCATTTGCCAAGGTTAATTGGGTGTGTTGCCTGACCCATTTCTGGATAGGTGGATGTAAGGAAGTTAGGAATTGTTCGAGATATATCTTCTCCATAATCTCTTCCTTTGTTGCACTTGCTGGGTTGAGCCATCTATCTGCTAGATCTCTTACTCTATAATACAAGGCCCTTGGGGTTTCCTGAGGCCCTTCTTTGATCTGTCTGAATCGAATCCTATAAGTTTCAGTGTCTATTCCCATACGTTCGAGAATACTTCTTTTTATGTCGTCATAAGGGGTAAGTCCCAATGGATTCGCTGCCTGATAAACGGCCTGTAGGTCGCCAGAAAGTAGGGACTATGTACTGCCCCATTTGTTCTGTGGCCAGGTGGCCGCTCTGGCCGTGCGCTTGAAATTAGAAAAATAAAAGTCTGGGTCTTCCCCTACTACATATTTTTGCATTACCATGGAAGGCAGGGTGGTTTGTGGTTTGGGTTGACCGAGTGTTTCTGCTAGTTTGCTGATAACCGTTTCCTGTGCGGTACTCTGGGCCGTGAGTGGGCGATGTAATTTATCGCGATCTTCTTCTGCAACAGCCAGAAAATTTTCCATAATCTTCCCTAACTGTTCCTGATTGTCCGCCATTTTCTTCATGACAGCCTCCATTTCCCCCAATCCCACTTCTGACACCACCTGTGGGAGGGATGGGCGGAAATAGAAACTAGGAGGCTTTAGTAGATTATCAATTGTGGAGTTTATTTAAAAAAAACACTATCCAGGTTGGTTGTGATGTATATGCCAAATCCACGTTGTCTTCTTTGGAGCTGTTGGTCTTCTGGTGTCCTTCAACCCCCAGGATGCTCGAAATAAAGGAGAACAAAGAGGACGGTAGGTGTTTGGTCTCTAGCATAGGATTTGGTCATTAGAAGGGAGAAAACCCATCACCACACCCGGTGTAGGAAATCCTTAAAGTGGTTTAAGGAAAATAGTTGCTCAGAGTTCTAGTCCGGTGGCAGTGGTTCAGTGCTCTCAACGTACAGTACTGGTTCTTATTCCTTGATAAACGTGCGCACAAGTATTTAGTGATTATGCATGGACATGCGATGCAAGGAAAACATGTGGCTAAATAAACAGAAAGGCGAGAGAGATTCGTGCTTCAGAGGTGGCGTTTACGGCAGTGCTTTACCCCTCTCCGGACCTCCCCGCTCCCCAGTCAGTCCTCCCGCTTCCCTCCCAACTACTCAGGTCCGCCCCCGTGTACAAGGTCACTTACCGTCCGAGCCGTAACTCTCCTGAGTCACAGCGGCAGTTGCGCCCTCCTGGGGGGAGGATGGTATCCACCACTCCTCGGACCACTCGTCTGCTTCTCCGCTCTCGTCCGTGAAAACCTCCAGCTCCGATTCTTTCTATGGTCCTTCTTTGGTTCCCGTTTCTCTGCGTCCTCGTGCTGCTCCTCCTTCCGCTTCTCTTCCGGGTTCCTTGACGACGTCGTTGGCGTCCTGTCCCGCCTTTTCTTCTTCCGGGCTGTCTCCCGATTGGTCGCGTCTCTTGGTTCCGCCTCCCACGTCCTGCAACAGAGACCTGGACCATGAATTACCCGGGTGTTTGGATGGCGTCTCTCTCTCCCAGGTGATTCCCTTGTTGTAAGGTGGGATATATATTGTTTTTGCCTCCTGCTCGCTGGGTTCCTTCCGACAATACCTTTGTTCTTTTTTCTGCGAAATCGAGCAGAATATTTTGAACAGTGCTTAGCAACTGGACATTTGCATAGCAGCAAAAGGTGTTTAAACTAAGAATCTTTTGATAATTGTTACACTTTAACGCTGAATGAAGGTTAATTTTTGAAACTTTTGAAGGCAATGAACCTTTGAAAGAAAACTTGACTTTGGACAATTCATTCTTTGTAAAAAGTTGCGAAGCAGGTCCCACATTTTCATCATAAAGAAAGTTGGGATAAAAGACTTGGAAGGAATAAGGCTGTGGTGGGTATTGTTTCTTTACAAATATGTTTGACAAAAAGCATTAGTGTTGAGGTATGAATCATTAATATGTCTCATATGTATGTCTTCCACAGTATTTACATGCAACAAAGCCTTATCTTCAGTTTCAACCAGTGAGGGAACTCAGGTAAATGTTAGAACAAGAATATGTAGAAATTCATCCTTGAATTAGCAATCATCCTGTTCATATTTTCATTATTCTATTTTCAGATCTCCTTCCTGCTGTTCCTTCCCCAACACCCTTTCCCCCGCCTGGCCACTCTAATGTTCTGTGTCTTCGTGACAATCAGACTTGGAGCTGCCTGGAGGTGGATCATTCTATCATTGAACAAGCTCTGAGGAACATCAGCCTCCTGACATATTCTCAACAAACCTTTCACATATATTCATATTTGTGATTTAACCACCCATGTGTCCTCCTTTAATTGCCTTTAAGTTTCACCTATCAAACCCCCTGGATGATTCCTTTCACCCATACAGTTTCACTCACCAAGGCTTCAACCCCCCATGCATTCTATCAGCCACCTATATGCATCCCCATCCCCCCTTCACCCTCGCATCCTTCTCTGCCAGTCATATATTACATGTCATCATCATCACTCAACCTTCCTCCTTCCATGCTTTTTTCCCTTTTCCATCAGCCCTTCAAGGTCTGCCTCTTAGTCTTCTACATTAAACTTTCTCTGCTGAGTTGAACATGAGAAGAGGCCATTAGTTACTCAACTCCTGCTAAGTCTTTTTCAACTGTTCACAACTGAGTCTCAACAGTACAGTGTACATTGTACACCCTTGCAGCAAGTGTATACACTATAAATTTGATTGGCAATATGAAAGGGATATGACTAGCCACTGCCCGCCACTGATGCTTGCTCACCCCCTGCAGCTGTCGCAGCAGTTCCCTTCTGGCTTGCATCACCTTAAATGCTGGCCCCGGCACTGGAGGTCGGTGCGCCTAGAAAACGTACACTTTTTTTAGATGCAATATACGCCTCCCCCAATTTACTTATTGTCACTAGCAAGATTGAAATTACAATACATATACTACACACATCAGTACAATTCGGGTACACAGACTAGAGCAGACAGTATGTCTCATCAAAAATAATAAAATATCTGGTTGGGCATTTTGTTGGTGACAATTTTTGAAAAAGCCTCTCAAGAAGAGGACAGCCTGAAGGATTGGACTCAGTGTCTAGAGCTATTGGTGAATCTGAGTCTTTGAAAAGAAAGAGTGGCCAACTGGGCGGACAATCAAAGTTAAGGTCTTCTTGGTCGGAAAATGTAATGGTGCTGTCCTTCTCATCCTCATACTTCCTTCCTGCCATGGTGCATGGTAATCATTTAATCAACAACTGCTGCATATATAATAATACTAGGCCTAGACGAGAAGAAGACACAACTTCAGGGTGTCCAACGTACCATCATTTACTGATTGAGCATGAGAAAGTAAAAGAAAGCCTTCTAATCTCAACAAACATGAGTAAAATACCTTAATTGGGCATGCAATCTGCACAGCAGAGTACTAGTCATAGTTGTAGTAATGACCAATGGGTTCTGTTAGTCTTTACAGTACCACCACTGGGCAGTTCACAAAATATATAAGGAGAGAGGGAAAGCTGACTGAACAACCAGAAGAAAGCAAGCTACAGGCAGACTAATACAGAGTCAGAGGCAATTTGAAGTAAAAAAAAAACACTAGAAATATATATAGTTACGTTATGGTACTGTAGGTATAATATGAATTTAGAAACAGATATCGTGGAGGGTTTGGGAAAAAATAAAAGTAGGAAACAGAAATAATATAGTTTCAAAAAATAAGGAGCGGTAAAAGTTAGAGAAATATACATTAATATTAACAACAGGAGGACCTACTGTATAACCGTCAATTCATCTGGAACTACTAATGAACCTTCTCCTGTTATATCTAGTAGTTGCAGTTGGGACCCCTCCTCAGTCACCGCAACTGTGCTAAGGTTTCCCTCTTTATCTGAATCCATCTCAACTGCGAGTACCTGAAAGGGGTTTGGAGTCGAGAGAGTAGACCAATCCTGCTCTTCTTCTATGGACTCAGGCAGGAGGTTCACCGAATCACACATAGAGTTTTGGGCTTGAGATGTGGGATATGGTTTCAAAACCAAAACTTTTGAAACTGGTTTAAAGTATGAATTAAGCGAAGGGGTTGTTGAAAGTTTATATCCAGCCCCTTTTAGCCTCTTTTTTTTCCTTTTCTAGAGGGGGACTCCTTAGGTTTATTTGAATTAACTTCTTTATCAGCACCCTTTTTAATGCCTTTTTGCAATTGCAATGTTTTAGGTTTTCCCAGAGCAAATTCACTATTGTCTGTATTATTAAAACCCTCAAGTTTCTTGCTCCTTAGTAAATATCTTGTTTTTCCCTTCACGTCTGCCCCTCTGCTTACTTGTTTTGATTCAGCCTCCTTGTCCTGTGTAGACGCCGGCAATTCAACAGTGCTTCTCACCAGCGGGGGGGCAGGGGGGGAGTTAGTTAGATTTTCCTCTCCTCGCCCTCGACCTCCACACGTCGGCGTCCTGATTTTTGCTAGAATTCGGCGTCCTCTGCCGATGCCTTGAGCCGCTCTCCCCCAGCTCCCAGCCAGTGAATTACGCGACTCCGCCCCCTCACTCTCAGCAGCCTGCACAGCCGAGGTCTCCGCCATACGCTGCGAGATACCAGCGAGCAGCCGACAAACGGCCTCCAAGATCGCCCGGTAACTCGTCTTGAAATCGGGTACAGGGTACAGGCGAGGCCCGTTTTCCCGAGTAAGTAGACACCTTCCTGGAACCACAGAGCTGACCGTTAGCTCACATCGACACCGCCGCTGCTCCGGACATCCGCGACCCGCTATCTAGCCGGCCGCCATGTTTTCCCCAGGATACAGGTTATAGAGAATGATGAGAGAGATATGAGAGATGATATATCCACAATGCCAAGTGATACAATAAATAGTGGAAAAATGCTGAAGGACCCGGAATAGGACAGTTTTTGGCGCAGCAAGATAATCTAGTCACACCAGATTTGTCAGTTTTGGCATTGCTAAGGAAACTGGAAAAGGATATTCATCTAGAATTCGAAGCCTCCAGAAGAAATCAGGAACGTATAAGCGCTACATGTACACTACTAGAAGATAAAATCGATAAATTAAGTACGTGTACAGGAGAGATTGAATCAGAGATGAAAGTAATGCAGGGAAGAATACTGGACAATCGCAAGGAGATTGAGAATTTAATTTTCAGAGATAGAGAATCTGACGAAAGAATAGAGAGGTTGGAGAATATGCAAAGACGCAACAACTTAAAAATTCTAAAAGTGCCCGAAGGGAAGGAGGGGTCGGATATAAAAAGTTTTGTAGTACAACTATTAAAGAAGGAACTGCCGTTACTAGAGACAGAAGAAATGTTACTACGAGACATTCAGAGAGTACATCGCGACCCCTTCAGGTTGAATCCAAATCGCTCTAAACCAAGGAAAATCCTGATTAACTTCTTGACATATTCTCTAAAAGAAAAGATTCTAACAGCTGCTCTTAAGAAAAAGGGTATATTGGTGGACGGAATTGCAGTGGATATCAGGTCAGATTTGCCCCCTGCTACAGCAAATAGACAGTGGGAATTAGGAAAACGATTGATACCCTTAAGAGAAATAGGGGCTACAGCCCAATTGAAATTCCCTGCGTTCCTGAAAGTTATGTGGCTAAATAAGATGTATACCTTCCGCACAGTGGAAGACGTAGACGCCTTTCTGGATAGTTCTCAGGATGGTCAAGAGTAGATTACTGACTATACATAGATAAACAAATAGAAAGAGGCACCGCCACTGAGACATCCACCGGCTAGGCCATGGGAGATTTGGTTGGGTTTTCTAGGGAGGGAAGAGGGGGGGGGATAGGGAAAGTAGGTTGTGGGGGAAGGGGAGGGGTAGGGGTGGGGGGGGAGTAGGGAGGGGGTGGGTAAAGGGAGAAAATAAGAAAAATATTCCTCAGGAGATACCTCACTGTCAAACAAGTAGAAGGGAAACATGGGCAAACTATTATGAGTGGGATTACTAATAAGGAGCAAAGGTTCCTTACATGGAATGTGAATGGTCTTCGGGTTAAAATGAGGAGATTATCAATATTGAAATACTTAGAAGATTCTCCTGCTCATGTGATCATTATACAAGAGACGCACTTAACTGAGAATGAAAGTAAGGAGATTTTCAGTACTCAAAAGTGGATTGCTAATGCTATTTTTACATCTCAAGATTTAGTAACAAAAGGGGTGGCTATTTTGATTAGGAAAGGAGTTGATATTGTAGTTGACAATAAATCAGTAGATAGAAGAGGAAGATGGGTGATTGTCAAGTTAAGATTGGCAGGGGAAGCTTTCGTAATAGTTGGATATTATGGCCCGAACGTTGACGATCCAACAATATTAGACAAAATTGAGGTGGAATTAATGGAATTCTCAGGCAAAATAATTATGGCTGGAAACTTCAATACAGTTTTAGATCGTAAGTTGGATAGAACTGGGAATGACAGGGCAATAGTAAACAGCAAAATGACAGCTAAGTTAAAGATGATTATGGCACAGCAAGGTCTGTGCGATATATGGAGATTGAAAGCTGCACAACAGACAGGATTTACCTTTCACAATAAAAAATATAAGCATAGTTCACGGATAGATTTTTTCTTGGTAGATACTAGGTTGAGAGAACGGGTTACGAAAGTGGAACATATAGGGGCACATCTATCAGACCATTCAGCTGTGAGTTTAAATTTAGGATTAGTGACAGATGAAATGAGCTCTGTCTGGAGATTAGATCGAACTATTTTAGCGGATGAAGAATTTCTAGAAGCCTTAAAAGATGAGTTACGAGTCTTCCTAGATGTGAATGATGGATCAGATAAGGAGGACACAGTTTGGGAAACTTGCAAAGCTTTTATGAGAGGGAGACTGGGAGCTCAGGGGGCGAAGAAGCGGAGGCTGTATCATAACTTGATCACTAATTTGGAGAAGGAAATTCGAGAATGTGAGAGCAGTCAAACCGCACAGGGAGGAAATATCTCGGAAGAGGGTGTTAAAAATAAACTTTTAGATCTAAAAATAGAACTTACGGCAGTACTCGCTCGAAGAGTTAAAGAAAGATGGGAAGCTAGTCAGTTGGCACATTTTTCATATGGAGAGGGATGTGGCAAGTTACTAGTGTGGAAAGCCAAGAAAGACTTCATACGTAATCAAATAAAAGAGATTAAGAAGGCGGACTCAGGAGAAGTCATAACAGAGAGGAAACAAATTGTAGAAGCATTTTATGATCATTTCGTGAATGTTTATACAGAGGACCTCTGCCCGAGTAAAGTAGAGATTGAAAGATGGCTACCCTTGGTGAAACCACTTTCAGATGATTATATGGGGGAGCTAAACAAGGAAATTACCCAAGATGAAGTGTGGAAAGTGATCAAGGAGAGTAAAAGAGGGAAAGCTCCTGGACCGGATGGCCTCCCAGGGGAGGTATATAAAGTGTTAGGAGATATAATTGCTCCCACATTATGTCAACTATATAATAAAATCTTCAGAGGGGAGGTAAAAATACCAAGCTCATGGAATGAGGCAACAATTACCCTAATACTTAAACCAGGGAAATCACCTAGGAGTTTAGATGCCTATAGACCTATCTCACTTTTAAATTTTGACTATAAATTCTTCTAAAAAATTTTAGCTGACAGACTCGGTAAAGTTATCCATAAATTGATTCACGAAGACCAAAGGGGTTTTATCAAAGCGAGGTATCTAAAAGAATTAACATATTCATTGATAGGTATGATAGATATGGCCTCTAATTTCGAGTACCCCTTGGCAGTGATCGCGTTAGACGCTGCCAAGGCTTTTGATCGAGTCAACTTTACATATTTAAAAACACTGTTGCAATACCTTAACTTAGGAGATAAATTCACGCAATCTCTCTTTGCTTTGTACTGTTCACCAACATCGCGCGTTTTGGTTAATGGAACTCTCACACATCCTATTAAAGTAATGCGGGGCACCAGACAAGGGTGTCCTTTATCACCCTTGCTTTTCAATTTGTACATAGAGCCTCTTGCCTACAAAATTAGAGCCACAGAAGAGATACCCCCTTTTGCGGTTATGGATTGGTCAAAGAAACTTGGATTATATGCAGACGATATTATTGTCCATTCTTCTAATTTGTTGCTTTCTTTGGAGAATCTGGTTAAAATAACAAAGGAATTTGGAAAGATCTCTGGCTATAAGATAAATCAAGATAAGACCGAAATAATGGCCTGGAATCTTAATACGGGGGGGGGTAAAAACTACAGCAGAAATGAGATACCTGGGGGTCAGGATTACACAAAAGATCGAAGATCTAGCAAAAACTTACTTTGATAGGGTTAAAAAAGAAGTCGCTGCTCATTAAAAGGATGGATGAATCTACCACTTTCTATATATGGACGATCTAATCTTGTAAAAATGGTGATAGTATCGAAAATTACTTTTTTGTTTGAGACTATCCCACTTGGTTTCAAAAAGGAATGGCTGGTCAAATTACAGAGCGTGATAATATCTTTTATTTGGGCGTCAAAGGGCTCTCGGATTTCGTGGAAGAAACTAAGGAGGAGAATTAATAAAGGAGGGTTGGCGGCCCCAGATATTCAAATTTATGCATGGGCTTTCTGCTTAAAAACTGTAGGATGTTGTTGGGTACCCTACTCAAATCTCCGATTGGAGAAATGTTTGGAATTTTGCAGAAAAGGTCTGGATATCATGATTTTGGTTTTTTGTATAAGTTCGCAGATCCTAAATTTTTTAAAAAGGTGAGACTTAAGATTTTGCGGGACTTGGCTGAGATATGGCATAAAATCAGAAAGGTATTAAAATTGCCTTATTTTAGCTATATGGCTCCAATATGGGAGTCTCCTGGGGCTCCATCCTGGACAAAAGATGCGTTAGCACTACACCTGAAAAAGGAACCTGCTTTGCAAAGGTGGAAAGATTTGTTTCAAGATGGCAAACTTATACCATGGGGCTTTTGCCAACAAATGTGGGGACCGGTTTTTTCAAAATATAAATACTTACAGATCCAAAGCTGGGCTAATGACCTGGAAACAGAGATTGGAATTGAAAATGACTTTGAGCTGAAGTTGGAGACAGGGATCTTTAAGAAGGAAGTGGCCTTTTGGTATTGGGCGATATTAGAAATGGAGGATGGACCATTCGTCTTGCCAGAGACCCTGTGGCTGGATAGCTTGCCAAGGATAGCGACAGAAAACCAATGGCAAGTAACTATGTCTATGCTCTATAGTATCGTTAAATCTGCAAACCTAAGGCGAAATATTTTGTTTACCATCCACAGGGCATATTAGTCTCCTTATAGACTTTTCAAATTCAAAGCCGGCGGAATTGTTGGGTGTCCAAAATGTAAAGCCCCAAATGTGGATGATTTGCATATGTTTGTGTCCTGTCCAAAAATAATGCAATTCTGGATAGATGTAAGTATTTCTCTCTCCAAATCTCTGAACCAACGCATTGAGGTAAGCCCTGAATTAATTATTACAGGGAGATATGATTTAGAAAATAGATTTATGAATAACAATGTCAGACTTATTTTTTATGCTATGCTGCTAGCGCGCAGAGAGATATGCAAGTTATGGGTCTCACCGCTTAGTCCTAGTTTAATGGATTGGACTATAGCTATGAGGTATATGGCTAAGCTTGATATTTTACACCATTCTAAGAGAAATCGAGCATTTTGGATACCCTTCCTTTTATGTTTTGGTTAAACAATTTTGTGTTGAATTCCGATGATTAAGCCCGTGCCTATCTCGCTGGTATATGGTACTTCAGGACGAAAAATAGAGTTGGAGGAAGACACACTTGTTGAGTCAGGTGGCCAAGAGGGGCACTCCAGAGAAAGGTCAGACTCAAGAATAGGTGATGTCTACGCCCCATTACTCTAAACCAGCCTATGAGATAAAAAGCCCAGTGGTGGACTAAGATAGAAGTTATGGGTGGCGAGGTGGCAAATGAGGATAAAAAAAAAAAAATAAACAGGAGGACCTACTGGGGCCAGCAGAGTCATCCGATTAGGAACGTTCCTGGGAGGCACCTCCAGCTTCCTCACCCGCCTCAGACGACCTTATCTTCTCTTCTTGCCCCTGGATGCTGATGATCATGTAAGACATAATTAAAGAGACAAAAAAAGATTGGTGTTAAATGAATGTAAAAGAATCACTAAAAAAGATTTTTTGACAGGAAACGGCAATTGCAATAACATTGATCTTTCCTAAATCAGATGGACTAGTAGTAGACTAGTATCACGGTGTAAAAACATCATATCTTCATTGTTCCACCATTCCATTCCGATTCCTGAAACTTAAATCTACCTAGTCCCCCTATTCCAAAGACTTTGGAATGAAATGCAAAAAAGATTATATACGCTTTTATGTTCTTATCTCATTCGCAAGCATCGCAACCCCTTTGACTGGCCAATTCACTTAGTCTGCATTTAGTTTTAAATGCATAGATGGACGCATGCATATTGCATAAACCAAGTTGGTTGGTTGCTGTTCACTCATAAATAAGAACTACAAAAAAGGTTCTAGTAAGGAGTTGAAGACTGAAGTTAGATGCTACTAAATTACTCACTAATATTAAGTAACTAACTAAGTAGTATCACTATCTTAGTGACAGGACAAAGGAAAGGAGTTTCTCTAGTCTGCATTACCTAAATTAAGTCCTCATAAATAATCAGCCCAAGCGAGCTCACAGTTGCAATCAAGCACAATTATTACAGGTAGCGCCAAGCACATGTCTAGAATAATGATCACATAATTAAAGATTTTTAAATGCAGCTTACCTGCATGTGAGCCGCAGCATTCTTGCTATTAGGGGAAAAAGTATATTCACAATAACATAGAGAACACACACAATAATAAATATAATTAGGTACTCACCAAACCTCACAACCTCAACACCTAGCAGGTCCAACAGGTCTTGCTCTCCGTCCAGGATATCGGACAACTGGTGCGTCCCTTGGCTTTGAGTGCGCCAGACTCCAGAGCAGCGATACATTGCCCGGCGCACCCTCGCCTACTGCTGCTGACACTCTCGGAGCTTGTAACAAGACCCAGGCCTGCCGCCAGCTGACAGGGTGGAAGGAAGGTGGCGCTGCATGAAAAAAACAAGAGCTGCCACCTCCACCTCTGAAAACAAGCAACTCTGCCCGCAACGTTTTTTACTACTTCGCAGAGGTCTGCGTAGCGCGGCTACGCGATCTCCGCACAGATTTACCCATGATGAGCTGCTGATTTTGCTGGGGGAAAATGAGGTAGGTCTAGCACCATCATCGGCCCATCCAAAAGGACACAGGCTGGGAAGCGAGCATGCCACCCTCCACGCCGGCAAGGGACAATGTTGGATGGGCAGGTAGCCAGCCTGGCAGCAAGGTAATGGGCTCCATGAATTGCCCCAATTTGATATAAAGCTGTGGTTTCCTTTGGTGGGACCAGGGCAGCCATTATATAAAGAGGCCCAAAAATGACAAAAAATGCACAGCAACAAAGCTGCTCTTTTGTTATTCAGTGTTCCTTGCCCTGGTTCACAATAATGCCCTTAAGAGCTTAATTTGCCGACTTTACCTACTTGTGGTGGGACACACTTTTTACATTTTGTGAGAGGTAGCAGCCCCCCATAAATGAGTTAAAAAACAAACCCAATGTGTCCTGGGGCATACAGAGCATAAAATCAGAAGGATTTTTTTGTTAATTTGATCATTTCCGGGCCTGGAGCATTTGCTCCTTGGCTCGATAGTGTAGGGGCCCTTAGTTGTTGGTCTTATGTACACATTATGTGTTCAAAAGATTTTGAAGGAAACACTTTAACACCTATGATTTTTTATTCAAAATGTTTTATTGACAATCCTTTACTGCCAATATTCTTGGCTAACCCTGAAATGTGGTATACAACCTTTACAACGAAACTTTTACAACGCATTACCATTACAACGCAGTCATTACAACGCAAACCATTACATCGCATTGCGCTGGGGGGCGCTCTAGGATAGGGAATAAGTTTAATTTACTATCCAACACCTTCCCTAGTGTCCACGGGGACTGGAGTTGAAATAGTAAATTAAACTTTTCACTATCCAGCACCCCAAAGCGCTATGCGTTGTAAAGGCATGCGTTGTAAAAACTGCGTTGTAAAGGCATGCGTGGTAAAAGTATGCTTTGTAACGTAATACATCCCTGAAATGTTGCTCTTAATAATAAATGCATTAAAATATGGTTTCTTAACACAGATTATTATTTTTATGGATGTGATGACCAACTGGCAAAGCCATTACACTTTTATTCAATAAATTGATGTGGTGACCCCTTGACAAAGCCAATAGGCCTGCCTTTTTATACAATCACTAGGGGCGGTTGAAACTTGCGGAGTGGCATTCCTCCAGCATGTGTAATTCAGCACGTCACGCTGCTTGTGCTGATTTTTAGCACCAGGAGCTTTTTCCGCACCAGAGAACGCAGCTTCTGTCTGTCTAGATTTTCTACTCAAGCGTAAACCTTCTCAGCACAAATGGTTGCAACCTTTGTGACCACCCGCGTTGGAGGCGTTCTAGCGTCCGAAAATCACTTTAGGGGAGGCAAATTTTCTCTCACGTTCGCAACCACACATGAGAAAAAACTCTGCCAAACAGCGGTCGGCGAAGGTTTGCTGGAACTCCACGATCCAAGTGGAACATGGGGTGGGCAAAGTCTGCAAACTCCTTAGGTGGGGCGTAATTATTCACCCACCCTTTATAATTCCACAGTCTTACATTGTGAGGTTGCACCTGGTGTAGGTGGAGGATATTGTGATTATGGGGCTCATGGCCAAATAGGAGTCAAATGTGATGTAAGGGCGTCACCAAAGTTATTTCCATCTGCCAGGTGTATATTAGTGCATAGTATTTAGCAGTGTGTGTGTGTAATAAATCTACTTTTCATTTCTGAAAGGAAAAGCACTGGCTGGACAATTACTTATTGAGTATTTTTGTAGTGCACCAGTTATTTGGCCTCCCCCTTAGCATAGTAGGATTTGGACTGATCTACTTCACTCCCCTGAGAGAATATCAAATGGCACAGTGAGAACTTGGTTCCCAGTAAGGAGACAATGGTGACCTTTTACTTGAGCAGGACACACATCCTGCACAGCTATAACCTAATTTTGTACATCTCTCACATGTCAATAGATGCAACACTCCATTGTAGTTCTGCAAAGCTTAGTCAACACTATATGGTCACACTTTCCCAATGTATAACTGTCAAAACATATGCCTGCCACATATTTATAGATCTGTAATTCACTACTGTAAATGTACTTCTCTGAGAGCTTGATGTCTAAAAGCTGGTCACATAGGAAGGCACTGACTCACTGCAACTATCTTTCATTTTGTGACTAAACCTATGTAATTTATGTTGCATCAAAACATTCCCACTACTAGGGCATTGAAGAATTAGCGACCCTCTTTGACTGGTTTCATTGACAGGGATGGTGATCAGAAAAGAGCGATATATGCCATTCCCTATGTTTGCATTCCCATACGGGAAACTTGTTATTTTTTATTTTTAAAGAAGCCTGTGTTGCTTAAAGGAACCAGTGCTGCTGGTTTAAAAACTCACATGTTTGGAAAAACAACGTGGAGAGCAGGCTGTGGTGTCCTCGACCAGAGCCTGCTACCCTTGAGACTGCAAACTTTTTGACAAAGTAGAGGGCATCCCATTGATACACCCTTCCCTTTGCAAACCAGTTATAATTGCTTTTGAATAATCAGTAAGTAACTGATCATTGGCTTGTAACCGCTATTGCATACGCAAACCATTGGTACATGCCATTCCAAATCATCGTCTTATGTAACATTTCCTGTGTATGCACATCTCTTATGTAGCAGGTTGATCAAAATCAAAACCTGCTTCTAAGTCATAGTTTCTATAAAGTACAGTGAAGTGTAAAGCAGTGTGCCCTTGCTTCCGTCCACTATATTGACATCTAGATGAAAGGGTTTAGATAGCTCCCAACCAGGCCAAAACTTGACCAAAAGAAGGGCTATCTGTAGGTTGCTGCTCTAAACAGTAGGTAGATAACATGTGGTTGCTGCTGAATTATGTCCAGTGTCAAAAATCAGCATGTTTCCCTGGGTCAGTGGGATACCAGATCTTTGGCTCACAAATAGCTGCCAGAACTATGATCTGGTGTAATCACCCTACCTTCCAGCACTGCATGCACCTATTACAATGGCTGCAAAGTCTTAAATCAACCTTATGGCTTTTTCATCATCTCTCAGATATCCACAGCCCCTTTGGAGTTGGAGGGTGGAGTTAGAGTTGGAGGGTGGATTTTGAGTTGGAGGGTGGAGTTGGAGGGTGGAGTTGGAGTTTGAGGGTCGAATTAGAGGGTGGAGTTGGAGGGTGGATTTGGAGTTGGAGGGTGGATTTGGAATTGGATGGTGGGGTTGGAGGGTGGAGTTGTAGTTGGAGGTTGGAGGGTGGATTTGGAGTTGGAGGGTTGATTTGGAGTTGGAGGGTGGATTTGGAGTTGGAGGGTGGATTTGGAGTTGGAGGGTGGATTCAGAGTTGGAGGGGGGATTTGGAGGGTAGAGTTGGAAGGTGGAGTTGGAGGGTGGAGTTGGAGGGTGGAGTTGGAGGGTGGATTTTGAAGGTGGATTTGGAGGGTGATTTGGATTTGAAGGGTGGATTTGAGGGTAGAGTTGGAGGGTGGAGTTGGAGTGTGGAGTTGGAGGGTGGAATTGGAGATGGAGGGTGGATTTGGAGTTGGAGGGTGGATTTGGAATTGGAGGGTAGATTTGGAGTTGGAGGGTGGATGTGGAGTATGAGGGTGGCGTTGGAGTTGGAGGATGAAGTTGGAGTTGGAGTATAGATTTGGAGTTGGAAGGTGCATTTGGAGTTGGAGGGTGGAGTTAGAGTTGGAGGGTGGATTTGGAGTTGGAGGGTGGATTGGAGTTGGAGGGTGGAGTTAGAGGGTAGATTTGGAGTTGGAGGGTGAAGTTGGAGTTGGTGGGTGAAGTTGGAGGGTGGATTTGGAGGGTGGATTTGGAGGGTGGATTTGGAAGGAGGATTGGGAGTTGGAGGGTTGATTTGGAGTTGGAAGGTGGATTTGGAGTTGGGTGGAGTTGGAGGGTGGATTTGGAGGGTGGAGTGGGAGGACGGATTGGGAATTGGAGGGTGGATTTGGAGTTTGAGAGTGCATTTGGAGTTTGAGGGTGGAGTTGGAGGGTGGAGATGGAGGGTGGATTTGGAGTTGGAGGGTGGATTTGGAGTTGGAGGGAGGATTTGGATTTGGAGGGTGGAGTTGGAGGGTTGAGTTGGAGAGTGGAGTTGGAGGCTGGATTTGGAGTTGGAGGGTGGAGTTAGAGTTGGAGGGTGGATTTGGAGTTGGAAGGTGGATTTGGAGTTGGAGCGAGGAGTTAGGGTTGGAGGGTGGATTTGGAGTTGGAGGGTGGATTTGAAATTGGAGGGTTGAGTTGGAGGGTGGATTTGGAGTTGGAAGGTGGATTTGGAGGGTAGATTTGGAGTTGGAGGGTGGATTTAGAGTTGCAGGAAGGATTTGGAGTTGGATTGTAGATTTGGAGTTGGAGGGTGGATTTCGAGGGTGGATTTGGAGTTGGAGGGTGGATTTAGAGTTGGAGGTTGGATTTGGAGTTGTAGGGTGGATTTGGAGTTAGAGGGTTTATTTAAAGTAGGAGGGTGGAGTTGGAGGGTGGATTTGGAGTTGGAGGGAGGATTTGGAGTTGGAGGGTTGAGTTGGAGGGTGGAGTTGGAGGGTGGATTTGGAGTTGAAGGGTGGATTTGGAGTTGGAGGGTGAATTTAGAGTTGGAGGGTGGAGTTGGAGTTGGAGGGTGGAGTTGGAGGGTGGATTTGGAGTTGGAGGGTGTATTTGGAGTTGGAGAGTGAAGTTAGAGTTGGAGGGTGGATTTGGAGGGTGGATTTAGAGTTGGAGGGTGGATTTGGAGGGTGGAGTTGGAGGGTGGATTGTGAGTTGGAGGGTGGATTTGGAGTTGGAGGATGGATTTGGATTTGGAGGGTGGAGTTAGAGTTGGAGGGTGGATTTGGAGTTGGATGGTGGATTTGGAGTTGGAGGGTTGAGTTGGAGGGTGGATTTGAAGTTGGAGGGTGGATTTGGAGTTAGAAGGTGGATTTGGAGATGGAAGGTGAAGTTGGAGGTTGGAGGGTAGATTTGGAGTTGGAGGGTGGATTTGGAGTTGGAGGGTGGAGTTGGAGGGTGGATTTGGAATTGGAGTGTGGAGTTAGAGTTGGAGGGTGTATTTGGATTTGGAGGGTAGATTTGGAGTTGGAAGGTGACTTGGACTTGGAGGGTAGATTTGGAGTTGGAGGGTGGATTTAGAGTTTCAGGGTGGATTTGAAGATGGAGGTTGAATTTGGAGTTGGAGGGGGGATTTGGAGTTAGAGGGTGGATTTGGAATTGGAGGGGGGAGTTGGAGGGTGTAGTTGGATTTGGAGGCTGGATTTTGAGTTGAAAGGTGGACTTGGACTTGCAGGGTGGATTTGGAGTTGGAGGGTGGATTTGGAGTTTGAGGGTAGATTTGGAGTTGGATGGTCGTGTTGGAGGGTGGATTTCGAGCTGGAGAGTGGATTTGGAGTTGGAGGGTGGATTTGGAGGGTGGAGTGCAGGGTAGAGTTGGAGGGTAGAGCTTGAGGGTAGATTTGTAGTTGGAGGGTGGAGTTAGAGTTGGAGGTTAGATTTGGAGTTGGAGGGTGGATTTGGAGTTGGAGGGTGGATTTGGAGTTGGAGGGTGGATTTGGAGCTGTACGGTAGAGTTGTAGGGTGGATTTGGAGATGTAGGTTGGATTTGGAGTTGGTGTGTGTATTTGGTGTTGGAGGGTGGATTTGGAGTTGGAGGGTGGATTTTGAATTGGAGGGTGGAGTTAGAGTAGGAGTTTGGATTTGGAGTTGGAGGGTGGATTTGGAGTTGGAGGGTGTAGTTGGAATTGAAGGGTAGAGTTGGAGGGTGGAGTCGAAGGGTGGAGTGGGAGGGTCGAGTTGGAGGGTGGATTTGGAGTTGGAGGGTGGAGTTGGAGGGTGGATTTGGAGTTGGAGGGTGGAGTTGGAGGGTGGATTTGGAGTTGGAGGGTGGATTTGGAGGGTGGAGTTGGAGGGTGGATTTAGAGTTGGAGGATGGACTTGGAGTTGGAGAGTAGATTTGGATTTGGATGGCGGATTTGGAGGGTGGATTTGGAGTTGGTGGGTGGAGTTAGAGGGTGGAGTTGGAGTTGGAGGGTAAATTTGGAGTTGGAGGGTGGATTTGGAGTTGGAGGGTGGATTGGGAGTTGGAGGGTGGAGTTGGAGGGTGGATTTGGACGGTGGATTTGGAGTTGGAGGGTGGATTTGGAGTTAGAAGGTGGTGTTGAAGGGTGGAGTTGGAGCATGGAGTTGGAGGGTGGAGTTGGAGGGTGGATTTGGAGTTGGACGGTGGATTTGGAGTTGGAGGGTGGATTTGAAGTTGGAGGGTGGTGTTGGAGGGTAGAGGGTGGAATTGGAGAGTGGATTTGGAGTAGAGGGTGGATTTGGAGTTGTAGGGTGCATTTAGAATTGGAGGGTGGAGTTGGAGGGTGGAGATGGAGTTGGAGTATGTATTTGGAATTGGAGGGTGGATTTGGAGTTGGATGGTGGATTTGGAGTTGGCGGGTGGATTTGGAGTTGCAGGGTGGATTTGGAGTTGGAGGGTGGATTTGAAGTTGAAGGGTGGAGTTGGATGGTAGAGGGTGGAGTTGGAGGTTGGAGTTGGAGGGTGGAGTTGTAGGGTGGATTTGGAGTGGAGGGTGGATTTGGAGTTGGAGGGTGGATTTGATGGTGAGGGTGTATATGGAATTGGAGGGTGGAGTTGGAGGGTGGAGCTGGAGGGTGGAGTTTGAGTTGGAGGGTGGATTTGGAGTTGGGGGTGGATTTGGCGTTGGAGGCTGGATTTGGAGTTGCAGGGTGGATTTGGAGTTGGAGGCTGGATTTTGAGTTGGAAGGTGGAGTTGGAGGGTGGATTTGGAGGTTGGATGTGGAGTTGGATGGTGGATTTGCAGTTGGAGGGTGGAGTTGGAGGTTGGGGTTGGAGGGTGGAGTTGGAGGGTGGATTTGGAGTTGGAGGGGTAATTTGGAGTTGGAGAGTGGATTTTCTGTTGGAGGTTGGAGGGTGGAGTTGGAGGGTGGAGGTGGAGTTGGATGGTGGAGTTGGAGTTGGAGGGTGGATTTGGAGTTGGAGGGTGGAGTTAGAGTTGGAGGGTATATTTTGAGTTGGAGGGTGAATTTGGAGTTGGAGGGCGGATTTGGAGTTGGAGGGTAGAGTTGGAGTTGGAGGGTGGAGTTGGAGGGTGGATTTGGAGTTGGAGGGTTGATTTGGAGCTGTATGGTAGAGTTGTAGCGTGGATTTGGAGTTGGAGGGTGGATTTGGAGTTGGTGTGTTGATTTGGAGTTGGAGGGTGGATTTGGAGTTGGAGGGTGAAGTTAGAATTGGAGGGTGGATTTATAGTTGGAGGGTGGATTTGGAATTGGAGGGTGGAGTTAGAGTTGGAGGTTAGATTTGGAGATGAGGGGTGCATTTGGAGTTGGAGTTTGGATTTGGAGTTGGAGGGTGTAGTTGGAGTTGGAGGGTAGAGTTGGAGGGTGGAGTCGAAGGGTGGAGTCAGAGGGTAGAGTTGGAGGGTGGATTTGAAGTGGGAGGGTGGATTTGGAGTCGGCAGGTGGATTTGGAGTTGGAGGGTGGAGTTGGAGTAGGATGGGTGGATTTGGAGTTTGAGGGTGGATTTGGAGTTGGAGGGTGGAGTTGGAGTAGGATGGAAGGATTTGGAGTTTGAGGGTGGATTTTGAGTTGGAGGGTGGATTTGGAGTTGGAGGGTGGATTTAGAGTTGGAGGGTGGATTTGGAGTTGTAGGGTGGATTTGGAGTTGGAGGGTTTATTTAGAGTAGAAGGGTGGAGTTGGAGGGTGGATTTGGAGTTGGAGGGAGGATTTGGAGTTGGAGGCTGAAGTTGGAGGGTGGAGTTGGAGAATAGAGTTGGAGGGTTGAGTTGGAGGGTGGAGTTGGAGGGTGGATTTGGAGTTGAAGGGTGGATTTGGAGTTGGAGGGTGAATTTAAAGTTGGAGGGTGGAGTTGGGGTTGGAGGGTGGAGTTGGAGGGTGGATTTGGAGTTGGAGGGTGTATTTGGAGTTGGAGAGTGAAGTTAGAGTTCGGGGGTGGATTTGGAGGGTGGATTTAGAGTTGGAGGGTGGATTCGGAGGGTGGAGTTGGAGGGTGGATTGTGAGTTGGAGGGTGGATTTGGAGTTGGAGGATGGATTTGGATTTGGAGGGTGGAGTTAGAGTTGGAGGGTGGATTTGGAGTTGGGTGGTGGATTTGGAGTTGGAGGGATGAGTTGGAGGGTGGATTTGAAGTTGGAGGGTGGATTTGGAGTTAGAGGGTGGATTTAGAGATGGAAGGTGAAGTTGGAGGTTGGAGGGTGGATTTGGAGTTGGAGGGTGGATTTGGAGTTGGAGGGTGGAGTTGGAGGGTGGATTTGGAATTGGAGGGTGGATTTGGAATTGGAGTGTGGAGTTAGAGTTGGAGGGTGTATTTGGATTTGGAGGGTGGATTTGGAGTTGGAAGGTGACTTGGACTTGGAGGGTAGATTTGGAGTTGGAGGGTGGATTTAGAGTTTCAGGGTGGATTTGGAATTGGTGGGGGGGTTGGAGGGTGTAGTTGGATTTGGAGGCTGGATTTTGAGTTGAAAGGTGGACTTGGACTTGCAGGGTGGATTCGGAGTTGGAGGGTGGATTTGGAATTTGAGGGTAGATTTGGAGTTGGAGGGTGGTGTTGGAGGGTGGAGTTGGAGGGTGGATTTCGAGCTGGAGAGTGCATTTGGAGTTGGAGGGTGGATTTGGAGGGTGGCGTGCAGGGTAGAGTTGGAGGGTAGAGCTTGAGGGTAGATTTGTAGTTGGAGGGTGGAGTTAGAGTTGGAGGTTAGATTTGGAGTTGGAGGGTGGATTTGGAGTTGGAGGGTGGATTTGGAGTTGTAGGGTGGATTTGGAGCTGTACGGTAGAGTTGTAGGGTGGATTTGGAGTTGTAGGTTGGATTTGGAGTTGGTGTGTGTATTTGGTGTTGCAGGGTGGATTTGGAGTTGGAGGGTGGATTTGGAATTGGAGGGTGGAGTTAGAGTTGGAGGTAAGATTTGGAGTTGGAGGTTGGATTTGGAGTAGGAGTTTGGATTTGGAGTTGGAGGGTGGATTTGGAGTTGGAGGGTGTAGTTGGAGTTGAAGGGTAGAGTTGGAGGGTGGAGTCGAAGGGTGGAGTCAGAGGGTCTAGTTGGAGGGTGGATTTGGAGTCGGTGGGTGGATTTGGAGTTGGAGGGTGGAGTTGGAGGGTGGATTTGGAGTTGGAGGGTGGATTTGGAGGGTGGAGTTGGATTTGGAGGCTGGATTTTGAGTTGAAAGGTGGACTTGGACTTGCAGGGTGGATTCGGAGTTGGAGGGTGGATTTGGAATTTGAGGGTAGATTTGGAGTTGGAGGGTGGTGTTGGAGGGTGGAGTTGGAGGGTGGATTTCGAGCTGGAGAGTGCATTTGGAGTTGGAGGGTGGATTTGGAGGGTGGCGTGCAGGGTAGAGTTGGAGGGTAGAGCTTGAGGGTAGATTTGTAGTTGGAGGGTGGAGTTAGAGTTGGAGGTTAGATTTGGAGTTGGAGGGTGGATTTGGAGTTGGAGGGTGGATTTGGAGTTGTAGGGTGGATTTGGAGCTGTACGGTAGAGTTGTAGGGTGGATTTGGAGTTGTAGGTTGGATTTGGAGTTGGTGTGTGTATTTGGTGTTGCAGGGTGGATTTGGAGTTGGAGGGTGGATTTGGAATTGGAGGGTGGAGTTAGAGTTGGAGGTAAGATTTGGAGTTGGAGGTTGGATTTGGAGTTGGAGGGTGTAGTTGGAGTTGAAGGGTAGAGTTGGAGGGTGGAGTCGAAGGGTGGAGTCAGAGGGTCTAGTTGGAGGGTGGATTTGGAGTCGGTGGGTGGATTTGGAGTTGGAGGGTGGAGTTGGAGGGTGGATTTGGAGTTGGAGGGTGGATTTGGAGGGTGGAGTTGGAGGGTGGATTTAGAGTTGGAGGATGGAATTGGAGTTGGAGAGTAGATTTGGATTTGGATAGTGGATTTGGAGGGTGGATTTGGAGTTGGTGGGTGGAGTTGGAGGGTGGAGTTGGAGTTGGAGGGTACATTTGGAGTTGGAGGGTGGATTTGGAGTTGGAAGGTGGATTCGGAGTTGGAGGGTGGAGTTGGAGGGTGGATTTGGATGGTGGATTTGGAGGGTGGATTTGGAGTTAGAGGGTGGTGTTGGAGGGTGGAGTTGGAGCATGGAGTTGGAGGGTAGAGTTGGAGGGTGGATTTGGAGTTGGACGGTGGATTTGGAGTTGGAGGGTGGATTTGAAGTTGGAGGGTGGTGTTGGAGGGTAGAGGTTGGAATTGGAGAGTGGATTTGGAGTAGAGGGTGGATTTGGAGTTGTAGGGTGTATTTAGAATTGGAGGGTGGAGTTTGAGGGTGGAGTTGAAGGGTGGAGATGGAGTTGGAGTATGTATTTGGAATTGGAGGGTGCATTTGGAGTTGGATGGTGGATTTGGAGTTGGCGGGTGGATTTGGAGTTGCAGGGTGGATTTGGAGTTGGAGGGTGGATTCGGTGGTGAGGGTGTATATGGAATTGGAGGATGGAGTTGGAGGGTGGAGCTGGAGGGTGGAGTTTGAGTTGGAGGGTGGATTTGGAGTTGGGGTGGATTTGGAGGCTGGATTTGGAGTTGCAGGGTGGATTTGGAGTTGGAGGCTGGATTTTGAGTTGGAAGGTGGAGTTGGAGGGTGGATTTGGAGGTTGGATGTGGAGTTGGATGGTGGATTTGCAGTTGGAGGGTGGAGTTGGAGGGTGGGGTTGGAGGGTGGAGGGTGGAGTTGGAGGGTTGATTTGGAGTTGGAGGGTGAATTTGGAGTTGGAGAGTGGATTTTCTGTTGGAGGTTGGAGGGTGGAGTTGGAGGGTGGAGGTTGAGTTGGAAAGTGGAGTTGGAGTTGGAGGGTGGATTTGGAGTTGGAGGGTGGAGTTAGAGTTGGAGGGTGTATTTTGAGTTGGAGGGTGGATTTGGAGTTGGAGGGCGGATTTGGAGTTGGAGGGTAGAGTTGGAGTTGGAGGGTGGAGTTGGAGGGTGGATTTGGAGTTGGAGGGTGGATTTGGAGTTGGAGGGTGGATTTGGAGCTGTATGGTAGAGTTGTAGGGTAGATTTGGAGTTGGAGGGTGGATTTGGAGTTGGTGTGTCGATTTGGAGTTGGAGGGTGGATTTATAGTTGGAGGGTGGATTTGGAATTGGAGGGTGGAGTTAGAGTTGGAGGTTAGATTTGGAGATGAGGGGTGCATTTGGAGTTGGAGTTTGGATTTGGAGTTGGAGGGTGTAGTTGGAGTTGGAGGGTGGAGTCGAAGGGTGGAGTCAGAGAGTAGAGTTGGAGGGTGGATTTGAAGTGGGAGGGTGGATTTGGAGTCGGCAGGTGGATTTGGAGTTGGAGGGTGGAGTTGGAGTAGGATGGGTGGATTTGGAGTTTGAGGGTGGATTTGGAGTTGGAGGGTGGAGTTGGAGTAGGATGGAAGGATTTGGAGTTTGAGGGTGGATTTTGAGTTTGAGGGTGGATTTTGAGTTGGAGGGTGGATTTGGGGTTGGAGGGTGGAGTTGGAGTGTAGAGGGTGGACATAAAGGGTGGATTTGGAGGGTGGAGTTGGAGGGTGGATTTGGAAGGTGAAGTTGGAGGGTGGATTTGGAGTTGGAGAGTAGATTTGGAGTTGGAGGGTGGATTTGGAGTTGGAGGGTGGTTTGAGGGTGGAGTTAGAGAGTGGAGTTGGAGGGTGGAGTGGGAGGGTGGATTTGGAGTTGGAGGGTGGATTTGGAGTTGGAGGGTAGATTGGAGGGTGGATTTGGAGTTGAAGGGTGGAGTTGGAGGGTGGAATTGTAGTTGGAGGATAGATTTGGACTTGGAAGGTGGAGTTGGAGGGTTGAGTTGGAGGGTGGAGTTGTAGGATGGATTTGGAGTTGGAGGGTGGATTTGGAGTTGGAGGGTGGATTTGGTGTTGGAGGGTAGATTTGGAGTTGGAGGGTGGATTTGGAGTATGAGGATGGCATTCGAGTTGGAGGATGGAGTTGCAGTTGGAGGGTAGATTTGGAGTTGGAAGGTGCATTTGGAGTTGGAGGGTGGAGTTAGAGTTGGAGGGTGGATTTGGAGTTGGAGGGTGGAGTTGTAGGGTGGAGAGTGGAGTTGGAGGGTAGATTTGGAGTTGGAGGGTTTAGTTGTAGGGTGGATTTGGAGGGTGGATTTGGAGGGTGGAGTTGGAGGGAGGATTGGGAGTTGGAGGGTTGATTTGGAGTTGGAGGGTGGAGTTGGAGTTGGTGGGTGGATTTGGAGTTGGAGAGTGGATTTGGAGTTAGAGGGTGGAGTTGGAGGGTGGGGTTGGAGGGTGGAGTTGGAGGGTGGATTTGGAGTTGGAGGGTGAATTTGGAGTTGGAGAGTGGATTTTCTGTTGGAGGTTGGAGGGTGGAGTTGGAGGGTGGAGGTGGAGTTGGAAAGTGGAGTTGGAGTTGGAGGGTGGATTTGGAGTTGGAGGGTGGAGTTAGAGTTGGAGGGTGTATTTTGAGTTGGAGGGTGGATTTGGAGTTGGAGGGCGGATTTGGAGTTGGAGGGTAGAGTTGGAGTTGGAGGGTGGAGTTGGAGGGTGGATTTGGAGCTGGAGGGTGGATTTGGAGTTGGAGGGTGGATTTGGAGCTGTATGGTAGAGTTGTAGGGTGGATTTGGAGTTGGAGGGTGGATTTGGAGTTGGTGTGTCGATTTGGAGTTGGAGGGTGGATTTGGAGTTGGAGGGTGAAGTTAGAATTGGAGGGTGGATTTATAGTTGGAGGGTGGATTTGGAATTGGAGGGTGGAGTTAGAGTTGGAGGTTAGATTTGGAGATGAGGGGTGCATTTGGAGTTGGAGTTTGGATTTGGAGTTGGAGGGTGTAGTTGGAGTTGGAGGGTAGAGTTGGAGGGTGGAGTCGAAGGGTGGAGTCAGAGAGTAGAGTTGGAGGGTGGATTTGAAGTGGGAGGGTGGATTTGGAGTCGGCAGGTGGATTTGGAGTTGGAGGGTGGAGTTGGAGTAGGATGGGTGGATTTGGAGTTTGAGGGTGGATTTGGAGTTAGAGGGTGGAGTTGGAGTAGGATGGAAGGATTTGGAGTTTGAGGGTGGATTTTGAGTTTGAGGGTGGATTTTGAGTTGGAGGGTGGATTTGGAGTTGGAGGGTGGAGTTGGAGTGTAGAGGGTGGACATAAAGGGTGGATTTGGAGGGTGGAGTTGGAGGGTGGATTTGGAAGGTGAAGTTGGAGGGTGGATTTGGAGTTGGAGGGTAGATTTGGAGTTGGAGTGTGGATTTGGAGTTGGAGGGTGGTTTGAGGGTGGAGTTAGAGAGTGGAGTTGGAGGGTGGAGTGGGAGGGTGGATTTGGAGTTGGAGGGTAGATTTGGAGTTGGAGGGTAGATTGGAGGGTGGATTTGGAGTTGAAGGGTGGAGTTGGAGGGTGGAATTGTAGTTGGAGGATAGATTTGGACTTGGAGGGTGGAGTTGGAGGGTTGAGTTGGAGGGTGGAGTTGTAGAATGGATTTGGAGTTGGAGGGTGGATTTGGAGTTGGAGGGTGGATTTGGTGTTGGAGGGTAGATTTGGAGTTGGAGGGTGGATTTGGAGTATGAGGATGGCATTCGAGTTGGAGGATGGCGTTGCAGTTGGAGGGTAGATTTGGAGTTGGAAGGTGCATTTGGAGTTGGAGGGTGGAGTTAGAGTTGGAGGGTGGATTTGGAGTTGGAGGGTGGAGTTGTAGGGTGGAGAGTGGAGTTGGAGGGTAGATTTGGAGTTGGAGGGTGGAGTTGTAGGGTGGATTTGGAGGGTGGATTTGGAGGGTGGAGTTGGAGGGAGGATTGGGAGTTGGAGGGTTGATTTGGAGTTGGAGGGTGGAGTTGGAGTTGGTGGGTGGATTTGGAGTTGGAGAGTGGATTTGGAGTTAGAGGGTGGAGTTGGAGGGTGGAGTTGGAGGGGTGATTGTGAATTGGATGGTGGATTTGGAGTTGGAGAGTGGATTTGGAGTTGGAGGGTGGATTTGGACAGTGGAAATGGAGGGTGGATTTGGAGTTTGATGGTAGATTTGGAGTTGGAGGGTTGAGTTGGAGGGTAGAGTTGAAGGGTGGATTTCGAGCTGGAGGGTGGATTTGGAGTTGGAGGGTGGATTTAGAGTTGGAGGGTGGATTTGGAGTTGGAGGGTGGATTTGGAGGGTGGAGTTGGAGGGTGGATTTGAAGTTGGAGGGAGGATTTGGATTTGGAGGGTGGAGTTGGAGGGTTGAGTTGGAAAGTGGAGTTGGAGGCTGGATTTGGAGTTGGAGGGTGGAGTTAGAGTTGGAGGGTGGATTTGGAGTGTGGAGTTGGAGTTGGAGGTTGGAGTTGGAGGGTGGATTTGGAGTTGGAGTGTCGAGTTGGAGGGTGGATTTGGAGTTGGAGGGTGGATGAGTTGGAGGGTGGATTGGAGTTGGAGGGTGGAGTTTGAGTTGGAGGGTAGATTTGGAGTTGGATGGTGGATTTGGAGTTGAAGGGTAGATTTGGAGTTGGAGGGTGTAGTTGGAGGGTGGAGTTGGAGGGTGGAGTTAGAGGGTGGATTTGGAGTTGGAGGGTGGATGAGTTGGAGGGTGGATTGGAGTTGGAGGGTGGAGTTTGAGTTGGAGGGTAGATTTGGAGTTGGAGGGTGGATTTGAAGTTGGAGGGTGGATTTGGAGTTGGAGGTTGGATTTGGAGGGTGAAATTGGAGGGTGGAGTTGGAGGTTGGAGGGTGGAGTTGGAGGGTAGATTTAGAGTTGGAGGGAGGATCTGGAGTTGGAGCGTCGAGTTGGAGGGTTGAGTTGGAGAGTGGAGTTGGAGTTGGAGGGTGGAGTTGGGGTTGGAGGGTGGATTTGGAGGGTGGAGTTGTAGGATGGAGTGTGGAGTTGGAGGGTGGATTTTGAGTTGGAGGGTAAATTTGGTGTTGGAGGGTAAATTCTGAGTTGGAGGGCGGATTTGGAGGGTGGATTTGGAGGGTGGAGTTGGTAGGTGGATTGGGAGTTGGAGGGTAGATTTAGAGTTGGAGGATGGATTTGGAGTTGGAGGGTGGATTTGGAGTTGGAGGGTGGATTTGGAGTTGGAGGGTGGAGTTGGAGGGTAGAGTTGGAGTGTGGATTTGGAGTTGGAGGGTGGATTTGGAAGTGTAGGGTGGATTTGGAGTTGGAGGGTGGATTTGGAGTGGAAGGGTGATTTGGAGGGTGGAGTTAGAGGGTGGAGTTGGAGAGTGGATTGGAGTTGGAGGGAGGATTTGGAGGGTGGAGTTGGAGGGTGGAGTTGGAGGTTTGAGTTGGAGGGTGATTTGAGTTGGAGGGTGGAGTTGGAGGGTGGATTTGGAGGGTGGAGTTGGGGGGTGGAGTTGGAAGGTTGAGTTGGGAGGTGAATTTGGAATTGAAAGGTGGATTTGGAATTGGAGGGAGCATTTGGAGTTGGGGGGTCGAGTTTGAGGGTTGAGTTGGAGAGTGGAGTTGGAGTGTGAATTTGGAGTTGTAGGGTTGAGTTAGAGTTGTAGGATGGATTTGGAGTTGGTGGGTGGATTTGGAGGGTTGAGTTGGAGGGTGGATTTGGAGTTGGAGGGTGGATTTGGAGTTAGAGGGTGAAGTTGTAGGGTGGAGTTGGAGGGTGGATATGGAGTTGGAAGGTGGATTTGGAGTTGGAGGGTGTATTTGGAGTTGGAGGGTGGAGTTGGAGGGTGGATTTGGAGTTGCAGGGTGGATTTGGTGTTGGAGGGTGTATTTGGCATTGGAGGGTGGAGTTGGAGGGTGGAGTTGGAGTTAGAGGGTGTATTTGGAGTTGGAGGGTGGATTTGGAGTTGGAAGGTGGATTGGAGTTGGAGGGTAGATTTGGAGTTGGAGGGTGGATTTAGAGTTGCAGGGTGGATTTGGAGTTGGAGGGAGATTTGGAGTTGGAGGGTGGATTTGGAGTTGGAGGGTAGATTTGGAGTTTGAGGGTGGAGTTGGACGGTGGAGTTGGAGGGTGGATTTGGAGTTGGAGGGTAGATTTGGAGTTTGAGGGTGGAGTTGGAGGGTGGATTTGGAGTTGGAGGGTAGATTTCGAGTTGGAGGGTAGAGTTGGAGTTGGAGGGTGGATTTGGAGTTGGAGGGTGGATTTGGAGTTGGAGGGTGAAGTTGGAGTGTGGAGTTGGAGTTGGAGGGTGGAGTTGGAGGGTGGAGTTGGAGGGTGGATTTGGAGTTGAAGGGTGGATTTGGAGTTGGAGGGTGAATTTAGAGTTGGAGGGTGGAGTTGGAGTTGGAGGGTGGAGTTGGAGGGTGGATTTGGAATTGGAGGGTGTATTTGGAGTTGGAGAGTGAAGTTAGAGTTGGAGGGTGGATTTGGAGGGTGGATTTAGAGTTGGAGGGTGGATTCGGAGGGTGGAGTTGGAGGGTGGATTGTGAGTTGGAGGATGGATTTGGAGTTGGAGGATGGATTTGGATTTGGAGGGTGGAGTTAGAGTTGGAGGGTGGATTTGGAGTTGGGTGGTGGATTTGGAGTTGGAGGGTTGAGTTGGAGGGTGGATTTGAAGTTGGAGGGTGGATTTTGAGTTAGAGGGTGGATTTGGAGATGGAAGGTGAAGTTGGAGGTTGGAGGGTGGATTTGGAGTTGGAGGGTGGATATGAAGTTGGAGGGTGGAGTTGAAGGGTGGATTTGGAATTGGAGGGTGGATTTGGAATTGGAGTGTGGAGTTAGAGTTGGAGGGTGGATTTGGATTTGGAGGGTGGATTTGGAGTTGGAAGGTGACTTGGACTTGGAGGGTAGATTTGGAGTTGGAGGGTGGATTTAGAGGTTCAGGGTGGATTTGAAGATGGAGGTTGAATTTGGAGTTGGAGGGTGGATTTGGAGTTAGAGGGTGGATTTGGAATTGGAGGGGGGGTTGGAGGGTGTAGTTGGATTTGGAGGCTGGATTTTGAGTTGAAAGGTGGACTTGGACTTGCAGGGTGGATTTGGAGTTGGAGGGTGGATTTGGAGTTTGAGGGTAGATTTGGAGTTGGAGGGTGGTGTTGGAGGGTGGAGTTGGAGGGTGGATTTCGAGCTGGAGAGTGGATTTGGATTTGGAGGATGGATTTGGAGGGTGGAGTGCAGGGTAGAGTTGGAGGGTAGAGCTTGAGTGTAGATTTGTAGTTGGAGGGTGGAGTTAGAGTTGGAGGTTAGATTTGGAGTTGGAGGGTGGATTTGGAGTTGGAGGGTGGATTTGGAGCTGTACGGTAGAGTTGTAGGGTGGATTTGGAGTTGTAGGTTGGATTTGGAGTTGGTGTGTGTATTTGGTGTTGGAGGGTGGATTTGGAGTTGGAGGGTGGATTTGGAGTTGGAGGGTGGATTTGGAGGGTGGAGTTGGAGGGTGGATTTGAAGTTGGAGGGAGGATTTGGATTTGGAGGGTGAAGTTGGAGGGTTGAGTTGGAAAGTGGAGTTGGAGGCTGGATTTGGAGTTGGAGGGTGGAGTTAGAGTTGGAGGGTGGATTTGGAGTGTGGAGTTGGAGTTGGAGGCTGGAGTTGGAGGGTGGATTTGGAGCTGGAGGGTGGATTTGGAGTTGGAGGGTGGATTTAGAGTTGGAGGGTGGATTTGGAGTTGGAGGGTGGATTTGGAGGGTGGAGTTGGAGGGTGGATTTGAAGTTGGAGGGAGGATTTGGATTTGGAGGGTGGAGTTGGAGGGTTGAGTTGGAAAGTGGAGTTGGAGGCTGGATTTGGAGTTGGAGGGTGGAGTTAGAGTTGGAGGGTGGATTTGGAGTGTGGAGTTGGAGTTGGAGGTTGGAGTTGGAGGGTGGATTTGGAGTTGGAGTGTCGAGTTGGAGGGTGGATTTGGAGTTGGAGGGTGGATGAGTTGGAGGGTGGATTGGAGTTGGAGGGTGGAGTTTGAGTTGGAGGGTAGATTTGGAGTTGGATGGTGGATTTGGAGTTGAAGGGTAGATTTGGAGTTGGAGGGTGGAGTTGGAGGGTGGAGTTAGAGGGTGGATTTGGAGTTGGAGGGTGGATGAGTTGGAGGGTGGATTGGAGTTGGAGGGTGGAGTTTGAGTTAGAGGGTAGATTTGGAGTTGGAGGGTGGATTTGAAGTTGGAGGGTGGATTTGGAGTTGGAGGTTGGATTTGGAGGGTGAAATTGGAGGGTGGAGTTGGAGGTTGGAGGGTGGAGTTGGAGGGTAGATTTAGAGTTGGAGGGAGGATCTGGAGTTGGAGCGTCGAGTTGGAGGGTTGAGTTGGAGAGTGGAGTTGGAGTTGGAGGGTGGAGTTGGGGTTGGAGGGTGGATTTGGAGGGTGAAGTTGGGGTTGGAGGGTGGATTTGGAGTTGGAGGGTGGAGTTGGAGGGTGGAGTTGTAGGATGGAGTGTGGAGTTGGAGGGTGGATTTTGAGTTGGAGGGTAAATTTGGTGTTGGAGGGTAAATTCTGAGTTGGAGGGCGGATTTGGAGGGTGGATTTGGAGGGTGGAGTTGGTAGGTGGATTGGGAGTTGGAGGGTAGATTTAGAGTTGGAGGATGGATTTGGAGTTGGAGGGTGGATTTGGAGTTGGAGGGTGGATTTGGAGTTGGAGGGTGGAGTTGGAGGGTAGAGTTGGAGTGTGGATTTGGAGTTGGAGGGTGGATTTGGAAGTGTAGGGTGGATTTGAAGTTGGAGGGTGGATTTGGAGTTGGAGGGTGCATTTGGAGTGGAAGGGTGATTTGGAGGGTGGAGTTAGAGGGTGGAGTTGGAGAGTGGATTGGAGTTGGAGGGAGGATTTGGAGGGTGGAGTTGGAGGGTGGAGTTGGAGGTTTGAGTTGGAGGGTGATTTGAGTTGGAGGGTGGAGTTGGAGGGTGGATTTGGAGGGTGGAGTTGGGGGGTGGAGTTGGAAGGTTGAGTTGGGAGGTGAATTTGGAATTGAAGGGTGGATTTGGAATTGGAGGGAGCATTTGGAGTTGGGGGGTCGAGTTCGAGGGTTGAGTTGGAGAGTGGAGTTGGAGTGTGAATTTGGAGTTGTAGGGTTGAGTTAGAGTTGTAGGATGGATTTGGAGTTGGTGGGTGGATTTGGAGGGTTGAGTTGGAGGGTGGATTTGGAGTTGGAGGGTGGATTTGGAGTTAGAGGGTGAAGTTGTAGGGTGGAGTTGGAGGGTGGATATGGAGTTGGAAGGTGGATTTGGAGTTGGAGGGTGTATTTGGAGTTGGAGGGTGGAGTTGGAGGGTGGATTTGGAGTTGCAGGGTGGATTTGGTGTTGGAGGGTGTATTTGGCATTGGAGGATGGAGTTGGAGGGTGGAGTTGGAGTTAGATTGTGTATTTGGAGTTGGAGGGTGGATTTGGAGTTGGAAGGTGGATTGGAGTTGGAGGGTAGATTTGGAGTTGGAGGGTGGATTTAGAGTTGCAGGGTGGATTTGGAGTTGGAGGGGGATTTGGAGTTGGAGGGTGGATTTGGAGTTGGAGGGTAGATTTGGAGTTTGAGGGTGGAGTTGGAGGGTGGAGTTGGAGGGTGGATTTGGAGTTGGAGGGTAGATTTGGAGTTTGAGGGTGGAGTTGGAGGGTGGATTTGGAGTTGGAGGGTAGATTTCGAGTTGGAGGGTAGAGTTGGAGTTGGAGGGTGGATTTGGAGTTGGAGGGTGGATTTGGAGTTGGAGGGTGAAGTTGGAGTGTGGAGTTGGAGTTGGAGGGTGGAGTTGGAGGGTGGAGTTGGAGGGTGGATTTGGAGTTGAAGGGTGGATTTGGAGTTGGAGGGTGAATTTAGAGTTGGAGGGTGGAGTTGGAGTTGGAGGGTGGAGTTGGAGGGTGGATTTGGAATTGGAGGGTGTATTTGGAGTTGGAGAGTGAAGTTAGAGTTGGAGGGTGGATTTGGAGGGTGGATTTAGAGTTGGAGGGTGGATTCGGAGGGTGGAGTTGGAGGGTGGATTGTGAGTTGGAGGATGGATTTGGAGTTGGAGGATGGATTTGGATTTGGAGGGTGGAGTTAGAGTTGGAGGGTGGATTTGGAGTTGGGTGGTGGATTTGGAGTTGGAGGGTTGAGTTGGAGGGTGGATTTGAAGTTGGAGGGTGGATTTTGAGTTAGAGGGTGGATTTGGAGATGGAAGGTGAAGTTGGAGGTTGGAGGGAGGATTTGGAGTTGGAGGGTGGATATGGAGTTGGAGGGTGGAGTTGAAGGGTGGATTTGGAATTGGAGGGTGGATTTGGAATTGGAGTGTGGAGTTAGAGTTGGAGGGTGGATTTGGATTTGGAGGGTGGATTTGGAGTTGGAAGGTGACTTGGACTTGGAGGGTAGATTTGGAGTTGGAGGGTGGATTTAGAGTTTCAGGGTGGATTTGAAGATGGAGGTTGAATTTGGAGTTGGAGGGTGGATTTGGAGTTAGAGGGTGGATTTGGAATTGAAGGGGGGGTTGGAGGGTGTAGTTGGATTTGGAGGCTGGATTTTGAGTTGAAAGGTGGACTTGGACTTGCAGGGTGGATTTGGAGTTGGAGGGTGGATTTGGAATTTGAGGGTAGATTTGGAGTTGGAGGGTGGTGTTGGAGGGTGGAGTTGGAGGGTGGAATTCGAGCTGGAGAGTGGATTTGGAATTGGAGGGTGGATTTGGAGGGTGGAGTGCAGGGTAGAGTTGGAGGGTAGAGCTTGAGTGTAGATTTGTAGTTGGAGGGTGGAGTTAGAGTTGGAGGTTAGATTTGGAGTTGGAGGGTGGATTTGGAGTTGGAGGGTGGATTTGGAGCTGTACGGTAGAGTTGTAGGGTGGATTTGGAGTTGTAGGTTGGATTTGGAGTTGGTGTGTGTATTTGGTGTTGGAGGGTGGATTTGGAGTTGGAGGGTGGATTTTGAATTGGAGGGTGGAGTTAGAGTTGGAGGTAAGATTTGGAGTTGGAGGTTGGATTTGGAGTAGGAGTTTGGATTTGGAGTTGGAGGGTGGATTTGGAGTTGGAGGGTGTAGTTGGAGTTGAAGGGTAGAGTTGGAGGGTGGAGTCGAAGGGTGGTGTTGGAGGGTGGAGTAGGAGCATGGAGTTGGAGGGTAGAGTTGGAGGGTGGATTTGGAGTTGGACGGTGGATTTGGAGTTGGAGGGAGGATTTGAAGTTGGAGGGTGGTGTTGGAGGGTAGAGGGTGGAATTGGAGAGTGGATTTGGAGTAGAGGGTGGATTTGGAGTTGTAGGTGTATTTAGAATTGGAGGGTAGAGTTGGAGGGTGGAGTTGGAGGGTGGAGATGGAGTTGGAGTATGTATTTGGAATTAGAGGGTGGATTTGGAGTTGGATGGTGGATTTGGAGTTGGCGGGTGGATTTGGAGTTGCAGGGTGGATTTGGAGTTGGAGGGTGGATTTGAAGTTGGAGGGTGGAGTTGGATGGTAGAGGGTGGAGTTGGAGGTTGGATTTGGAGGGTGGAGTTGTAGGGTGGATTTGGAGTAGAGGGTGGATTTGGAGTTGGAGGGTGGATTCGGTGGTGAGGGTGTATATGGAATTGGAGGGTGGAGTTGGAGGGTGGAGCTGGAGGGTGGAGTTTGAGTTGGAGGGTGGATTTGGAGTTGGGAGTGTATTTGGAGTTGGAGGCTGGATTTGGAATTGCAGGGTGGATTTGGAGTTGGAGGCTGGATTTTGAGTTGGAAGGTGGAGTTGGAGGGTGGATTTGGAGGTTGGATGTGGAGTTGGATGGTGGATTTGCAGTTGGAGGGTAGAGTTGGAGGGTGGGGTTGGAGGGTGGAGTTGGAGGGTGGATTTGGAGTTGGAGGGTGAATTTGGAGTTGGAGAGTGGATTTTCTGTTGGAGGTTGGAGGGTGGAGTTGGAGGGTGGAGGTGGAGTTGGAAGGTGGAGTTGGAGTTGGAGGGTGGATTTGGAGTTGGAGGGTGGAGTTAGAGTTGGAGGGTGTATTTTGAGTTGGAGGGTGGATTTGGAGTTGGAGGGCAGATTTGGAGTTGGAGGGTAGAGTTGGAGTTGGAGGGTGGAGTTGGAGGGTGGATTTGAAGTTGGAGGGTGGATTTGGAGCTGTATGGTAGAGTTGTAGGGTGGATTTGGAGTTGGAGGGTGGATTTGGAGTTGGTGTGTCGATTTGGAGTTGGAGGGTGGATTTGGAGTTGGAGGGTGAAGTTAGAATTGGAGGGTGGATTTATAGTTGGAGGGTGGATTTGGAATTGGAGGGTGGAGTTAGAGTTGGAGGTTAAATTTGGAGATGAGGGGTGCATTTGGAGTTGGAGTTTGGATTTGGAGTTGGAGGGTGTAGTTGGAGTTGGAGGGTAGAGTTGGAGGGTGGAGTCGAAGGGTGGAGTCAGAGGGTAGAGTTGGAGGGTGGATTTGAAGTGAGAGGGTGGATTTGGAGTCGGCAGGTGGATTTGGAGTTGGAGGGTGGAGTTGGAGTAGGATGGGTGGATTTGGAGTTTGAGGGTGGATTTGGAGTTGGAGGGTGGAGTTGGAGTAGGATGGAAGGATTTGGAGTTTGAGGGTGGATTTTGAGTTGGAGGGTGGATTTGGAGTTGGAGGGTGGAGTTGGAGTGTAGAGGGTGGACATAAAGGGTGGATTTGGAGGGTGGATTTGGAAGGTGAAGTTGGAGGGTGAATTTGGAGTTGGAGGGTAGATTTGGAGTTGGAGGGTGGATTTGGAGTTGGAGGGTGGTTTGAGGGTGGAGTTAGAGAGTGGAGTTGGAGAGTGGAGTGGGAGGGTGGATTTGGAGTTGGAGGGTGGATTTGGAGTTGGAGGGTAGATTGGAGGGTGGATTTGGAGTTGTAGGGTGGAGTTGGAGGGTGTAGTTGGAGTTGAAGGGTAGAGTTGGAGGGTGGAGTCGAAGGGTGGTGTTGGAGGGTGGAGTAGGAGCATGGAGTTGGAGGGTAGAGTTGGAGGGTGGATTTGGAGTTGGACGGTGGATTTGGAGTTGGAGGGAGGATTTGAAGTTGGAGGGTGGTGTTGGAGGGTAGAGGGTGGAATTGGAGAGTGGATTTGGAGTAGAGGGTGGATTTGGAGTTGTAGGGTGTATTTAGAATTGGAGGGTAGAGTTGGAGGGTGGAGTTGGAGGGTGGAGATGGAGTTGGAGTATGTATTTGGAATTAGAGGGTGGATTTGGAGTTGGATGGTGGATTTGGAGTTGGCGGGTGGATTTGGAGTTGCAGGGTGGATTTGGAGTTGGAGGGTGGATTTGAAGTTGGAGGGTGGAGTTGGATGGTAGAGGGTGGAGTTGGAGGTTGGATTTGGAGGGTGGAGTTGTAGGGTGGATTTGGAGTAGAGGGTGGATTTGGAGTTGGAGGGTGGATTCGGTGGTGAGGGTGTATATGGAATTGGAGGGTGGAGTTGGAGGGTGGAGCTGGAGGGTGGAGTTTGAGTTGGAGGGTGAATTTGGAGTTGGGAGTGTATTTGGAGTTGGAGGCTGGATTTGGAGTTGCAGGGTGGATTTGGAGTTGGAGGCTGGATTTTGAGTTGGAAGGTGGAGTTGGAGGGTGGATTTGGAGGTTGGATGTGGAGTTGGATGGTGGATTTGCAGTTGGAGGGTAGAGTTGGAGGGTGGGGTTGGAGGGTGGAGTTGGAGGGTGGATTTGGAGGGTGAATTTGGAGTTGGAGAGTGGATTTTCTGTTGGAGGTTGGAGGGTGGAGTTGGAGGGTGGAGGTGGAGTTGGAAGGTGGAGTTGGAGTTGGAGGGTGGATTTGGAGTTGGAGGGTGGAGTTAGAGTTGGAGGGTGTATTTTGAGTTGGAGTGTGGATTTGGAGTTGGAGGGCAGATTTGGAGTTGGAGGGTAGAGTTGGAGTTGGAGGGTGGAGTTGGAGGGTGGATTTGAAGTTGGAGGGTGGATTTGGAGCTGTATGGTAGAGTTGTAGGGTGGATTTGGAGTTGGAGGGTGGATTTGGAGTTGGTGTGTCGATTTGGAGTTGGAGGGTGGATTTGGAGTTGGAGGGTGAAGTTAGAATTGGAGGGTGGATTTATAGTTGGAGGGTGGATTTGGAATTGGAGCGTGGAGTTAGAGTTGGAGGTTAGATTTGGAGATGAGGGGTGCATTTGGAGTTGGAGTTTGGATTTGGAGTTGGAGGGTGTAGTTGGAGTTGGAGGGTAGAGTTGGAGGGTGGAGTCGAAGGGTGGAGTCAGAGGGTAGAGTTGGAGGGTGGATTTGAAGTGGGAGGGTGGATTTGGAGTTGGCAGGTGGATTTGGAGTTGGAGGGTGGAGTTGGAGTAGGATGGAAGGATTTGGAGTTTGAGGGTGGATTTTGAGTTGGAGGGTGGATTTGGAGTTGGAGGGTGGAGTTGGAGTGTAGAGGGTGGACATAAAGGGTGGATTTGGAGGGTGGAGTTGGAGGGTGGATTTGGAAGGTGAAGTTGGAGGGTGAATTTGGAGTTGGAGGGTAGATTTGGAGTTGGAGGGTGGATTTGGAGTTGGAGGGTGGTTTGAGGGTGGAGTTAGAGAGTGGAGTTGGAGAGTGGAGTGGGAGGGTGGATTTGGAGTTGGAGGGTGGATTTGGAGTTGGAGGGTAGATTGGAGGGTGGATTTGGAGTTGAAGGGTGGAGTTGGAGGGTGGAATTGTAGTTGGAGGATAGATTTGGACTTGGAGGGTGGAGTTGGAGGGTTGAGTTGGAGGGTGGAGTTATAGGGTGGATTTGGAGTTGAGGGTGGATTTGGAGTTGGAGGGTGGATTTGGTGTTGGAGGGTAGATTTGGAGTTGGAGGGTGGATTTGGAGTATGAGGATGGCGTTGGAGTTGGAGGATGGAGTTGCAGTTGGAGGGTAGATTTGGAGTTGGAAGGTGCATTTGGAGTTGGAGGGTGGAGTTAGAGTTGGAGGGTGGATTTGGAGTTGGAGGGTGGAGTTGTAGGGTGGAGGGTGGAGTTGGAGGGCGGATTTGGAGTTGGAGGGTGGAGTTGTAGGGTAGATTTGGAGGGTGGATTTGGAGGGTGGAGTTGGAGGGAGGATTGGGAGTTGGAGGGTTGATTTGGAGTTGGAGGGTGGAGTTGGAGTTGGTGGGTGGATTTGGAGTTGGAGAGTGGATTTGGAGTTAGAGGGTGGAGTTGGAGGGTGGATTTGGAGTTGGAGGGTGGAGATGGAGGGTGGATTTGGAGTTTGATGGTAGATTTGGAGTTGGAGGGTGGATTGTGAATTGGATGGTGGATTTGGAGTTGGAGAGTGGATTTGGAGTTGGAGGGTGGAGATGGAGGGTGGATTTGGAGTTTGATGGTAGATTTGGAGTTGGAGGGTTGAGTTGGAGGGTAGAGTTGAAGGGTGGATTTCGAGCTGGAGGGTGGATTTGGAGTTGGAGGGTGGATTTGGAGTTGGAGGGTGGATTTGGAGGGTGGAGTTGGAGGGTGGAGTTGGAGGGTGGATTTGAAGTTGGAGGGAGGATTTGGATTTGGAGGGTGGAGTTGGAGGGTTGAGTTGGAGAGTGGAGTTGGAGGCTGGATTGGGAGTTGGAGGGTGGAGTTAGAGTTGGAGGGTGGATTTGGAGTGTGGAGTTGGAGTTGGAGGTTGGAGTTGGAGGGTGGATTTGGAGTTGGAGTGTCGAGTTGGAGGGTGGATTTGGAGTTGGAGGGTGGATGAGTTGGAGGGTGGATTGGAGTTGGAGGGTGGAGTTTGAGTTGGAGGGTAGATTTGGAGTTGGATGGTGGATTTGGAGTTGAAGGGTAGATTTGTAGTTGGAGGGTGGAGTTGGAGGGTGGTGTTGAAGGGTGGAGGGTAAAGTTGGAGGGTGGATTCTGAGTTGGAGGGTGGAGTTGGAGGGGGGAGTTAGAGTTGGAGGGTGAAATTGGAGGGTGGAGTTGGAGGTTGGAGGGTGGAGTTGGAGGGTAGATTTAGAGTTGGAGGGAGGATCTGGAGTTGGAGCGTCGAGTTGGAGGGTTGAGTTGGAAGTGGAGTTGGAGTTGGAGGGTGGAGTTGGGGTTGGAGGGTGGATTTGGAGGGTGAAGGTGGGGATGGAGGGTGGATTTGGAGTTGGAGGGTGGAGTTGGAGGGTGGAGTTGTAGGATGGAGTGTGGAGTTGGAGGGTGGATTTGGAGTTGGAGGGTGAAATTGGAGGGTGGAGTTGGAGGTTGGAGGGTGGAGTTGGAGGGTAGATTTAGAGTTGGAGGGAGGATCTGGAGTTGGAGCGTCGAGTTGGAGGGTTGAGATGGAGAGTGGAGTTGGAGTTGGAGGGTGGAGTTGGGGTTGGAGGGTGGATTTGGAGGGTGAAGTTGGGGATGGAGGGTGGATTTGGAGTTGGAGGGTGGAGTTGGAGGGTGGAGTTGTAGGATGGAGTGTGGAGTTGGAGGGTGGATTTGGAGTTGGAGGGTGGATTTGAAGTTGGAGGGTAAATTTGGTGTTGGAGGGTAAATTTGGAGTTGGAGGGTGGATTTGGAGGGTGGATTTGGAGGGTGGAGTTGGTAGGTGGATTGGGAGTTGGAGGGTAGGTTTAGAGCTGTAGGATGGATTTGGAGTTGGAGGGTGGATTTGGAGTTGGAGGGTGGATTTGGAGTTGGAGGGTGGAGTTGGAGGGGAGAGTTGGAGTGTGGATTTGGAGTTGGAGGGTGGATTTGGAATTGTAGGGTGAATTTGAAGTTGGAGGGTGGATTTGGAGTTGGAGGGTGGATTTAGTTTGGAAGGGTGATTTGGAGGGTGGAGTTGGAGAGTGGATTTGGAGTTGGAGAAAGGATTTGGAGGGTGGAGTTGGAGGGTGGAGTTGGAGGTTTGAGTTGGAGGGTGATTGAGTTGGAGGGTGGATTTGGAGTTGGAGGGTGGAGTTGGAGGGTGGATTTGGAGTTGGAGGGTGGATTTGGAGTTGGAGGGTGGATTTGGTGTTGGAGGGTAGATTTGGAGTTGGAGGGTGGATTTGGAGTATGAGGATGGCGTTGGAGTTGGAGGATGGAGTTGCAGTTGGAGGGTAGATTTGGAGTTGGAAGGTGCATTTGGAGTTGGAGGGTGGAGTTAGAGTTAGAGGGTGGATTTGGAGTTGGAGGGTGGAGGGTGGAGTTGGAGGGTGGATTTGAAGTTGTAGGGTGGAGTTTTAGGGTAGATTTGGAGGGTGGATTTGGAGGGTGGAGTTGGAGGGAGGATTGGGAGTTGGAGGGTTGATTTGGAGTTGGAGGGTGGAGTTGGAGTTGGTGGGTGGATTTGGAGTTGGAGAGTGGATTTGGAGTTAGAGGGTGGAGTTGGAGGGTGGATTTGGAGTTGGAGGGTGGAGATGGAGGGTGGATTTGGAGTTTGATGGTAGATTTGGAGTTGGAGGGTGGATTGTGAATTGGATGGTGGATTTGGAGTTGGAGAGTGGATTGGGAGTTGGAGGGTGGAGATGGAGGGTGGATTTGGAGTTTGATGGTAGATTTGGAGTTGGAGGGTTGAGTTGGAGGGTAGAGTTGAAGGGTGGATTTCGAGCTGGAGGGTGGATTTGGAGTTGGAGGTTGGATTTGGAGTTGGAGGGTGGATTTGGAGGGTGGAGTTGGAGGGTGGAGTTGGAGGGTGGATTTGAAGTTGGAGGGAGGATTTGGATTTGGAGGGTGGAGTTGGAGGGTTGAGTGGAGAGTGGAGTTGGAGGCTGGATTGGGAGTTGGAGGGTGGAGTTAGAGTTGGAGGGTGGATTTGGAGTGTGGAGTTGGAGTTGGAGGTTGGAGTTGGAGGGTGGATTTGGAGTTGGAGTGTCGAGTTGGAGGGTGGATTTGGAGATGGAGGGTGGATGAGTTGGAGGGTGGATTGGAGTTGGAGGGTGGAGTTTGAGTTGGAGGGTAGATTTGGAGTTGGATGGTGGATTTGGAGTTGAAGGGTAGATTTGTAGTTGGAGGGTGGAGTTGGAGGGTGGTGTTGAAGGGTGGAGGGTAAAGTTGGAGGGTGGATTCTGAGTTGGAGGGTGGAGTTGGAGGGGGGAGTTAGAGTTGGAGGGTGAAATTGGAGGGTGGAGTTGGAGGTTGGAGGGTGGAGTTGGAGGGTAGATTTAGAGTTGGAGGGAGGATCTGGAGTTGGAGCGTCGAGTTGGAGGGTTGAGTTGGAAGTGGAGTTGGAGTTGGAGGGTGGAGTTGGGGTTGGAGGGTGGATTTGGAGGGTGAAGTTGGGGATGGAGGGTGGATTTGGAGTTGGAGGGTGGAGTTGGAGGGTGGAGTTGTAGGATGGAGTGTGGAGTTGGAGGGTGGATTTGGAGTTGGAGGGTGAAATTGGAGGGTGGAGTTGGAGGTTGGAGGGTGGAGTTGGAGGGTAGATTTAGAGTTGGAGGGAGGATCTGGAGTTGGAGCGTCGAGTTGGAGGGTTGAGATGGAGAGTGGAGTTGGAGTTGGAGGGTGGAGTTGGGGTTGGAGGGTGGATTTGGAGGGTGAAGTTGGGGATGGAGGGTGGATTTGGAGTTGGAGGGTGGAGTTGGAGGGTGGAGTTGTAGGATGGAGTGTGGAGTTGGAGGGTGGATTTGGAGTTGGAGGGTGGATTTGAAGTTGGAGGGTAAATTTGGTGTTGGAGGGTAAATTTGGAGTTGGAGGGTGGATTTGGAGGGTGGATTTGGAGGGTGGAGTTGGTAGGTGGATTGGGAGTTGGAGGGTAGGTTTAGAGCTGTAGGATGGATTTGGAGTTGGAGGGTGGATTTGGAGTTGGAGGGTGGATTTGGAGTTGGAGGGTGGAGTTGGAGGGGAGAGTTGGAGTGTGGATTTGGAGTTGGAGGGTGGATTTGGAATTGTAGGGTGAATTTGAAGTTGGAGGGTGGATTTGGAGTTGGAGGGTGGATTTGGAGTGGAAGGGTGATTTGGAGGGTGGAGTTGGAGAGTGGATTTGGAGTTGGAGAAAGGATTTGGAGGGTGGAGTTGGAGGGTGGAGTTGGAGGTTTGAGTTGGAGGGTGATTTGAGTTGGAGGGTGGATTTGGAGTTGGAGGGTGGAGTTGGAGGGTGGATTTGGAGTTGGAGGGTGGATTTGGAGTTGGAGGGTGGATTTGGTGTTGGAGGGTAGATTTGGAGTTGGAGGGTGGATTTGGAGTATGAGGATGGCGTTGGAGTTGGAGGATGGAGTTGCAGTTGGAGGGTAGATTTGGAGTTGGAAGGTGCATTTGGAGTTGGAGGGTGGAGTTAGAGTTAGAGGGTGGATTTGGAGTTGGAGGGTGGAGGGTGGAGTTGGAGGGTGGATTTGGAGTTGTAGGGTGGAGTTGTAGGGTAGATTTGGAGGGTGGATTTGGAGGGTGGAGTTGGAGGGAGGATTGGGAGTTGGAGGGTTGATTTGGAGTTGGAGGGTGGAGTTGGAGTTGGTGGGTGGATTTGGAGTTGGAGAGTGGATTTGGAGTTAGAGGGTGGAGTTGGAGGGTGGATTTGGAGTTGGAGGGTGGAGATGGAGGGTGGATTTGGAGTTTGATGGTAGATTTGGAGTTGGAGGGTGGATTGTGATTGGATGGTGGATTTGGAGTTGGAGAGTGGATTTGGAGTTGGAGGGTGGAGATGGAGGGTGGATTTGGAGTTTGATGGTAGATTTGGAGTTGGAGGGTTGAGTTGGAGGGTAGAGTTGAAGGGTGGATTTCGAGCTGGAGGGTGGATTTGGAGTTGGAGGGTGGATTTGGAGTTGGAGGGTGGATTTGGAGGGTGGAGTTGGAGGGTGGAGTTGGAGGGTGGATTTGAAGTTGGAGGGAGGATTTGGATTTGGAGGGTGGAGTTGGAGGGTTGAGTTGGAGAGTGGAGTTGGAGGCTGGATTGGGAGTTGGAGGGTGGAGTTAGAGTTGGAGGGTGGATTTGGAGTGTGGAGTTGGAGTTGGAGGTTGGAGTTGGAGGGTGGATTTGGAGTTGGAGTGTCGAGTTGGAGGGTGGATTTGGAGTTGGAGGGTGGATGAGTTGGAGGGTGGATTGGAGTTGGAGGGTGGAGTTTGAGTTGGAGGGTAGATTTGGAGTTGGATGGTGGATTTGGAGTTGAAGGGTAGATTTGTAGTTGGAGGGTGGTGTTGAAGGGTGGAGGGTAAAGTTGGAGGGTGGATTCTGAGTTGGAGGGTGGAGTTGGAGGGGGGAGTTAGAGTTGGAGGGTGAAATTGGAGGGTGGAGTTGGAGGTTGGAGGGTGGAGTTGGAGGGTAGATTTAGAGTTGGAGGGAGGATCTGGAGTTGGAGCGTCGAGTTGGAGGGTTGAGTTGGAAGTGGAGTTGGAGTTGGAGGGTGGAGTTGGGGTTGGAGGGTGGATTTGGAGGGTGAA